>NW_027412674.1:8086764-8532971 GCF_025532065.1 Leptinotarsa decemlineata
CTTGAAAACAAGAGCTAATATATAATTTTTATGGTCACTTTTGGTTTTAACACGTGGAAATACATTAAAATCATCTAATTTCAACCCCGAAACAAAAACTTTGTTGTGTTGTGTTATTTTTAACAGAAATACGAAGTTATGGAACATTAGAAAGAGTACATTGTCTCATACATTCAAGAGAGATAATTGGGCTAATATACAGGGTGTTAATTAAGTGTGTACCATAAATTCAACAGACGATTCTTTAGGTAATTTTAAGACGAAATGTTCATATAAACATGGGTCCGCAAATCCTTCGTTCTCAAGATACAGGGTGATAAAATAAAAATTAAAAAAAAGTTATTCGTAAATATCTCAAATATCCTATACCTACCTAATTTTGTCGTAATTTAGCAATGGTATTTATAACATTAAGGAGCTAATTTAGCCCGAACGTGATTCAATTTATCTGAAACATGTACGCCACTGACTTTTGTGCAATTTTTATTATTTCTTTGGATTGAGCAATTAGGAATACAACTTTTTTTTCGTAATTTTTTTTTGTATCATGCTTAGTTTTTAAGAAAAAAAAGTCGACCTAATTGCATATCCCTGTACCTCACAAGGAATAATATGGGGAATTAAATGTTTCCTATGGAAATTATTATTTTTACAATTTTTCATTACTAATTGAACGAATATTTTTGACTTAAAAATGTACGCCACTGACTTTTGTGCAATTTTTATTATTTCTTTGGATTGAGCAATTAGAAATACAACTTTTTTTCGTGAATTTTTTTTGTATCTTGCTTAGTTTTTAAGAAAAAAAAGTCGACTTAATTGCATATCCCTGTACCTCACAAGGAATAATATGGGGAATTAAATGTTTCCCATGGAAATTATTATTTTTACAATTTTTCATTACTAATTATGTAACAATAAGAATAAATATTAAATAACATTAACATCTAGACTAACGAAAAGCACTAAATTAGGTATTGGAAATGGCCTCCTTCGGCTTCAATACAACCGTCTAGCCGCCGCATCATTGAATTTCGCACTTTTCTGAAAATACCTGGGATATTTTTTTATTATTGTCACATGAATTAATGATTTCATTCCGCAAATCCTCTTCACTTTGAATAGCAGTTTTGTATACCAACGCTTTAAGGTGTCCCCAGAAAAAATAATCTAAAGGATTCATTTCGGGCGAGCGAGGTGGCCATAGGTGTGGGCCTGCTCTCCCAATCCAGCGATTATGGTAATTTTCATCCAAAAATTGCCGTGCCACTACAATAAAGTGTGGTGGAGCACCATCGTGCATGTACCACATACGGAATCTTTCCATGACTGGAATTTCTTCTAAAAGTTCTAAAAACCTTCGATATTCTTCTCCATTAAATCTAGGTGGAAAAAAGTGAGGCCCAATGAGATGGTCACCGACAATTCCAACCCAAATATTAAAGGAAAACTGTTCTTGAAAATTATTTTCTATGAAGGCGTGTGGATTGTTTTCGGCCCAAATGTGATTGTTGTGGAAGTTAATAATTGAATTACGAGAAAAACAAGCTTCATCTGTAAACAATATTCGATTTAGGAAACCTGGATTTCTTCTCATTTTACCGTGTAGCCAATTAGAAAAAGGGCAAATCTCTGGGCAATAGAGCTTGCACACGTTGCATGTGATAGGGATATAGCTGCTGGGCTCCTAAAATCTGCCACACTGTGACATGGGTAATATTCAGTTCTTCAGCTATTTTCCGAGTACTGGTATGAGGATTTACTTCAGTCTCATTTAAAACAGCTTCTTCAATTTGAACTGTTCGTACCGTTGCAGGCCTCCCAATAACAACTGTCGATCTTTTGAACCTGCCTGTTTCAGAAAGTCGTGCATGGAGACGTACAAAAGTTCTTTTATTAGGCACTACACGCTGAGGAAATCTTTCATGGTAAATGCGTCTTGCAGCATAACGGAAATGCATATCTGCCATTTTACTCTTAGTAAACTGAACCATGTTTTACAAAAATAGTTCGAAAAATAACCACTAAACACACTTTTTATAACAATTATACATTAAAAGCTTATAAAGTTGACAACAACTGTCAAGTTGTTTATTAAATGCTGCAATCGTTTTCCAAGACAACCCTTGATTATTATTTATGATATTTTCAGAAGAGTGCGAAATTCAATGATGCGACGGCTAGACGGTTGTATTGAAGCCGAAGAAGGCCATTTCCAACACTTAATTTAGTGCAATTCGTTAGTCTAGATGTTAATGTTATTCAATATTTGTTGTTCTTGTTACATAATTAGTAATGAAAAATTGTAAAAATAATAATTTCCATGGGAAACATTTAATTCCACATATTATTCCTTGTGAGGTCCAGGGATATGCAATTAGGTCGACTTTTTTTTCTTAAAAACTAAGCAAGATACGAAAAAAATTCAAGAAAAAAAAGTTGTATTTCTAATTGCTCGATCCAAAGAAATAATAAAAATTGCACAAAAGTCAGTGGCGTACATTTTTAAGTCAAAAATATTCGTTCAAATCCCGCTCGAGACGCCAGTGGACTTGATAAATTGAATCACGTTCGGGCTAAATTAGCTCCTTAATGTTATAAATACCACTGCCAAATTACAACAAAATTAGGTAAAGGATATTTAAGATATTTACGAATAACTTTTTTTCAATTTTTATTTTAACACCCTGTATCTTGAGAACGAAGAATTTGCGGGCCCATGTTTATATGAACATTTCGTCTTAAAATTACCTAAAGAATCGTCTGTTAAATTTATGGTACATACTTAATTAACACCCTGCATAACGTTGAATTTCTTATTTTTGGTGGGTGGCATGAATGCATAATTGAATTATTTTAGTAGGGTTCATGAGTCTTCGAGAACCATTCATAAATATAGCTCGTATAATTCTATTCAGAACCATGGTTTTCAAGTACATTTTATTTCATATGGAGAATTTTTTTATGAATATAAACGTTAACGAGTTCATATATACTACCATTATTAAAATTTCTGTGATATCAATATGAAAATGTCTACTGCCGGAGATATTTCAAAAATAAGGTTTTTATTTGTGTTATTTGAATCCCATGTATAATTAATTCTCCCTTAGATTTATTTGTCGGAAGTGAGTGTGATTTTACTTTGAATCACGAATGAATCAGAAACTGACCAGTGTGAAGGTGGCCATGTGTTTTCATCCATGCGCGCGAGCGCGCTATTCCGCCATAGGTCGTTTCACCGAAATTATTCACATGGCTAGCCATGGAAATTTTTACACTGATAGACTCATTGCTGGAAACGAACTGATGTGATTGGAAATGATTCAAATGATGATGAGTATCCTTTTTTTTTATGAAATGAACCGCATTTTATTGAAATTGTACAAACAACTGATAATAATAGAAGCAGAAAAATAATTCCAAAAGGAAATTCGTTGCTAGGAATATTTTTTCTGTCAATTAATTAAATACACCCCCGACTACCCTTAATTCAATTTCCATTAGAAAAAATCATAACTCCTTGCAGAAATACATTGCATTTTTGATAGGGCACAAAGTGCCCTATCAAAAATCCTCAAGGGCAAAATATCCGTAGAATAGCCCAAGGAATAGTCCCTTGAATTTTTGCCGCATGTTTAATAAACAATATGTATAGTAACTCGTTTGCCAAGTCTTCGAAGAAATCAGAAAATTATACAACCTCAAACCTCGCATCATTCTTCATCATGACCCAGTCATTTTTCACAGCAAAACAGATTGTTTCGACTATTTGAAAGATAAAACATAAATTTGATCACTCCTGATTCATCACCTAACTAATTTTTTTGTTTCCCTCTGTCAACAAAAAAAAATCGTGTTCAACGATGTTCATCACCTCAAAATGCTGTTCCAACAACATCGAACTCACCTTGCTTGTCAAGTCCCTGTGGATCACCCCTTTCTGATGAAGGTACTCCATTCCGGCGGCTATATCCTTGGCAATGGATACCCTAGTCATTTGCTCCAAGTCGAAAGTTATATCCTGGATGACCTGATAGAGAGACCCGACGGCGATGTACTCGGTGAGGGCATGGAGTTGACCTTCGTGAACACAAACTCCCATCAGTCGCAAGATATTGGGGTGCGAGAGACGGTTCATCAACTGGATCTCTTTGAGCATGTTGCGCCTGTTCGAATGACGCGTATTCATTTTTAGCACCATTACTTGGCCGGTTATCTGATGGGTCACCTGGAAATGAAAAGTTTTATAATAGGAGAGGACTATTAACAAACCACTATGTGGATGAGGAACGTACGTAAATAGTATGACTCAACGTTAACTGATAGATAATTGTCTCAATTTCAAAGTTGAAACTTCTTCAATTTCATCATTGGAAACCAATTATATGGATACTACCCCCGAACCTAGACCGAATCGTAGTTTCAATGAAGTCAACTTTATACGATTTAAAAAAAATATTGGATAACAATGATGTTTTAGGTTGTTTCGAAAGTTTTGTCCATTTTAATGTCAATTGTTTTTGTAGTTCCATATTTCAATAAATATTTATTCCGCTGTGTCGTTTTCTTTTAGCTGATACCACTATTGCTATCTCGGAAACGGTAGGTCGTACAAGGACGGTTAACTGGAACAAAATTTACCTTTTTAGGGATGCAACACAATGGTATTTTCAGATCCATAAAATCATCAACGATTTGTGAGATATTTGCAAAAAACTGAAAATGACAGATTTTATTTTTTTGCTCTACCGCCTCCATTTTCAATAATATCAAAAAATGACAAAGAAACTTTTTGCTTTATTTTATGTGCTTTATAATCTGGGTGAACGCATTTTTTTAAATGCAACGTTTCATTCATTGAATTCCATCATCAATATATGTTTTTTAAGTACGGACCTGTATATTGTTTTATACATTTCTGTAGTCATTATAATTACAAATTCGTTGATATATCACATCTATATTTCCCGACGTTTCTTCCTGAAACCACATCATCACTATAATTTTTTATTGAGAGCTCGAATTTCCGAATGTTACTGAAATCCAGAGTTCTCCTGTCGATAATGTCGTTCATTGAGAATATAAATATTTGTATTCATTGAAATCCAACTAAATTTCTGTCAGGGTCGTCTTGAAAAAGAGATACCAATAATCTTTGTATCAATAATAATTATAATTCATCATGGGTTCATCATAGCTTGCCAGGATGGTGTCTTCAACACCTTAGTCTACCGCAGTCGCGTGATGGGTATAGAGGTTCCTGACACAAGGTGCAGGGCTTGCCGCGAGGCGCCCGAGACCCTAATGCACTTGCTATCAGCATGTCCAGCATATGCGGTCTCGGCCTATATCCATCGACATAACGCGGCCCTAAGAGTGCTATATTACCATCTACGGCACTCTTACGGTATTGACGAGACACCGGTGTTGCCCTACGCTCCGGGGGATATTGAATCCGTTGTGGGGAACGAGAAGTGCCGAATTTATTGGAACTATTCGTTCCCCACCCTCAGGCTCATACAAGCTAATAAGCCTGATGTAGTCCTTCTCGACCACCAGACCAAAACGATATTTGTCGTGGAGTTTTCAGTTCCTGGCGAGACGAATATCGTCCGAAAAGAGGAGTAAAAACGGATAATGTATCGAGATTTTCTCTTAGAACTCAGGAGACTCTATCCAGATCACTCTGTCAAGATGGTTGTTCTGATTATTGGAGTCCTTGGTGGAATCTTGGTGGAATCCTAAAATCATACCGGCTTGCCGCACTAAGGCAGAATTCTTAGCCGCACAGATGCAGAAGGCTGTCATTCTTGGCTCACTGCGCTTGCTCAGGGCACATGATTCTCGGACCCAATGATCACTTACCCCACGGTGTGGGGAGTGGTCATATGAAAGGGTAGATTGTTTGATAATAGCTGTCCGGCTAGAGTGAAAAATTATTGATTTGAAAAAAATTCATTGATGGTAATAGCAAGCCATTCATAATTTCCAAATGTCTTTTGAAAATTTGTAGCTACCCAAAAATTTTTGTTCAGAAAATGAGGATATCAACAAGAATTAACTAATAAAAATACTGTATTAAAAAAGTCATAGATAATTTTCACGAGAAACATGATAAGCGATAATTTCTGCTACCAAATCTCTGGCAATGTATCAGAAATTGTATCCTGAACGACGACAACCTAATCATAGATATTTTCAACGAATCGAAAATACTTTACGGAATTATGGATCTTTTGAAAAACCCTCTGAAAGAAAATGTACGGTTACTGAATGTGGTGGCGATAATGAAATCGGCGATTTAGGTGAGTTCAAAGAAGATTCACAATAATGATAAAGTGACATTAATTTGATTATGGATGTATGGAAAATAAAAAAAAAGAGAAGAAGGAAGTATCTCTGAGGGAGATTGCTCAGAATTCCGCCATATCCACTACGTCTGTATGGAAAATTTTTAAGAAAAATAAATTCAACCCTTATAGAGTCAGGAAAGTTCATCATTTGCGTTTAACGAACTTCAACAGGAGAAAAATTTTTTGTAGATGGCTCATTAGAAAATTTCGCCAAGATGATGAAATTTGTAAAAAAAAATCGTGGTGTGATGAAAGTACATTTACCAATAACGGATGGTTCAACAGGAATATACATTATCCTTGGCGACGAGAAAATGAATATTTACATAGAGTTGCCAATTTTCAGGAGAGATATGGTGTTAACGTATGGCTTTGGTGTTCTTGATAATAAAATTATTGGCCCCCACTTTTGTGAAACATCTCTGACCGGAGAATTATACTTGGATTTCTCATCAGGGACTCTAATTGAGTTATTAGAAGATTTGCTACTTAGCCTCATAAGAAAAAATGAGTATTTCCAACACGACGGAGCTCCACCACATCGCAGGAAAATCTGCAGAGATTTCCTTAATACAACTATGCTAGGAAGGTGGATAGGAAATAATGGTCCTATTGAATGGCCACCACGTTCACCAGACCTTTCTCTTCTAGATTTTTCGTTGTGGGGCTTCATAAAAGATCAAGTATTCGGAACAAATTTTGAAAATATTGGAGAATTGAAAGATTCAATAAGGAGTGCCTGCATCGCTATCACTCCACAGATGTTAGAGAACTGCCACAAGCTCACTATATCTAGAGCAACTATTTGTTTAAGAAATGATGGAAGACAACTTGAACATTTGATGCGATATCGCGTGAGACGGTAACTTAAAAAATGTAACGTGAGACATTCCGTTATGGTGTTCATTTATTATTTCGTTACATTTTTTTCGCAACTGCCTTTTTTTCAATATTAACGATACTGTTAACTATGTGTTACAACGATAGTTTGATATTTGATTTCTCATTGAATAAAAAAAGTTAAATGACAGAATATTGATGATGTGGTTTCGGGAAGAAACGTCGAGAAATACATATCATGTTGTGATATGTCAACGAATTTGTAATTATAATGACTACGAAAATGTATAAAAAAATATAGAGGTCCGTATTTAAAAAGCATATATTGATGATAGAGTTCAATGAACGAAACGTTGCATTGAAAAATGAGTTCACCCATATACATATGAAATGAATCCAAAAGTTACTACATCATTTTTTTATATTATTGAAAATGGAGGCGGTAGAGCAAAAAAATAAAATTTGTCATTTCAGTTTTTTTCAAATATCTCAAAAACCGTTGATGATTTTATAGATCTGAAAATACCAGTGTGTTGCATTCCTAAATAGGCAACTTTCGTTCCATTTAACCGTCCTTGTAGGAACTACCGTTTCCGAGATAGCAATAGTGGTATCAGCTAAAAAATACTGCCTGTATTGATCGATAGAGAATTTTGTTCCCTATACATTGATGACGTTTTTGTTTTTTCCAAATTTCAATTATCCGACTCTTTTCAGCTTGTTTTTATATGCGTGGGATGGCGGAAGAACTCCCATTTCGGTTTTGGATGGTATACCAGGGTGACCGCAGAATTATCCAATACAGAGAAACAAAGCCGCTACCAACTAGTCCACGTGTACTGAAGAATTGGCGGTTCGTATTGGATAATTTTTACTAACCGAGTTTTATGATTGGCTGAAGAGTCATAAAATTAAATTTGAAGTCATATTACGGTGACGAATAGAATGTGTGGATATTTATAGCAGTCGTGTTGTCAATGTTCAGTTCAGGAACTAATCGCGATTTGAGTGTTGAAATTCGATATTGGTGCAGTTATAATTACTTAAATTTTTTGTTATCTATTTAAAATGTGGCGTCCTTGGACAAGTACTAATAGTAATAACGAGTGTGATAACAACGCAGACTTTTTCCTGTGTAGTAATTCCAATAGCGATGGTGAACAATGCGAAAAAGAGATACCAGTGAATAAGATTCAGATGCATTTGAATATTGAAACACAGAGTATTTCTCAATGTATATAAGAATCTACATCTCAAGTTCGGTTTCGAGGAAAAAAAACTATTACAAGCAACATCAGATTTGACCGAAATTTCGTTCTCAACTGTACGTAACATAGTAAAAATAAACCTTATGAACGAAAGACGCGATGTGATACGGGATTACCGAAACCTTTAGATGTCCATCTAATAAAATCATTGAAAAAACAATATACGACTATTACAAAAAGCAATGGGATTCCTACAACTGAAATCATAAGGAAGAAATTGAATACTTACGGCCATAACGTGAGCTGCGGTGACAAAACTCTTCAGAATTAGATAAAGAAACTAGGATTTAGATTTAAAATTATATACAAACATTAAGCAGTTATGGAAAGCAGAAGAATAGTGGAATTGCGTAACAAATACTTAAAACAAATAAATAAATATAGACAAGAACAACGGCAAATTTTCTATTAGGACGAAACTTGGTATGACACTCACAACACAGTTACGAAAGGGTGGACTGATGGTTCGAGAATGTGTACGCCTAACATTCCTGCAAACAAAGGATCGCGACTAATCATTGTGTATTGCGAAAAAAGTTAGGGATGGCTTTGAATTCTTTGAAATTACGTGGAAAAAAACTTGAGGACTGCAATGTTGACTATCATAAGAATATGGAAGCTAATATTTTTGAGGAATGGTTTGAAAACACATTGATCCCAAATTTGAATGAGTGTAATAGTTCTTGACAACGCTTCCTATCATTCGCGACAGCTCATCAGAGTACCGAATAAAAATTCGAGGAAAGATGAAATACAAAGTTTTTTAATGGATAACAATTTGTATTTTGAAGATAAATATACCAAAAACGAACTACTTGAAGTTTTACAGACAAACATTTGAAAAAGTGTACGATCTTGAGAGTATTGCTGAAAAGTATGGACACACCATACTGAGACTTTTCCCCTTTGGGTTGATTTGGGGAAAATTGAAACAAAGCGTCAGACGAGCCCCAGGAGAGCCAAGACCAAAAACAGCCTGCCAAGTTCGATCAAATTTCAAAGTTTTGCACGCTGCTTTCTTCGATTACCGTGACGTAGTGCATCAGGAGTTGTTTCCACATGATCGTACGGTCAATAAGGAGTGTTATCTTGAAGTTATGCGCCGCTTGCGAAAAACAATATTAAAAAAATGTTCGGTATTGTGGAAAAACAATTCATGGCATATGAATTACGATAACGCACCTGCTCACTCGTTATTCCTTGTTCGTAATTTTTTTCCCAATAACAACACCGTAGCCATGCCTCTGCCGCTGTATTCACTAGATTTGACCCCCTGCGACTTTCTCTTGTTCCCAAGATTGAAGAGACCCATGAAAGGACGGCGATTTGCGACGACTGAGGAGATACAATCGAATCGCTGAGAGGTGTTTGTAGGCAGAACGAGAGAGAAATAGCCGTCCGTCCCCTGACGTGTTACATTTAAAAAAATCGCCAGTATCTATTTTAATTATTAAAAATTGGCCCTGAATACGTATACTCATTAATGACTTCGCGAATATCTGCGTCATGAGAAAAAAACAGTCTATTGAAAAAGGGGTTTGTATAAGAGAGGTTTTAAATGGGTCACACTGCACTTATATTAAAAAATCATGATAAGAGAAGTATTACTGACAGAATTGTTAAATTCTGAATTTTTATCAAACGCACTAACATTTTCTGTACCTACCCAAATAAAAATCATACCATATAAATTATAATGTCTGATAAAATCATCAAGGATTATTTGAATTACTTTTATCATTTCCCTAATGAGAATATACTCGCGTGAAAAATGGTTTCAATTCGGTATGGAAAAATAGAAACTTATTTTTCGATTGTAATATAATTATCTACTCTTTCTATTCGAATTAATAATCTTCGGTCAATGGAACACATCATTTTTCGGTGTCTTGTAATAGACCCTGAAATTAAAAACTTTCATTAGCGGTATAAATCTCTAAACTTCACTTGACAGGTGGCGTTAAAAACATACATTTCCCATTCACTGTAACGGATCGTCCCGATATTAAGCCAAGCAGTAATGGCAGCAACAGCATATGCTAGACGAGAAATCTCCTATCCTCATTCAGCGAAACTGTAACTTATCTTCTGACATTCATAATACCGGAACAGGGATGTGCTTGATACAGTTCTATCGAAACTAGTTCATGACTTTTCGATTGAGGTATGAATCTTTCAGCATTAATGCAACGAAAATGAAAAATTTATGTCGGACGAGAAATCTAAAACAATGAAATTTATTGTGTCAAAACTATTTTTTGGGTGTTAGGCATGTTTATGCCTAACATGCCTGCAAACAAGGGATCGCAACTAATCATGGTGAAAATAAATTCATTATTGATTCAAATGACGACAGCGATAATAAATATATATCCATCAATAGGAAGTAGATCAAAAGGAATAGATGATCTCGATAATTCTCTCTTAAATCTCTGTTGTCCACCTATAGTGCCCGTTATTTTACATATTATAAACTTTTGCTTGGAGAAGAAAGTTTTCCCAAGTATGTGGAAGCAGTCTATCGTGGTACCAATACCCAAAATCAAAGAACCTAAGGAATTCAAAGACTTGCGTCCTATAAGTCTTCTTTCATTTCTTTCTAAAATTTTGGAAAAGGCTATTGCTCAACAGTTGAGAAACCACCTTCACAACAACAATGTACTTCCAATTATGCAATCTGGTTTCAGACCAAACTATAGCTGTGCTACAGCTTTATTGAATATATTAGATGATATCGTCGCAGCATCGGAAAGAGACGAAATCACTGTCCTACTATTGATCGACTTCAGCAAAGCTTTCGATACACTGAATCATCAACTACTTCGATCTATATTACATTATAATGGACTTTGTCAAAGCACTTTGAAATTTTTCGATTCATATCTTTCACATAGACAACAAATTGTTGGAGTGAAGAACCACATGTCAGATTTCAAAAATACTTCTTCAGGTGTCCCACAGGGTTCAATCCTTGGACCTATCCTCTACATAATTTACACCTCTCATTTGACAACCTGTTTGAAAAAACTCAAATATCATATGTATGCCGATGATACACAGTTGTATTATTCTTTTACTCCTGACTCTGTACAGCAAAGCGAAAATATAATTAATGACGATTTGAATCAATTCGTTAATGTATCGAAGAAACATGCCCTGGAAGTTAATAATTCCAAATGCTCTATGATTGTATTTGGAAGGAAAGTCGCAAGGTCGAAACTTAGAGATCTGATCATAAAAATTGATGACACTGTTTTACCGGTTGTAAATCAGGTTAAAAATCTAGGAGTTTGTATCGATTATGAACTCAAATTCAAAAAACATACTTTAACATTGATTCAAAGAGCATTTGGGAAAATGAAAGTATTATACCCTCATAGGCATGTCTTGAGCCTAAAAACCAAATTACTCATTTGTGATTCGTTGATATTATCTATTTTCAATCATTGTGACGTAGTGTATCATTATTTTCTGAATAAAAATTAGCAACAACGAATTCAAAGAATTCAAAACTCTTGTTTAAGATTTTCATACAGTATCAAGAAAAGAGAACCGATTTCTCATACACTCAAAAAAGCTAGGTGGCTGAAAATGTACAATAGGCGGACTCTTCCTTCTTCGACATTATTTCATAAAGTTATTGTCAATAGAACACCTCCCTACCTCTATAACAAAATAACTTATCGAACTGATATTCATAATGTGAACATCAGGCACAAAATGATCCATGTTGTTAGACACTCCATAGAACTATTCAAAAGGTCATTTACATATACGATAGCTGAATTCTATAACAACCTACCACCTTCCTTTCGGTCGAAATCTGTTTCCAGTTTCAGGTACTGCCTGAAAAAACACCTTCTGAAAAATCAATAATACCCGAATATATTCTATGACACATTGGTTATTGTAGGCCATAGCTAAAATATTTGTAGTATCCTTATGTTTGTATCGATATCCACCTCATGAATTGAATGTTGTACCCGCTATCACAATTCAAATTTTATTATAGGTCCTTTGTTATTTTTTTGTTTTTCATCTTTTTCATTTTTTTTTTGTAAGGTGCAAGAGGAAGAATGAACTCTGTTCATTCTTGTATCCTATTGACAAATTTGTATTTTGTTTTTCTCCAAATTTTCTAAAAATCGTTAATTGCTTCAAATTTATGGATTACCGGTAAAAGCCATGAGGTTGAAGAACAAAGAGAGAGACACAAAACAATTGACAATGTCCGCTGTCATGTAATTCGGTTTGAAAAGGTGTGTTTGTTTGTAGATGATAAACCATGGAACAAAATATATTATTTTGGTGCAAGTGTGATCAGAGACATCTGCTGTTCTGTAAGTAACTCAATGAGAAAATCCAAAAATCAAATATGTTAATTAATTGAACAACATCCTCATTAGTCTTGAGGAAAAAAACAAGTGAAGAGGTGTTGTTGAATGAAAGTAAAATCCTGCCTTAGGGAGGTTGGAGTTATTTGTTGAAAGAGAAAATGTTTGAAATTTATGAAATTACATTAATGAAAAACCAGAATCATTGTTGGTTTGGAATGCATGTAGATTTTTGTCAATGTCCAATAAAAAGGCATAGATTTCACTGAGATGATCAATGTCTGATCTTTCATTGAGGCAATTATTAGATTGTAAATTTCCAAAAACAATTTTTTAGATGTATTTCTTTCAGTTGATAAAATGTTTGTTGAATTATAGTCCATTTTATGACCTTCTTTGGACACATGATTACTGAGAGCACATCTCTCAGGATGTAATCTACTATCACTTTTATGTGAGCTAATTCTGTCTTTAAGTAATCTTGACTTTGACCAATATATTCCCTACCACAATTCAAGCATGGAATAGAATAGATTAATTGAGATTGAAAGTTAATTGGAGTTTTATATTTAAGTTTAAAAAATGATTTATTGATGGTGAATATGGTTCTAAAAGCTATTTTTACATTTAAATCTATAAAGATTCTGCATAACTTGGGTGTTATATCACTTATGTATGGTAAAGAAAAGAAAAGTATAGACATTGACAAAAATCTACATGAATTCCAAACCAACAATAATTCTGGTTTTTCTTTAATATAATTTCATAAATTTCGAACATTTTCTCTTTCAACAAATAACTCCAACCTCCAACTCCAAATATATATATTTCGCTTCAAAAACACTTCACTAACTTTCTTCGAAAGCTTCTGATAATTCCTCTTCCATATTATCTGTTTCATCATCGCTGTCGTCATTTGAATCAATATTGAATTTATTTCCATCATAAATATGGAAGTACCCAATGATTAGTTGCGATGCCTTGTTTGCAGACATGTTAGGCATACACTTTCTCGAACCATCAGTCCACCCTTTCGTAACTGTGTCGTGAGTGTCATACCAAAATTCACCCAAATAGAAAATTTGCCGTTGTTCTTGTCTACATTTAGTTATTTGTTCTAAATATTTGTTACGCTATTCCACTATTCTTCTGCTTTCCATAACTGCTTGACGTTTGTTTATTATGTTAAATCTTAATCCTAGTTTCTTTATCCAATTCTGAAGAGTTTTGTCACAGCAGCTCACGTTATGTCCGGAAGTATTCAATTTCTTCCTTATGATTTCAGTTGTAGGAATTTCATTGCTTTTGTAACAGTTGTATATTGTTTTTTTTCAATGATTTTATTAGATGAACATCTAAAGGTTTTGGTAATCCTGTATCACATCGCGTTTTGCGTTCATAAGGTTTGTTTTTGACTATTTTACGTACAGTTGAGAAAGGCATTTCGCTCAAATCTGATGTTGCTTGTAATAGTTTGTTTCCCTCGAAACCATACTTGAGATGTAGATTCTTATATACATTGAAACATACTGTCTGTGTTTCAATATTCAAATGCATCCCAATCTTATTCACTGGTATCTCTTTTTCGCATTGTTCACCATCGCTGTTGGAATCACTACACTGGAAAAAGTCTACACTCGTTATTACTAGTAGTACTTGTCTAATGACGCCACATTTTAAACAGATAATATTTTTTAGTAATTATAACTGCACCAATATCGAATTTCAACACTCAAATCGCGATCAGTTCCTGAACTGAACACGACGGGAATAACCATTTCCGATTCCCCGATTTTTATTCGTCACCGTAACATGACTTCAAATTTATTTTATGATTATTCAGCCAATTATAAAACTCGGTTAGTAAAAATTATCCAGTACGAACCGCCAAGTCTACAGTCCACGTGGACTAGTTCGCAGCCCGTTCATTTCTATTTATTGGTGTTTTTTTACCTTTGAGAGTGCCACCAACTTTAAGAGTGCACAATATCGTTTACTTCCACTATACAGGTATTAGCACATCAAACTACCTGTGTCGACATAAATACCCCTTACGCAGCTGTAACATACAGTCATCGCAGATTACTCAGGATGCATAAACCTCTGAAGAAGCTAGCTACTTGTACCAGCGAAACGACACAAGCTCAGCTTGTTACTTTATTTCCAATGAAGTTTCAACTTATCATTATCATACCTTTTTTAAAGACTCAATATGAGTTTTAAAATAAATATTTCCGATTATTTTTTATACAACAAAAAACAATTATGATTAATTTTCAACTTCTACATTAATATTTCAATGTAACGAAGTCGAAAAATTTGATCTCCCGAAGATGGCTTTATAAAACACGAAACGCCGGCTACGAAATATTAGTGATTTTCAGTTCCTTGGCCTAATCCCAATCCAGAAGCCTAATAAGTCTAATGAGTTCTAGTATAACTTTCCTTGAACGTCATGATTCTTTCGTCATTTGAATTTCAATTGAAACTCGATTATTCAGATAGTTCTCGAGTGCATTTGCAGATTTCAATCCACACAAATGTTTTTTTTTCTAGCTTAGGTATGCTATCGTTAGAGGCAATGTGCCAGATACATTGACTGTTCGTTTTGCGATGAACTCGATATATAATTGGCGAAGAAACGGTGATAGTTGGTATTGACTCGACGAAGAACATATTGTCGTTGAAAGGTGATTTATGCATTTGTATGAGAACGAGCAAGTGAATAATTACAGTTGGCATTTCTAGTATATTCAACTTGACCATCAACAAATTTTGCTTTCTCCTTTAGAAGTTTATTACCTCTTTGAGGGGCAGAAAATTTTACCAAACAAAGACCGTAGTGGACCGTAATCAGGTATGCGTAACAAACATAAAGGTAACTTTTTTTCCAAAATTGCATTGATTGTTTTTGACTTATGGGATGGTACAAATACGATAACACCAAGTCATTCAGTAAGAAAAATTTTATTCTCTTTGGTGAATTATCCTTTGGAATTATTGGGCATATATTATGGAACAGTGTTACATTTTCTGAATTATTTTGTACAAAGTCGGCAACACCAGAAGAACTTTCAAAATCTGGAGGTGGAGTTGGTTTACAAGTTTATTTGGCCAAGTTGGTGGTGTATAAGGTACAGCAACATTTGGGGCGGGAATATGAACAGGGTTAGTATTGACAATGATCTCCCTTATCTCAGATAGAGGTGAATCAGATTCGAACTCATTACTTTCGAAATTTCCATCATTGCCAATTGCAACAAAACACATATAATATATTTTTGTTGTAGATATGTTTCAGATAATCATAAAAAGTTTTCTTATTCTAAGTTCATTGTAGAAAACGCTCAGAGCAATAGAAAAAATATGAATAGGTACCTAAAAATGGAAAAAAAAACTCGCGAAAAACTCTACGGTACAAAGGGAGACGTGAAAGTTGCTATTGTGTTTTTATTCAACTCAGTCAACCAATTTCCAGGGCCGTAATTCAAAAGGGAATAATTCACACAATTATAATCGAATATTACCGACAAATCCCGAAATATGAAATTAAATTTAATTTCTCAGTATGAAGTGAACGTCTACGATCCAAAAACTACAACAAAAAATACAGGTCCGTATTTAAAAATTCAAAGATGGGGTGACCCAAATCAGATGACACCCTGTATAAAAGATTCATGGATATATTCTGAGAGCCCACGTCAAATGCCAATAGCAAAATGTGGACAGATTTTCAATATGTCTACGAATAAAGAAGATATAGACAAAAAAATAATTTGGGATACTTTTGTTTTTCCTGTATATCTCCAGAGCCAAAAGAGCTATATTCGATTTCTTTACATCATTAAATAGGTCTCTAAAATACGAAACTTTGCCATAATTCAACCTACACTCTATCTCCCATGTACAGAAACGAATTTGAATAGCCCTGTATATAGCGTGACTCACGGTCGATGGTAGGTTAGACGTTTCTGGAAAAGGCAAAGCATGATTTTTCTGAAAATTTCACCTCTCACATTTCCTTACCTGCTCTATCGATCTAAAATATTTTCAGCATTGCGGCGTTGCCACTTCTATCAAAAAGTCGTAGCAATATTTTTTTTTAATGGAACACCCCGTATATTTTTGGAATCGCTCTGGTATTTTAATACTTTTTTGTTAATAATGTCCTATACCTATCTCTAACTGTTTTCGAAATAAAAAATAAATTGTGCTAAATATGGTCCAAAACATAGCCTTAATTGAAATTAAGTACATCAGTACTCTCAATACATGAAAAATTGATATTTTGATGATAGTTTGGACAAACTCGAAATATTCAAATAACACCAAGAAATCGACTCCATATCATACAGGGCGTGCTAAAATTACTATTATTTCCATTGTGCATAAAAGTAGTCAAAAGTTAATTTTTTCAAATGAAATCCCCTGTATATTACTCGGTAAATTGAAAGATGGTGAAAAATGCTTCAAGATGATATATCATGTCCCTATACCTAAATCGTCAAATTTTCTCAATAAAGTCGCTTCTTCTAGAAACATATTTTTTTTTTAGAATTTCGATTTAGGTAGCAGTGGAATTATCAAGCTTATAGCAGTTCGGTGTTACTTTTATAAGTAACTAGTTGTTGCCCGCGACTTCGCCCGCGTAGAATTTGGTAGTTGTAAGTAATACTTAGTACTATGTTGCTGTATCGCTGATGTTCCAGTGTTTTGACAGAATCAGAATCAACGAACTTAGGCGTGTGCAGCGTTAAAGAACAGTGCTTTCAAAAAAAATTGTTCTACAGCGCTATCTCGTGGCGAGTTACAGAAAAATTGATAGCCTAAAAACCTTCTCTATGAAAAATTACTTATACATGTCAAGTTTAATTACGATTGGTTGAGCGATGTAGAAGTTTATCACTTACCAATCAACCAACCAACCAACCAACCAACCAACCAACAAACATCCATTTTTATATATTAGATTACAAAGAGTTATCGACGATGTTTCGAATCATATTCAAAAATGAATGCAAATATGGATTATTCAAACGAAGTTCTTATGAAATTATTCATTATACACATGAACAAAGTGATCAAATCATTGTCAGAACGTGTGAAAAATTCAACCAAATGTATCCTGAATTAATACCAATGAACGGGAGGAAGTTTGTAAGGTTACAAAATAATTTCCTTAACTATGGCTCAAAGTTTCCAGGGAACAACTGTACCAAAAATCAGTAATTTTTAGGTAAAAGGTTAGATTTTGTGGGCTAAAACATGTGAAACCAACAATAACACAATAGGATGATTCAAAATAACAAAATTGTAAACAAAATATCACATTTTCACAATAAATGCTGAAAATGGTGTCCATTACATTCTGAACACTTTAAAATGTTTTTTTACGCGACTTGTGGTTGCTTTTTCAAGTTCCTGGGGATTCAGATCTTCAATACTCCGCACTATTCGCCGTCACAATTCTTCTTTGGTAGGCACTGGAGTACTGTATACCCTTTCTTTTAAAACACCCCATAAAAAAAGTCAAGTGGCGTGAGATCGGGTGATCTCAGTGGCCAATCCCACGGCCCGAAACGCCTAAACCAACGATCGTCGAAGAGTTTGTCAAGTTTCCTGGAAACTTCCTGGGTGGAATGAGCTGGCGCTCCGTCCAGTTGAAACCACGAATTCCTATATTCCTCTAAAGGCGAATTTTCAAGAAAACCGGTTACAGTCGTCCTTAATATTTGGAGATATCTCTCTGCATTTAGTGTGTCTTTATAAATAAAAAAGCTAATTTTATTGTTCTTCAGAATACAGAAAACATTCAGGTCAAATTTTTCTTGAAAACCAATTTCTTTTGTAACATGAGGATTATGATCAGCCCAAAAATGTTTATTCCTGCTATTGAAAATACCAACCCTCGTAAATTTTGATTCGTCGCTCTAAATTATTTTTGACAAAAATTCCCGATCTTCCTGTGTATGAATCAAAAGGGATTCAAAAAAATGCATTCTACGTTCGGAGTCTTCTGCTTTTAGAGCTTGAACTTTGGTAAATTTATACGTATCCATTCCGTGATTTTTCAAAATTCGTTGTACTGGAGCATCTGATACACCTAAATCTTTTTCTGCACTGCAAATGGAAGCTTCTGGATATGCATAAAAATATGCCAAAACGTTAACAGTATTGTCCTCATTTGAAGTAACAGGTTTTGGTAATGTTGAAGGCGCTTTTAACATGGAGCCATAGTTAAGGAAATTATTTTGTAATCTTAGAAACTTCCTCTCGTTCATTGGTGTTAATTCAGGATAAATTTGGTTGAATTTTCTACAAGTTCTGGCAATGATTTGATCACACTGTCCGTGTATAATAAATAATTTCATGAGAACTTCGTTCGAATAATCAATATTTGCATTCATTTTTGGCGATTTTTTGAAACACCGTCAATAACCATTTATCAAGTACTTATAGAAGTCACCAAACTGTCATAAGCTTGATATTTCCACGGCTACCTAGAAATCAAATTCTTTAAAAATATTTTCTGTACATTTTTTCTGTTATTGAAAATCTCTTTGATAGAAACACTTCAATCAGAACACTTACCAAAAAATCATTTAGAAAAGTTCACGCATGCAGTTCGTGCTATTGGTAATAATAAATCCCTGTGAAGTTACTGACGATGATGAAGTATTATTCAGTCCAACTGTAGAAAGTCCTTCATGACTAACCAATAATCCTACTTAAAATAACGTGAGTTAGCGTATGTAGTTGTAACATATGCCTTGTAATCCAAAAATCGTGTGTTCAAATCCCATGGACCCTATATTTTTTTTATTATCAGCAGTAACGTTATTTAAAAAATGGGTATGATACATTTGTTAAAAGTGATTTTATTTTGCTCGTGAGTTTGCTACACTTGCTGACGCCATTTTGCAATAATTCCCACTCACAAAATAAAATGCCACTCTCAACACTTGTAGGTAAAACGTGAATAACTCTTTTTCCACAAAAACGGTTTTATTAAGAAAACTTGACGATTTAGGTATAGGGACATGATATATCATCTTGAAACATTTTTCACCATCTTTCAATTTACCGAGTAATATACAGGGTGTTTCATTTGAAAAATTGAACTTTTGACTACTTTTATACACAATGGAAATAATAGTAATTTTAGCACGCCCTGTATGATATGGAGTCGATTTCTTGGTGTTATTTGAATATTTCGAGTTTGTCCAAACTATCATCAAAATATCAACTTTTCATGAATTGATAGTACTGATGTACTTAATTTCAATCAATGCTATGTTTTGGACCATATTTAGCACAATTTATTCTCGAAAACAGATATATAGTATATATAGATATACAGTATAGGACATTATTAACAAAAAAGTATTAAAATACCAGAACGATTCCAAAAATGTTTTAATATACGGGGTGTTCCATTTAAAAAAAAAAGTTGCTGAACTTTTTGATGGAAGTGGCAACGGCGCAATGCTGAAAATATTTTAGATCGATAGAACAGGTAAGGAAATATTAGAGGTGAAATTTTCAGCAAAAATCATGCTTTGCGTTTTCCAGAAACGTCTAACCTACCATCGACCGTGAGTCACGCTGTATATAGATATACTGCTGTAGTCTTTCATCAAACTTAAACCAGTCTGTTTCATCTTTGACCAACGCGTAACGAAAAAATTAAAAGCGCAATATATAGAGTACAACATTTTCTAAAGATCAGTTTATATCACGACACATTTGAATGAATAATGAGATATGGAGCTACAAAAACACATGACACTAAAACGGACAAGACTTTTGAAACAGCTTGATACATATATCTTTCAGTTGTATAGATTCTTCGATAAACACCAAGCGACTCATAAGATAACAAAATTTCTGATTCTTTTCAAACCTATTGTTGAACGTATCCGATAGATCGCTATTTACACATCGAGAGGGGAAGTGGGCGATACTTTTTCACACGATGATTACCGTTCCGGCACATCCTTTGAATCACTTTAATAATACAATTGGTATAATTACTTCATGGAAATTTTAATTGATTCACTAGGGGACATAGTGAACCAAACTAGTTGAATTCAGTATTTTGTGGATCATTAGATGAAAAATTGAACGCTTTTTTGTCCTATGGTCCAGATTTATCAAACATGATTCACTCCTTTCTATGAATCTTTTATATACAGACATCCGCTAAACTAAAATAAAGACTAAAATGTATCTGTAGTATAGGGTTGGTTCCGATAATAATCATGTAATGCAGTGAATGTGAATACTATCAAATAATGAGTGTTATCAAAATTCAACAGATTTCGCGTACGTAACACCGAAGTTCCTAAAAAAGCTTGTTCTGGTCCCTTAACAATTATCTTTCTTCAATGATATAAGTTGAGAAGATCACTATCCAATATTTGTACCGATGATACGATCGTCAGCTTATACATTCATTTTATTTTTTTATTTTATTTATTAAGTAATCTACAGAGCAAACAGTTTCAATAATCGATTACAATTTCAAAAACTAATTAAATAACCATTCTCTATATAATACAATGACTAAAACTAAAGATACTCCAAATCATCTGAATTGGATTCAGTTACAATTAGTAATGATTTCTAAGGATGACATCTCTATTTTAATGTTTTTAAAAATTTTTTTACATTACATTTGACAAAGAAATCTATAATTCTCAAACAATTTGCAAGAGAATACATATTGTATATATTGTATGGTGGGGAATTTTAACCTAGATTCTTTCGAGGTTTAGGCAAAACAAATACATCTTTCCTTCTATTACTAAAATATGTACTGCAGTTCAGATACATTTTTGACAAGTGTGGATTATCTACTTTATTATGCAATAGCTTATAGAAAAATAATAGAAGAGCAAGTATTCCTCTAAATTCTGAGGTTGTGAATTTAAATTCATTCAAGGAAGTATGATAACTAAGATTGAAAATATATTCACCATGTTTCTGTAATGTAGAAATCTTAAAAACATTTCTGTACCTTTTCAATTTCATTTTTATGAACTGAATAATAAGGAGACCATACTATTGCACCATATTCCAGTTTACTACGGACAAGGTGTTAGTAATATAAATATTTTTGTGAATTTGAATGAGTTCCTAATAATGAAGCCAAACACTCTATTTGCTCTGTTTATGTTGGTAATATGTTGCTCAAAAGTGAGTTTTTCATCCAGCGTAACTTCCAAATATCTGTCTTCTTGGCAAATATTCATTGTTTATCCTATGCTGAAAATCATTCCGTGGTTTTTTTTCCTAGTAAAGCATTTATCAACATTGAATGTCAGGCGATTTGACAGGGACCACTCGTAAACTCTATCTACGCCATTTTGTAGCAGAAACACATCTTCTTGACTTTTGATTCCCTTGAGTAATTTAAAACCATCCGCGAATAGTGCACATTGCCAGTCCTTAACTACCTCTGGCAGATCATCTATTAGTAATAAAAAGAAGAGGGGTTCTAAATTGGACCCTTGGGGTACACCAGATCTTCTGAACAAATTCTCTCGTTGCCATCCCATGTAAACTACCTACTGTTTCCTGTCTATAAGATACGAATCTGACAGCTTCAAGAGTCGATCTGAAAGCTCGAAAGTGTATAGTTTTTTCAACATAACCTCATGATCAACCTTGTCGAAGGTTTTACTGAAATCTGTGAAAATAATATGTAGTTGACTATTATTTTCAACAACTTGATCTGCCTCTTGTAATAAACATGTTAGGTTAGTTATCGTGGACCTTTTAGGTAAGAACTCATGTTGTTTTTTACTTAAACATGTAAACGTGATTTAAAATGTTTTCATGAATAATTTCGAAAAGCTTAATGGGTGCACAAATCAGTGCTACTGGCGGATAGTTTTGTATATTCTCTCTAATGCCACTTTTAAATATTGGACAAACTTTAGAGAGTTTTCATAGAGTAGGGTAGGTACTAGTTTGCAAGATTAAGTTATATTTTATTTTAAAGAACAAGAGTTCGTTAAAAAAATCCATTAAGATTTTCTGTGTTATAGTCCGCTTGATCTTTCGAATATACGCTCAAGAAATTATTTGTGAAAGCTCCTGCAATATTTTAATGATCCTTTATTGTTTCCCCCCGGTACACCATGGTTTCAGTCAAGGAATTTGAGATTGATTTATTTTTTTCAACATACGACCAAAAATTTTGAGAGTCACTAGATATGCTGTTTTCGATTTGTTGGAGATAAAGGTGAGCGATTTTTATTTCCTTTTTTGTTTTTGGTTCTTAAATATATGAAATTTTGATAATCCAGGATATATGAAATTCATCTTTTCTTTATAAATCCTGGCCAAAGGGACGCACTCCTGTAAGACTTTATACAAAATATCATAAAACTTTTGTACATCCCAACATGTTTTCTTCGAAATATCATACAGTTTTCTGAAATCAGCTATTTTAAAATTGAATTTAGGGTTAAAATTCTTATTTGTTTGGTTATTTTCAAGTTAAAAAATAATGATGCGTGGTGTTCATTATATGCCACAAGTGGAATATAACATTTTTGTAAACTGATGGAACAATTACTAATTACTAAATCCAGGTATCTATCCAGTCCGTTTGGTACATCACAGTACTGCACAGCATTAATTAAATTCAAACAATTCAGATATCTTTAACGAGTTAAACGTTGTTGTCTTAACATCTGTTGGAAATATAATAATAATAAGACTTTATTGTCCGAAGAAAAAATCTTGTTGACAAAGCTAGTAAGTATAAAATAAAATACATAAATTTCCTATGAATATAAAAATGTAAACAAAATATAGTGTACACTATACTAAAACCAATAATGATTGAGAGTAGAAGTAAGCCCAGTTGACAGCAAATCGGGGGCGTGCTTATTAATTTTTGAGTGGGTTAAGAATGAAAGAAAAATTCTTAGTACAATTAGTTAAAATATTCATACACATTTTTTATTTATTTCATTAAAACTTTGCAATATCGTAATTTACCTAATCATTGTAGTCATTAGGTGGGTCTTATGAAAACGGAGTAATAATCGTGGTAATTTTAGTAGGTACCAAATAAATTAACAATATTAATAAAAAACACAATATATATATATATATATATATATATATATATATATATATATATATATATATATATATATAAATATATATATATATATATACAAATATATATATATATAACTTTTTTTCCCTATTGGGTTGCAGCAATTGATAAGTGAACTCTTTATAACTATTCTCAAGCTTTCGAGTAACTTAAACTCATCGTCAGGGGTACTAGAAAATACAAATTACAAATTTTTGATAATAGAATATAATATAAATGTAAATGTACAAATTTTCGTCTAATCTTCAACCTCAGATTCGTCACTGTTGCTACCGCTATCATCAAAGTGAATTATGTATGATTGGTTCAATATTGTGTTCAATACGGTTGTCTACGTCCCACATTTTTTGCTCCTCTTTTAAAACATGCTGCATGCATTTCTTCCAGTCTTCTGCAGAAACAGTTCGAATAGCTTCTTGTAGGTGATGTTGCACGTCCACTAATTTAAATGTTCTATTTTCTCGTGCCACATATCCTTTTACTTGCGCCCAGATTAATTCTATTGGGTTTAATTCGCAGTGGTATGGTGGTAACCTTAAAACTGTAATTCCACGACTTAACGCCATTTCATCCACTGCGAATTTTTTATATTTGTCTGTGTGTAATTTTGTTAGCTGAAGTAGTTCTGCCTTTAAACTATCTTTGTTATATTGGATGTTCTTATTAATTAACCATTCTTGAATTGCTGCTTTTTTCCATGATTGTTTCGGTAATGGTTCTAAATGTCGACTATGGTATGGGACATTGTCCATGACGATGACAGACCCAGGTTCCACAAGTTGAATGATGCCTTCAAACCATTTTTCAAACACCTCCGCATTCATCTCTTCATGATAGTCGCCTGTTTTTTTAGATTTAAATATTAATTCACCATTTGGTAAAAATCCACTGTCGCTTCCTATATGCGTAACTATCAGACGACTACCTTTTCCAGATGGCTGTTTTAACCCAACTGACAAACCTTCAATAAAGGCTTGTCGTGCACTTGTTATATTACCATCCTGCCATACTTTTTTGACCGTATGTCCTTGGTTAACCCATGTCTCGTCCATGAAGTACAATATTTTTTGAGCTTCCGAAATTCGTCAATTTTCCTTAGATAGTTTCTTCTCCATGCTATTATTTCTTGACGTTCAATGAGAATGCTTTTCCTGTCAACTTTTCCGTACGTAAATTTCATTTCGTGTACAAGTTTCCCAAAAGTTTCTTTACCCATTTTTGGGACCAATTCATGATCGGTAAGTGTCTCCAGAGCTGTTTGTAGTGTGGACAGCTCATTTCTGAAAAAGAAACTGTGAATAGTTCTGCGTATACTGGTTTTGGCTTCTTCATCAACTGTGATTTTTTTTGTCCGCTACTAGTTTTTGGCGTTTGTACGTCCCCATGAATTTCTGCTTCTCTTAGTATTTTGTAAATCGATGATTTTGGTACACAGGTATAATCAGAGCACATATCAACTAATTTTTCTTTTGTAATTGTGGAACTTAATGATGTAGAAATGCCCGGTTGGTTATTCGGAGGTACACACGTAGAATTACAGCACATATGCACAAAGTCATCTTTTGGTGGCTGATGATCTCTTTCAAGACAGTGAAATACTCGCAGTACAATTTGTTTTTCTCTTACTGACCGAGACTCCGACCGTTTTACCTTTTTCGACGTGGAAGGCCCGACCATGTCTCCCATTTTTTTGAGTAGTTTGAGAATGGTGTAGAAATATAATTATGTAACGCTTAAACACTTATTAGCACTATTATTTTCACCAATTGTTATCACAACACGTCGACTGCTGACTAACTTAACTGTAAAACGTACAATTCACGCTGTATAATTCACAAACCAATGATACGCTCATGGCTGCAAGTACATTAGTGAGGACTGCAACGATGAGATGGAAGTTACGGTAAAGTGACAAAGACAGAAATATCGTTGCGTACAGCGTTGCCACTAGTTGTAATAAATATCTAACACTATACAGAAAATAATGAATTTTAACTGATCAGTAATCAGGAAATGTATAAGTATTACTCATTACAAGCTCGTTACTGATTTTTGTCATAAATAATACCTTTTAATCGTACTAGTATTGTGTATTATCTATAATTTGCCACAACCTACAACTCTACTGCTTACTATATTTTGATTCTGCTATAAACTGGTAACGTAAAATTCAGATATGACAACGCGCTTTACTCTCAATCATTATTGGTTTTACTATAAACTACAATACAAAAAACACTGAATGAAAACGACAAACAATGGCTGAAACAAATACACACATAAAACACGCACGGTATGGAACTTAGTCAAACTATAATAGGGTTCGCTAGTCAAAAATTCATTGATTATTTTCCTGTATCGATTGATGGGTTAATATGTCCCTTTAGAGTAGCTCGGCCGATGGTTATACATCTTCACACCATTGTAAAATAAGGAGTACAAACTGAATACAAAAAAAATACATATACAAGAATGGACAAGGAAAATACACAGAGTAGCAAATCACATTTTTGTATTTAAAAACTCGTCAAGAGTATAAAAACATCTTTCTAACAGAAATGATTTAAATTTTTTTTAAACAACGAACGGCTGCATATTGACTTCAATTTATTTGGTAAACAGTTGTAAATTTTGGGTCCTATACGTTTTGGTGCACTTTGAGTTATATTATACTTAGCCGATCTATAGGTTGTTCACGTTAAGAAGAGAATGACGTCATTTTTGGTAATTTTGTATATCCAACATAACAACGTTAAAATTTCCATCGAAATGCGTTCAATAGCAATGAAACTAGTAACATTTCATTTTGTAAGTCACTCAAATTTCAGACGTTGCCGAATCGAAAAAAACTCGAAAACTGTCAGTCTTTCTTTTCTTTTTAGAACTAATCATTTCTTTTGATTAGACCTGCGTATATTCAATATGCCTTAGGCATTGTCGAAATAAGGATAATAGCAATAAGTAAGGATAATAGCAATAAAACATATCATCAGTATAAAAAAAATTTAAAGTTTGAAATAGTGCACATGTTGGCAACGCCGTAACTTGTCATCATGTGACGTCATTCTCTTCTTAACGTGAACAACCTATAGCTTGTATCATTTGCTTCTGCCGAGTGTTTTTATCATGAATATCGCTATTGAGATTGAAGTCATTCCTGTTAATGAAATAATAAACTGACAACTCATAAATATAAAATCCAACCAGAGTTAAAATTTCGTGTGTAGCGAAAATGTTTCTGCATGAATACTGTCAAGGAACATTGAACAAACAGCATAGGATAGCTTTTTGTTGGATACATACATTTTTACTCTTTGCAGATTTGTCCCACAAACATACACCATAGCGCAACCGAGATTCGACCTGGGCATGATAAACAGACATAAGTTGTTGAGAACATGTCTCAAATATAGGTTATAGAGCTCAATTTTGAAACTAGTTGATCACATTGCTCATTCCAAAAAAGACTCTCATCCATTTGCATGCGGTTTTTTATTTAATAGTTAATTTTGTCGGGATGGTTCTTAGATATGTTTCATGAAAATATTACCAGTTCGTTTCCAAGAATTTGAAGAGAAATTATGCGCTTCAATAATGGTTAAAATACATCCATTTGACTGATCGAAATAAAACTTCGATATTTTTAAGAGTATATACAATAACATTTCATTTTTGACTTGATGCTGCAACCAGAACAGTCTGCCAAGGACCAATTCCTCGTTTCAAAGGTATCAATGAGTATATAGCCGCAGTGTCAATAACTATGACTGGAGTTTTGATACGGCAACCTATACATGATGTTTGTGTATTGCTTCAAAGTTGTTTTTTTTATATTTTGTTGTTTGATGTTCCAAAAAAGTGCATTAGTAAAAATTTAGGTAAAGTTTTCTCAATGAATAAAAAAAAATCAAGTGTTTTTTTTTATTTTATAAACCCTTCTTCATGCACCATCAGAGGGCCTCACAAAATGTACCTTGCCCACAATAAATTTCTTGTTGGCCAACCCACCAATGGACGAAGATTGAAACAAGACATCACATTGCACAATGATCTAAAGTGAATATTAGAGTATATGTTAAATCGAAATTAAAATCACCACAAATGTAGACAATCATACCAAGCCTGTAAATGTGATTTTAAAGCATCACAAATATTAGCAAAAAATAAATCGACATTGACATGACTAAGTCATAGTATTTTGTATACAGTAATTTCATAAAGGCTGATTTGTGGTTTGAATTTTCCTAAGCGCAGACCCACGCGTCGATGTCTTAGGTCTGCGCAAACGACGAGTTTAAGACAGGCATGCAATCAAAGCGTTTAAACACTGCTCAACATAACAAATATTCATATAAACTGCTCAAAAAAATACAGTCGATGAAAACCATGTTGGACACCTAAGAAAATTGTACAAATGATAATTTTGCATTTGTGTAATATTCAAGTAACCCAGATCATTTCGACAATGATGAACTATGTTTCAAGTAGATTTTAAAAATTCATGGGATCGGATGTGACAAAATATACTTTAATTTCAACAAGAAAAAAGACAAGATGAAGAACGAGTTTTGTTATTCGTGAACCATGGTACTGTGCAAGAGCTCTCTAGGAGGAATAACGAGTCCCTGTGTGTATACAACCGTGATAGCATGGTCTGCACTGATGAGGAACACTTCAAAACGGTTCGCAGTTGGTTCCTTGTTCGAATCAGGCGAAGTCCCACTATTTGTCCTAGAGAGCTCTTGCAAAGTTGTTTCTTCAATCTTTGCAATTATGTCTGAGGCGACTTGGATTCCGAAAGGTTAACAGTCGTAAGGTATTTTTGATAGTCAAATTTACATTATATAAGAAGTTGCTGACATGTTTCATTTAGAATAACTGTTTTTAATCTACGCAGCAACTTTTCGGGGTTGATTAGACATCTAGACTTGTATAGATTCAAATATCAACATTTGTCAATATATGTCGAGTTATTAGCTAAAGAAGTAGTTGTTTTCTGTCGGAAAACATATATAATGGTATAGTTAAAATGCATTTCGACTTGTCAGTGATTTTATTATCAATTTTTACTTGGATAAAAGCTGGAAGCAGCAAAACAAACTATTATCTTACAGTGTAAATAATTCATAACTTCCGACTCCGAAAACTCTCACATACATTTATAGTTAGTACATACATACAAAAAAATTATTTTTGTATGATTGAACACTACATACTTAATTACTTTTTTACTTCTTCAAGTCCTGAATAGTAACTACATAATTCAGAAAGAATAGGCTCTACAGATTCCTTAATCTTGAGTGATGAATTCGATTAGGAATATTTTTAATAATTGGTCCTTAATATAATCGAATCGGCAAACTCCTCCGCCATCTTGAATTCTCCAATCAATAAATGAATATGCTATATTTGGCCCCAAAAATCACTACAAAGAAATTTCGCATGGATTCGTACCATGGTTCATGAATAACAAAACACGTTCTTTATCTTGTCTTTTTTCTTGTTGAAATGAAAATATATTTTGTCACATTCGAATATGAACATCTGCCGATTCCATGAATTTTTAAAATCTACTTGAAACTTAGTTCATCATTGCCCAAATGATCTGGGTTACTTCAATATTACACAAATGCAAAATTATCATTTGTACAATTTTCTCAGGTGCCCAACATGGTTTTCATAGACTGTTTTTTTTTTGAGCAGTTTATATGAATAGTTGTTATGTTGAGCAGTGTATACACGCTTTGGTTGAGATTGTAGTAGGGAGAAATGTCATTAGTGTCAAATACGTCATCATTATAAAAAATGAAACTCCTGGACACCGACATCAAAGGGACCGACGCTGAGTGAAACTACTGTATACAGAAATACTGTGACTAAGTACTGTTCAGAAAGAAACCTGTATAGGTACTTAATTTATGAAATTTTATTCAAAATATGCGTCACAAAGTTACGTGAAGTTTCCATCAAAATCCTATTAGTTATTTGGATCAATACTGGATTACACGAAGATGATTCTCCCAACCAAATACTGAAAGTGGTTTCGAAATTAGAATACCTTTCACTCGAAGGCCGCGATACGCATCAGACCATGACCAGCGTAAAACAGCCATAGAGAAATATTTTAGAAGGTCGCTGTAATAAGATTAAAAAAAGTGAAGGTGAAATGATATCGCGTATGGAAATAGTCGCATAACGAAAAAAATGGTAAATTGGTATACTTACATTATATATGAATATCATCAGAATAAATACAGGGTGTTCCTTAAACACATGCTAATATTTAAGGAGGTAATTCTTAGACCCATTTTAAGAAAAAAACTTCCTATGGACGTATGTCCTAAACGCCTTAACTTTTGAGATACAGGGTGGCAAAGTTTTCAAAAATAATCAGTTTTTTAATAATAACTGAGATAATTTTGTGGACATCTTTGGCATATTTGGTACATATGTTCCATGCCTCAAGACGCATTTTCTGATGTACACAAATTTGTATTTTTTCAAACAGTGGCATCCCTACGGTTTTCGCATTGAATATTTTTGGGGAAAAAGTACTGTACTACGCCAATGCTTTCTTTTCAAAATAAAATCATTTTTAAAATCCTCATTTATTTTTGAGAAAATTTGATCTCCTGGTATTTTTTTGTCCGACGCATGATTTTCACTCAAAAAAATTAGAATCGACAGAAAGCAAATTAAGAAATTAGATCAATTCTAAAATGAATGAGAATCTTAAAATTGCTTCATAACGCATTACCAATTCCCTAATAATATTTGAAAACATAATCTGCAAAAAAATAAATTTTTCACAAAAACGAGTTTTATTTTATTTTGTGACAGTAAGTCTGAACGAATAGCACAAATTTGTTAATTAGTATTAATACCAAAACTGATTATAAAAATTGTTGGAAGTGGCCACCTGCACTTAGTATGCATGCTTCCGCCCTTCTACGCATGGAATTACGCACCCGTTCAAATATTCCCGGCGTATTTCGTATAGTTTCACACGAGGCAACTATTCGCTCTCTCAAATCTTCTAAAGTATTAACGGGAGTTTTAAGGTGACCCCATAAAAAAAATCTAAACTGTTGAGATCGGGGGATCTTGCTGGCCATTGCTGAGGTCCTCCGCGACCTATCCAACGATTAGGATAAACTGTATTTAAATGGTTTCGGACAATTACCCTGAAATGAGCAGGGGCGCCATCGTGCATGTACCATATTCGATTCCTTAACGCAAGTGGCACATCTTCCAATAACCCAGGTAAGTCTTCTTCGAGAAAGTGTAAATAAGAACGACCATCAAGGCGTCCTGGTAGAAAAAATGGGCCTATTAGATGAAATGGGTTTCGGTTATTGCATGGGGATTTTCTTCAGCCCACACATGATTGTTATGGAAATTTTGAATGGCATTCCGAGAAAAATTTGCTTCGTCTGTGAACAAAATTTGTGTCTCAAACTGCAGATTTAGTGCAATACTTTGTAGATACCACTAACTGAAGTTCACACGCTGTGGAAAATCTCTGGGGAGTAATGCCTGCACTCTTGAAATATGGTATGGGTATAACAAAAAATCAACCAAAATACGCCAAACAATTTGATGACAAATATCCAGAGTTCTAGCGATCTTCCTCGTACTCGTCTCAGGATGTTCCTCAATTTCTTGCAGCACCGCATCCTCAATTTCAGGAGTTCTTACTACACGAGGTCTACCTTCCGGGGTCCCTTTCTTGAAACTACCAGTTTTCCCAAGTCGACGATGAATATTTGAAAAGGTTCGGCTATCTAGTAAGGCACGATTAGGATATCTTTCCTGATAAATGCGCCTGGCTTCTGTTGCATTACCATCGGCAAGGCCATATACGTAATGCATTTGCGCCATTTTCGCATTCGTATAATTTACCATATTTACTGATATTCAGAAAAACAGCGGACTACCAAAATAACTTCAATAACACTTCAAAATCAATCAAAACGCTCTGTGACAGTTTTTAACACCAACACCTTACTTTAAACCAACATCAATATTAGCTACTGACGTTTGTACATACAGAGAATTCGTTTTTTATTGCTATGGTGGGTACGCTGTTTTTTCTGCTTTTAATCTTTAAAAGAAATCACATATCGACAAACTCCATATTTCCAAGAGGTGCAGTAAATAAATTCTGCTACACGTCATTTATTCCAGGATAACTAAATTTATGTTTTCAAAAATTATTAGGCGGTGCTGCGTTATGACGTAATTTTAATTGAGAACAGTGCATCTGACAACAAACAAATACCTTTTAGATCCTCAATTATTTTGCAACAAATCTGATCTCTTAGTTTGCTTTCAGTCGATGCACGATACCGCATCAGATTTTTAAGGAATTTATCCTTAAGTAAAGCGATTTTTAATTTTTTGAGCGAAAACCATGCGTCGGACAAAGAAAACCCAGCAGATCAAATGTGCTCAAAAATGTATGGAGATTTTTAAAATGATTTCTAATTCAAGATAAAGCAGTGGCGTAGTATTTTTTTCGCCAAAAATATACATTTCAAAACTCGTATGTACGCCACTGGCAGAGAAAATTAAAAAAATTGTACATCAGAAAATGCGCCTTGAGGCATGGAACATATTTACCAAATATGCCAAAGATGTCTACAAAATTATCTTAGTTATTATTAAAAAACTGATTATTTTTGAAAACTTTGCCACCCTGTATCTCAAAAGTCAAGGCGTTTAGGACATACGTCCATAGGACGTTTTTTCCTTAAAATGGGTCTAAGAATTACCTCCTTAAATATTAGCATGTGTTTAAGGAACACCCTGTATAAATGCCTGAAGAAACTAATGAAGCACATTGAATAGTATTATGAACTAACTCGTTTGATGTTCATTAGATAACACCTGGGCTGAAAAGTCCAGGGCCTAAGAAAGAAAACGTGTCTTTTTTTGGTTCAAAATTGGCTTTAATCATCAACATAATCCCTATCAAGAGCCAAACAATTATTCCAGCGCCGCTATAACATTTCAATACCACTTTCGTGGAACGATTTATCTTTTACCTCAAAATAGATCTCAGTTTCAGCATTAACCTCTTCATTCGAGCGAAATTTCTTACGGGTGAGCATTTTTTAGAGGTCTATGAACAGCCAGTAGTCGCTGGGAGCCAAATCTGGCCAATATGGTATATGCAGTTATTCGAAGCCCACGCACTGTTTTCCGACAGTCCGACTCTCTGCATATGATGATTCAAATGACAGTGACCTGTAAGAAGGCCTATTGGACATCGTAGTTCATCTTCATTGTAGTCCAACAACTGGTTGGTATCAAGCTTCGAAGGATGAATAAATGCCTTGGAGTGAGTCAATCCTGGAAATTCTGTCAGAAGTCAAGGGGAGTGTCGTTATTCACGTCTTCTCCAACTTCTGTGAAAAGCTTCTACATCTTGTGAACATTTTTCTGACTCAGAGTACAATCACCGTATGCCACTGTCAACATTTCAAGTGTTTTTGAGCACTTAATTACATTTTTACACAAAATTTGATGCAAATAATTGTTTGATTAATTTTTTTCTATAGTAGAAAATCGCCGAACACACAAAACACTTTTAACTAATGCCTATCACCAACAACTAAACATGCTAAACAGCTAAAACTGTGAACATTTTTTCGAGACGAGTGTACCAACATAAAAAAAATCGCTAATCGAATTTACGTAGCCCACGAAATTTGAACTTTCACCTCATTTTTTATCAGATTTCGTACACCCAAGGAAAATGCTGGAGAATTGATTGAAAAGACCTCCGAAACCACTACAACCTGTGATCTATGGCAGTAAAATAAAAATCCTATTTTATTCAAATTCTCATGTTCGATAAGTCAAAAAATGAAAACGATCCTAATTATACAAGATGTAACATAAGTACGCTAAAATATTCAAGTGATGTATTCCTGAGACAATTTTAAGAAAAAAAGTCTGTATGAACTTGTGTCCAAAAATGCTTTGTTTCGGAGATACGGAGTGTTGAAATTGATTTTATTGTTCGCTTTTTGAAAATAACTCTTGCAAAAAATAAGTTATTTGCACGAAATTCGGTGCCCGGGGTTTTTTTGACATGGGAAATTATAATTTCTTATTAATTTTCATGTAACATCTAGAGGACGCTGTGTACGCTGTAATTATTTATTTCAAATTGCCCTAACTTTTTTGACAGTAAACTTTTGGCCTCAACAACGCTGGAGGTGATAGTTTTCGAGATATTTACAATTGTCTATATCGATGCATATTACTTTATAGCCAAATTTGATTTCAATAATTTTTGTCACTCTCCGCTTACAAATTAAGTTAATTAAATCGAGTAGGCTATGAAAGTTTGTTTATAAAAATAGAAGTTCGCTGTCACATTTTCAACTATTAATTGACAAATTCACAGTTCGGAGTTTATAAAGTGATTATTTGGTACCATGCCCGACTTTACGAATGCTGAAATGGCTGATATGGTTTTTGCATACGGCTTGGCTGACGGAAATTCAAGCGAGGCCAGACGCATCTATCAGGAAAGGTATCCCCAACGCGTGACTCCTTTTGCAGCGACTTTTGCGAATCTTTTCCGGCGACTTTTCGAATCTGGAAGCTCTGAAACAAATTCTGAAGTAGGACGGCCACAAACTACAAGAACTGTAGAATTGGAGGAGGCGGTTCTCGAAGAAATTGGTGAACATCCAGAGACAAGTACAAGAAAAATTAGTCAAACTTCAAATGTGAGTCACATGACAGTTTACAGAATTTTAAAGGAACATCAATTATATCCTTATCATATTCAGCGTGACCAGGCACTTACGCTACGTGATTTCCAACCACGCATCGAATTTGCTCAATGGCTTCAAAGAAAAGTCGAACAACATCCGCAAATTTTATCGAGAATCCTCTTCACAGATGAGGCTAATTTTTCAAGAAATGGTATCATGAACTTTCATAACAACCACATCTGGGCGGAAGATAACCCACATGCGATAACGCAAACTCTTTTCCAAGACAGATTCTCTTTTAATGTATGGGTAGGCATAATTGGGGATTATTAAATTGGGCCCTATTTTCTCCCCTTACGTTTGAATGGAGATGCTTACCTACATTTTTTGGAACACGAGCTTCCCCAAGTTTTGGAAGATGTTCCCATTGGTCTCCGAAATCACTCTTGGTTCATGCACGATGGAGCTCCTGCTCATTTTAGTGTGATAGCAAGAATTTTTTAGACGTAGCATATCCCCAACGATAGATAGGAAGAGGAGGCACTGAACATTGGCCCCCAAGGTCACCGGACCTCAATCCCGTCGATGTTTTCTTTGGGGGACACCTAAAATCACTAGTTTATGCTAGCTCCATTGAAAACGAGGAAATGTTGAGGGATAGCATCATAGCTTGCTGCGAAACGATAAGAAACACTCCGGGCATTTTTCAACGGGTGCGGAATTCTTTGATGAGGAGAGCAGAAGCTTGTATTACTGTTGGGGGTCGTCACTTTGAACAGTTGTTGTAATAGTTGTTTCGTTCAATTTTCGTAATGTTTAGTTTCCTAATAAATAACATAGTACTTCTCCGAATTTTTTTTTACAAACTCCGAAATGTAGCACTTTCTAATTGAATAATTGAACCTGACAATTTTTTTTATTTGGATTGAATAAGCAGTTCGATAATGCTCAGTTTAGAAGAAGTCTGCACGGTTATACTGCGTATAAAGTTTGATGTAAATAACTAAAATTGTAAAAAACTTATGACAAAAACCTACCATGTTTTGAAAACTTTCAACAATCTATATTTCGAAAACGAATCATTCTTCGTTAAACATTTTATAGAAAAAAGTTGATTATTTTGACGAGATCCACCACATACTTAGTTTTTGTAATGTTCTCAGCAACTTCACTTTACGCCCTAGAAACTAATTAATATGCATCGATATAGAAAATTGTAAATATCTCGAAAACGATCACCTCTGGCGTTGTTGAGGAAGTGTACCTTTTTTACTTGGAAAAGTTGTGGCAATTAGTTTTTTCATGAAAAGTACCAAAAGTATACTGTCAAAAAAGTTAGGGCAATTTGAATTAAATAATGACAGCGTACGCAGCGCCCTCTAGATGTTACATGAAAATTAATACGAAATTATGATTTCCCACGTCAAAAAACCCCCGGGTACCGAATTTCGTGCAAATAACTTATTTTTTGCAACAGTTATTTTCAAAATGCGAACAAAAAAATTTAATTTCAACACCCCGTATCTCAAACGAAGCATTTTCGGACACAAGTTCATGTAGACTTTTTTTCTTAAAATTGTCTCAGGAATACGTCACTTTTTAACATATTTTATGTTTATGTATTCTCGTATAATTTTCTACTAACTTCTGACCTTGTAAACAGTTTTTATTCATGAATGCAAATTTTCCCCTTCAACGGAAAATTCACCTTAGATAATATGTGTATCGTAATGAATATTAGATAATATTTCTCGCATAATGAATGTACCATACCGCTATACGGTAGCACTTAGTTCAGCAAACTAGGTATCGGCATTACCGAACGACGTATCGGTAATTATCATATATAGGAAACGGAAAAAACGGGAATTAATTGACGAAATCAATATGATTTCGCGGATACAACACGGTCTGAATAACCGACGAAAAAAATGCAAAACTCGACCATTAAACACTTTCACCAGTTCTTAGTCGAAAATTAAGTCAAAATATGTAACGGTGTTCATTAGCAATTCATAGTAATGTCCGTGGGTTAGCGGGTGTTGGGTAACACCATACAACTTCTTTTCTCACTTATCGGTCTATTGATTGGCAACAAAATTCATCAGCTTTTTTCAGGATAGAACACAAGCACTACAGGAAAATCCTTTAAAGGTGCTCTAAGATCGATGGCTGTACGGAAGTAGCAATTCACATTGGATTTGAATCGATGAACATTAATTTCTGGTTGTGGGGGCTTCTCTTCCTTATGAAGCTCTTGCTGTCTTCTAACTAAAGCCTGTTCTACCATCACTCCGGAGTAACCATTCCGTTGAAGGTCATTTTTGATGATGCCTATTTCTTTTTCGAGGCATCATCAAAAATGACCTTCAACGGAATGGTTACTCCGGAGTGATGGTAGAACAGGATTTAGCTAGACATCAAGAGCTCCACAAGGAAGAGAAGCCGCCACAACCAGTACTTGTACTCCCCTACATCAGAGGATTATCGGAAAGGATAAGAAGGATTGGGTCTAAGTATAACATCAGGACCTGCTTCAGATCTGGGAACACTATCCGTAGCAGCCTCAGAAAAACCAGGCCACCAAACGCGGACTGCGATTCCAAGAATTGCATTTACCGGATACCCTGCGAGTGCGGAGAATCACACATCGGTGAAACTAAGAGGCCATTGAAAGTTCGCATTGCTGAGCACAAGAAACACACACAGCGAGGAGAAACCAGCAAATCCGGAATAACAGAGCATGTTTGGACTCATCAACATAATATCAAGTGGGCTCAAGCTGAAATCATCCACAAAGAGGAACACTGGTTTAGGAGAAAATTCAAGGAAGCCGCGTATATGTTGTCCAACAACGCATTTAGTCAAGCTAGCAAAGAGATACGTAACATATGGAAACCTCTTATCAAGCGAAAAACGACCAACTCCCGCTAAAACCAATGAAGCGGAAAGAGGAAAGAGAGGATAGGTGAAAGCACCCGCATGACCTATAAATAGTCAGATCTCGGAGGAATAAGTCCAGTTATCACCCGAAGACGATTGTGGATACTAACAATCGAAACGTCGTGACGTAACTTGGTTTGCAATCTTTTATCAACAATAACCCAAATTTCTTGTACAACGTTTGCTTTTCTGACGAATGCACTTTGTTTACTTAATGAAGAGGTTAACCGGGATAACTGTAGAATTTGGAGCGATACAAATCCTCATGTATTTCGAGAAGCTCACACTCAACATCCAGAAAAGCTAAACGTTTGGGTAGGAATTTTGGGAGACCACCTAATGGGGAATGTTCCTCAATTTGGGTTATTGCAGCAAATACAAGTTTGAACAAAATAAAGTTGAGTTTAATTCATGAGTTTTTCAAATTCACTTCAAAAAGTATTCAAATTGATGTTTCAAATGTTGGGTTTTAATTTTCAAAGGGATTTGTTTCTAATTCACATATTGGCATAAGCGCCTATATCAAGTTGAAATAATTTATACGTACCTAGATATTCTACTTTAAAAAAGGAAAAGTATCTTTATAAATCAACACTTATATAAATTATAGTTAAATACCACCTCCACAAGCCACATAAACAACAGTTGTTTCGTTATTTATTTATATAGAGGAAGATGGGTTAGGTGCACAAAATGTCAGATGTCACAGAATGTCTGGTAACTCGGAATATAAGTAAACAAAACAGCACGCCTCTGAAATATGTCATTTTTGTTTGTCTCATACAGGTAACAGATTCAGTGTCCTTTGTTAGCTATAACCGATATTGCCAAATGGTGCAATAGAAACGAATCCCTTTAAATGTTGAGAAAAAGATTGAAATGATAAGTTCAAAATGCGTTGTTTTAGAGCTCTTTTATGAAAACTACTTGGTTTTCGTCAGGAGGAACATTCCCCATTGGACCTCTGTTTATTCCTAGTAATTTAACTGTCGTCCAAAATCGGTGTGTGTGCATTTACCGTAACTTGTAAAGATCAGTATTCATTCTGCGTCCGAGAGTACATAAAAATGAAAAAAAAAAACTCTCGAAAACCTCTACGATACATAGGGAGACGTGAAAGTTGCTATTATTTTTTTATTCAACTCAGTCAACCAATTTCCAGGGCCGTAATTTAAAAGGGAATAATTCACACAATTATAATCGAATATTACCGAAACATCCCGAAATATAAAATTGAATTTAATTTCTCAGTATGAAGTGAACGTCTACAATCCAAAAACTACAACAAAAAATACAGGTCCGTATTTGAAAATTCAAAGATGGGGGTGGCCCAAGTCAGATGACACCCTGTATAAAAGATTCATGGATATATTCTGAGAGCCCACATCAAGTGCCAATAGCAAAATGTGGACAGATTTTCAATATGTCTGCGAATAAAGAAGATAAAAGCAAATAAATAATTTGGGATTTTTTTGTTTTTCCTGTATATCTCCAGAACCAAAACAGCTTTATTCGACGGCCTGGAAAACTATGACGTGGAGTGTTTTCTGTCGAATAGATCATCAGGAATAACATGTCTCAATATTGTAGGTGTACAAAGTCGATTTTTTATGTTATGAAATTTTTTAAATATTTAATGAATTTAATAAACCAGAACGGTTATTTTTTTCACTAAATCAGTCAATAAGCGTATCATATTGAAAAATGGTAGGTGTACAGGGTCGGTAAATGAAAAAAAAATCGATTTTTTTTCTCAGTGTACTTTGTGGATGTGGATAACTTCACACCCGTAAGGAAACTGATATGTAACATGTTCCTCATGAACCGTGTCATTGGTTGGAAAACCTTGTAACAAACTAACAATGTTACAAGGTTAATGGTCATTCAAATAAATAAATATGTACGTCGCATACTCATTTGCCGGAACAAGAAGTAGACACCAAAGTTCTCGCAGATACGTGAGGTTATACCAAATGATGCGACTGAAATCGGTAGAAAAGCGAAGGTTCTCAAATATTTTGAATTGAGGTTTCCTTTTGAAAAAATCCTAAAGCCACCGTCACATTGAACTGGAAACAGCAAATCAACAATTTGGATGCCATCCTACGAGCAACCCTTAGAAGAATTCAGGAGACGTGTGCAAGCTATACGACGTCTGTTCAAAAAATAACGTGAATATTCAAATTTCGCGGGCTACTTACATTTGAATAGCGATTTTTTTTATTTAGGTACACTGTCCTTGTTCGTCTGTCCTTGTCCATCTGTCCTTGTTCATCTTTCACTGCCTTAACCACTATACATGCTGTTTCTGGCGATTGCGTTGACTTGGGATGTGGGGGTTGAGCGCAAACCCAACGATTATGGACATACAGGATTGCTTACATATCGCCACGTTAAACAAGCGCCGAGCAGATGTGACGTAACGCTGGTGACACTTTTAGTAGCTGCCATAAGACTGTGTTATTTTAACATTTTTTGAGGATTATTTTCGGACATTATTACATTGTTTTTGTTTATTTTGAATAAATTTTTAATTAATTATACCAATTAGGTTTCTGAAACATTGAGTTTGTTATTGTGAAAGTTGTATTTTTTTTGTGCTTTTGGACATTTTTTAAACTGGTGTAACGAGTAGACGCCATATAAGACTCTGTTATTTTCTTTCGTTTTGAGGTTTGTTTTTTGCCATTGTGGAACATTTTTTTGTGTTTTGAACACTTTTAAATTAAATCAAGGTTAAATTGGAAATATTCACATTTTTGTAAGTAATAGCAATAATTGTCTAATCATAAAATAATCTTGTAATTTTTAGTTAAAATGCCTGTTCGTACATCCTAGTCCATTGGAAGTAATTGACCCAATCAGAATGATCATTTGGGGCAAAAATTCTACCATCCTCCATGCTGCAGTAAATACTGAAAAACCGACAATAGAAGAATATATTATTCCAAAAGTCATGAAAAAGGTGGAAATTGAAATTAGTAGTAGCTCATTTTTATCTAGTAGATCTGATATTTCTACTAACATTTCTTCAACTTCAAATACAAATATTCCAGAAATAACAGAGGACTCTTTAGAATATATTGCTGGATACTTTGATATTGCTGGTTTGGGCGATTATACTTATAAAATAAAAGCAGAAGATCATAATTATTATAATATACCTTCTTGGGTCCAGTAACTTTCATTGGGAGGTCATATTAAACCCACAAATGATTGACCCTTTTCTAAATGGATTTAGAAAAGGGTCAGGAGTTTTCAAACTCTTTCAAAAAAAATTGCAAAAAGGGAAGATTTTCCTTTAAATATTATTTTAGAATTTTGCAAACTGAGAACAATTATCGGAATGAAATATAATAACTTAAAGGCCGACGAAAATAGGTCACTTAAAAAAATGAAACAATTCTGATAATAGGAAAAAAAATCGAAAATTAAATAAAGTAATACAATAGTCCTTTAAATTTATTTTTTTACATTCATGCAAAAAAAAATTCAAATATATTTAGTGGATAAAGTAGTTCCTTTTTAATCTAATGTAGTATTATAATATATTAAATTGGAGATTTATCAATTTCATCATTTATGGAACAAAGTTTAAGTTAAATTATTCTATCTGAATTTCTCATTTTCTTGATAAAAAATGAAAACCGTATCATGCATTTTCTGTCAGGTAAATAAAAAAAATGTTTACACCTATAAACAATTTATTACTTATATATTTTTTATTATCAAGCGTTTATTATAAAAGATGGAACAAAAAGTTATAATTTTTTTTAGATAATACTATTATCAAAAACAAAGTTCATTACAAAATTTTTGTGGGAGTTACAGTTTTCACGAAAATAATAAAAACTGATGAAACCTCTTACTTTTAAAAAGGGCAAAATAGCTCGCCCTATCATCCAAAAAAGAAAAATGTTTACTTAGTATTAATCCATTTATATTAAGTATTTAATCCTATATAAAAATAATATTTTAAAAAGGGATTTACATGAAATTTGTTTATTTTAATTTAAAAGTGCAGAACCGAATCAATCCAGAGTCACCACTGTTACGTCACGCGGTCACGTGATGTGTCCAACAAAATCGCAAAAGTAAGCAATCCTGTATGCCCATAATCGTTGGAGCAAACCGGCCATCGGATGCCTGCTTTCACGTAGCCCCGCTGGATACGGGAATGACAGAATCACTTGTGGTTCTCTTATTCCCTTACTGAATGGCATCCCAACGATGGCTCGATCCTAAGGTGTGTTTATCCGAGCCGGGACCGTGCCGGGGCTCTGCCGTGATTGACCTTCTTTCCCTACCTACTCGTGGAACTTTTATCGACAAGAGTAAACTTAAAAATTCATTCTGACGCTGAGTCTACATAGGAGATGGATGTTGAGCTTATGACTCCAACTGACCTCCCTGTAAATTTATATCAGGATCGAGTCTACGGAGGAGATGGTTGTCGGGCTTACGACTCCAACTGACCTCCCTGTAAATTTAGATCAGGAGCGAGAGCTTCCCAACTCTCCAACTCCTGATCCAATAACAGAACTTAAAAAAAAGGTTTAGTGGTAGAGCTAGGAAACGCCTGAGTCGTCTCCTCAAGAGCGGCGAACCTTATGAAACCGCCCTGCACCAAATTCTTGAGCGGCGTACGCAGAATCTGTCTTAGGTTGAGGAACAAACCCCCCATGAGCAGGTTAGCAAACGTTTGCGCTCAAGTGATGACTTACCAAAACCAGAGGCGAAAAAGCCCTGCATGGTTGAATCTAAGGCATCGTCAGGTGTAGCTGACGTGCAAAAACCCTCATATGGAATGGTTGTCGCGGGTATCAAAGTGGAAATCTTGCACCTTGACTATCCGACTACCTCATTAACGATGAAACAACAGAGCATATATTTTGTACCTGCCCCGCTGGGGACCGAATCAGGTTTTTAGAGTTCGGCAGAGCCGAACTCTCACTATCTGACCTGAAAGACTACTCACCATACAAACTAATCGGTTTCTTTAAGAAGCTGGGTTTATTTGGTCGAGTGTGAATAGGTGTGAGCCACAATAAACCCTTGCGGGTTGCGGTAGACGGTCGAATAGACCCATTCACTTTGGACCGAACCTAACCTAACCTAATGAAAAACCATATTGAAACTCGCTAATACAGTTTACTACATTAGTAAGTTTTGTCGAGTTTCGACAAAAAATCGCGGTGTTTATAACTTAAATGAAAATGGCACTATGGTGCAAGCATGCGTCAGCTTTAAATAAAATATTCCTACACAAACAAGTGACTTGACAAAAAATGGATGTATGTTTCGTATATTGTATGTAAAAAGATATAAATAAAAAAAGGCGTCAAAGACTTTGGGTTAATTATCCACTGAATTGTCTAAGATCCTCGCTTACGCTTACTATACATGAAGAATTGACCCCTGTAAAGCGAGCAGAATCATTTTGAATTTCCATATTTATTTGTAGGCCATAATTTTAGGCTGATTTTGTACTCAGAAACCAGAATTTGTTTCTCTTCAGAACTGCTTGGAGGAATGGAAAAATCGCTGAGGGGGACTATTTTGAAGGGGGCAAAATAGAAATCGATGAATAATTAAATATTTTTCGAGGAAAATGAAAATTCACCTTATTGAAGTGATAACTTCTTATGGGGGGGGGGGGGCAAACCGCTTCGTTACCTAACGGCCCCAGTTTGTCTGGCTTCTCTTTCTCTTATGCATACGTCAGCGGAAGGCAGGCTCCTCTTCTCTCGTCGGACAGACGATCAGTGTTAGATATGTGCGTTAGATATGTACTGTTGTTGGCAGTATTATAAAAATCTAACCAGCACGCACGTAATATTACGAGAAACATGTCTTGAAAATGATGATACTAATTTTGTGTTTGTACATTATTAGTATCATTATTTAATCCTACAAAAGTAACATTTGGCTTACGGTAGCTATATCTAATATATGTGCATACACAAAATAATCAAAAATATTAACAAATAACCTTTCCTTACATTATCATATTAATATACCTACATAAAATTTAAGTAACAACCTCAGCTTGTCTCAAGTTGAAGAATTTAAAAATTAAATAATTCAACTTAGATTACTTTAAATTATCACTTCTGTCGGGCGTCCTGAGACGCAGGCGTTTTTTTTTTTGAACAGACAGCATATATTAGATATAGATGTTATCGAGTGTGTATAATATACATCAAAAAGGGAAGCATTCATGGGCTGATGAGGCCAATAGCCAGAAACACGTGTCCGCGGTTCGCCCCCCTGTTTGAAATGTCCTACAAATGACAGCCCTCAAAAGTAGCAACTTTTGGGAGCTGCGGATTAACGAGGTCTTGCATTTTGACGTGCAATTCTTAGTGAATATATAAGTGTTTATTAAAAGAATACATCACAATTATTTCGAGAAGCAGTGTGATCAAGAGTAAACAAAGATATAAAACCGAATTCTTGCTCTTTCTGTAATATTACTAATGATGAATTCAAAACAGCGATTTTTAGGAATCGCCAAAACTCACATTTCAACAGTTTGATTTAAAAATAAACTGAGACTTCTGGCCAAGTTATTTACAGAGTTTTGTTTATTTCACAATTCTCAATAACTTTATTGTTCGAGTTTTAGTCAAGAAAAACAATCTGTTGTGAGTCAGAAGTCGTTCAAGACACACTTATTTTCTCTTTTATGGTATTCCAGAGGTTATTCATTTGGTGACCTAGATTGCTTCACATTAAAAAAAAACAGGTACTTACCTTGAAAACTTCAGAGAAAAAACCCTCGCCAATTTTTTCTTTATGAAAGTCATCGAGGCGATGCAGAGATGCTACGGCATGCTTCAGTGCTTGGCAAGAAGAGCCTGTTTTAAGTCTATCACTTCGGATTCTAGGAGGTTCGGAAAGTTCGTTATTTGGGCAGAACAACTTTTCATAATCACTGTCCTTAGGGTCACATGGACTGTCATAAATACACGAAATTTTAGATTTAGCAGCGGATTCATTTCTCTTTAATGGGTGCATCATAATACTGGATCGAACAATCATGTAGTTTTAACCAATTTCGTACATATTCGTGTACGATAAAGTACAAGTTCAGTCTTTTTATTACACATACTTCGAATTTATAGCGGATAAATCAAAATAATTTTGGTACTATAGTTGTTTTCGAGATCACTTGACATGTCGCACGTCAGATTATAAACAAACTTTCATTAAGTTAATATTACAAGAATGAAATCTTGATCGAACTTAATTTTGCAATTATAACAAATATTACTGCCCTATCATGTATCGCATTAAGTCTGTTCAGTTTCCGAATTATTAGGCAGATAACTTCACCAAAATGATGAAAAGTACGTACTATATTAAACACTCGTTCCCTAGATAAATAATAAAAATCACAATAAAATACACAGTAATTACACTATCCGCGAAAACAAGATTGACACCAAAACACTTACATTTACAACACCTATTTAATTTGATGTACGAAACGTAAATAAAAAGTTTGACACGGCAAAAGCTTTCTCTACTGCACCGTCAGCTGCCATATTTCCAATGAGCAGACAAATCAACTTAGTGCAGACATACGGATAGAAGTGACTTGCATGTACAATCATGTGTAGACAAATGCGAGGATAGAAAGTCCCGTGAATTCTTATCTTTTAAGGACCACGCATGCGTGCTTACCCAACTAAGACCGGGGGATTTAAATTAATTTCCTACTCATATACTATACGTATAAGTAAAAATATCAAATATGATTCGAATTCAAATATCAATTTCTGTATTCTGAATTTGTATACTTGTTTCAAGAGCATTATTTCCATCTTCGAAATACCGTAAAAAACAACAATGAAATGTTGGCACTTTCTTTTCTATTTCGGCAGGTTCTTACATTACATTTTAAACTGATAATCAAATCAAAAACTTCAATCAAAAAGTCTATATTTCCTTCCACAGAATAAGTGTTGTGCAGAAAATTAATCCCGCCGAATTCTTAATTAAAATCGAACGAATTCAACGTTTGAAAAATGTTTGAAGCAAAAGTTGTAGGGAATCGAATCCTCTGCACTATTGATAATGAATACAAATAGCAATAGTTGCTTACACCCTACAATATGTAGGTTTTGAGACAAATTTTAGGATGTCAAAATACAAGTTATACGAGTTTATAACCGGGTATCTCAAATTCCGAGAAGAACTTACTAAGATGACTGGACTATATGGTTTTAAAAACAACTTCAGCCAATAGATACACACTCGAGTTAACATTTTAATAGCCTTGTAAGAAATTCTACAGATATATATCAATCCAAACATCACTTCTTCAAATATTTCAAATATTTTTTTGAATCATAAGAATCTTCTAGATCTTCTTCAATGGAAACTTTCTTTTTTGGCTTTCGTGCATCTAATTTAGCTTTTCTTTCTGATTCACTTAAAGTCCAAATATTCAAAGGCAACTGAAAATAAAATGTTCATTTTATATTCACCGAGCTGAAATAACAGGAAACAAATTAATAGTGAATGAAGTGAAGACGTTCACATTATTCTAATTATATTTGAAATAGCAAGAGGAATAGAAGAATGTTATATAATTTGTTATATAACTACTACTATTAAAGTGGTGCTAGTGGTTTCTTGGTTATGTGTGTGGGTTGGAGCACATCATTTTTCGATTTCAAAAATTATGTTAACTTCTTGAGTAGAAGATTCAGAAATCCAAAATTCCTTCTTGTATTTTTGAATTTTTTTTTAAAGGATGGCCATTAAATACATATATGTGTGAAACACTCGTTCTTTGCAAAAAACATAGCTAGATCTAATTTACCTAGGAAACTGTTTTGCCTGCACATGAATGGAAAGTAGTTTTTTTTAATTACTATTATTTTAATTCAATTCGCGATATATCTTCAATGGTAAAAATAACATTAAATTCGAAAAGAACAGTGGAAAAAATTCAGGGAGTGACTTTCCAGTTACAAGGAAAACCATTAAAAACCTACTACATTCCTATTCAAATAATATCCGTCATGAAAGATAATGTTTAGAAATTCATTTAGACCAAAATATTCTCAAGATAATGTTTAGAAAAAGATATTTAGGAATTCAGTTAGACCAAAATATTCTCCAGATAATGTTTAGAAATTCAGTTAGACCAAAATATCCTTAAAAGATGTTTAGAAATTCAGTTAGACCAAAATATCCTTAAAAGACGATGTTCAGAAATTCTGTTAGACCAAAATATCCTCAAGGATGTTTAGAAATTCATTTAGACCAAAATATTCTCAAGATAATGTTTAGAAATTCAGTTAGACCAAAATATCCTTAAAAGACGATTTTTAGAAATTCTGTTAAACCAAAATATCCTTAAAAGACGATGTTTAGAAATTCAGTTAGACCAAAATATACTTAAAAGACAATGTTTAGAAATTCTGTTAGACCAAAATATCCTTAAAAGATGTTTAGAAATTCACTTAGACCAAAATATCCTTAAGATGTTTTAAAATTCAGTTAGACCAAAATATCCTTTAGATGTTTAGAAATTCAGTTAGATCAAAATATCCTTGAGGATGTTTCGAAATTCAGTTAGGCGGAAATATGCTCTAGATAATGTTTAGAAATTCAGTTAGACCAAAATATCCTCAAGATGTTCAATATGTATTGATATTTTACTTGACTGAAAAGAAGTTTGGTCACCTTCTAACTTGAAACAATAATTTTATATTTTCAGTTTACAATTGGACAATTTACAAGATTCCAAAATTATATTTGTTGATACTAGTCAAAAACTCAAGATACCAAAAAAAAAAAAGTTCCAATAATGCCTGAACATGCAGTTCTGACACAAAAGGTCAAGTTAATTTCTTAATCCTATTAATTTTTATACTATTCGAAATACTTATCTCTCGAAAAATATGTCTCTTTCAATTGGAGCTCATATTTTTGAATTTTTTCTTTCCACTCAAATTGAAAAAAAAATGTATATTTAATATTTGGTAATAAATTGAATGGGGAAAATGATCCTGTAGAAATAAATCTCACCTGACAAAAAAAAAGTATAAATAAATTGAATATCAAACTTAAAATAAGAACATCAATATGGAAATTCTTTCTTAAAAATTGTTCCATTGAAGGTAATCGAATTTGACCTTTATTGAGAACAACATCAATTCAAAATGAAATTTTTGTACTTAAAAATAAATGTTTCAAAATATTTGTCTCCCAACTACCTACACAATGTGTCATTGTATACTTATTAAGTTTTATATGTTGATCACAAGGTAGGCTTCAACGTTCTCAGTGGTCGATACGAAACTTGCAACAATTTGCAAAGCGGCTGTGTTCCTGAGTACAGTTTGTGACCTAATATTGTTATTAAAAGAATAGTACTGCTAACATAACGAATTATACCAGAAACACAAACCCTTTACGAATTGCTGTAAGTTTTTGTTATAGACAAGTTCACTGGCAATAACTGTTATGCAAGTTCTGCTTGCTTCTTCTCTTTTCACATTATATTTTCATATCGTAAACTCTATAGGACACGAAAATATTGTCAATTTTCGTTCATTTTTATACCTTTATTATTTGGCGTGGTTCTGGATACCTGATATTTACAGTAGAACCATCAGGATAAACAAGTATAGTTGGATAGGTACGTAAGTAAGTACTTCTATGAGGTCTAGTTATACATGCTGAAAGTGAATTCAGTTTCCTGATTTGTTGAAATGATTTAACCAAATAATACATTTTCTGTTATGCAACAACGCAATACTAAAGACAACTTGCTACAACGTCCAATTCTAACCTAAAACGTTTTTGTTTTTAATGGATGGCTGCGTCCAGGATTGAATAAACAAACAGCGCTGCGCTGAATGCAGCATAAAAGCGCCTTTCGAATCACCTAAACGGTATTATATGTCAAATATTGTGTCATATTGAATGAAATATAATATATCCAACTCATTTGAGAGAGCAATATTTTTCATGTTGATTGTGATTTCACTTCATGTCAATTTCAAATTGTATTGTAAAGGGATTTACATAGACAAAGTGCGAAGAAAATAGCGCTTGAATTTTATTCAAAGGCTGGACCTCATTCAGCCACAACATATGTAAGATGCTGTGACTCAGCGTTAAGCGTTAAGCAGTAAGGCTGAATGAACGAAACAACGAACATTATTGCCACTAGAGGGCGATGAGGAGCATCAGGTCAGTTCACGTAGTTTTTTCGTTATTCACATAATATGACTAAAAGGAATTTATTTGAATTATGTGACGAGGAGTTAGGAAATCTTTTGAAGACGGAAGGTTCAAGACCAGCTATATTTGAGCGGGAAGCATTAGTAATGTGACATGCATTGCAGCCTAGTCAGAACTGATTTCTTCTGTGTCCTAACAGAAAAGGTTGTGCGTGTTAAAGGAGTTACCGTTTTGATAACTATGTGGACTGGCATTAATTAAATGATTTTGTATTAACGCATTGCACATTGTTGTGGAATTGGCCGCGGTGGTAGTGCACTCGACTCACGTTCGGAAGGCCGTGGGTTCGATTCTCTCCCCGACCATAATATTTTTTTCGAGAGAATTCATCTGGTTGAAGCTGAGATGATTCTGTAACCATGTTAGGAATCACACGTTGAAAGGTAAGACCTCGTTAGTCCTTAGCTCGCACAAGTTTCTCAACTTCTGAGAGTTGTCGTTCGTATGGGGGCGACAGCTGATTAACGGAAAAACAGATTTTTTTAAAACATTTTTGAATACTCAATATCACCTTTTTTTAATTTTGGTAAACAATATCTTACTTTTTTCATGACATTATCAATTTGAATATTTTTTCAGGTAGCAGTCGAGATATACTCCTAGAAACTTTACTTTTTTATCTGATTGATTAACATCGTCTCATCTTCATGTTTCAACTCTGTTTCTGTGAATTGGAATGAGTTCGATTCATAACTTCTGAAGGATACATAAATGTTTTTTTCAAATTGATCGTATTTTTTTTTCTCAGGAGAACACTAATATAAGAAACAACTCAATATTTTTTTGTTTCAGACTAGACCAATTCACTGTCCTTAAAGAATATAACACTGTCATCCAAAAATGAACTTATTTCACCGTCTACAGGCAATTTGAAAATATCAATAATATAAATTGAAACAAAATTGGATCGAGAACTGTTCCCTCTGGAACACCATTTTGAACCTTTCTCTCACTTACTGATTATGTTTTTGAGTTTTATGCATTGTTCTCTATCTTCCGAATAACTTGTCATGAGTTCATGAGGTTTCTAATAAATTCGTGTAGCTGAACAGTATTAAAATCCTTCGCAAGATCGAGAAATATGGCCTATTGCGGGGTACTTAGAATCTATCGCTTTGAATATTTTTGAAGTAATGTTCACGATTCCATATTGCGTCGACTTTCCTTTTATGAATCCATACTGGTTTTTTGATAGAATAAACTGTTTTTTAATTCAAAAACAATGAAATTTTCTGAACGATTTTACGTCTTTGGAAAACATACCTACAATTCAATCAGTTTCTTTCCGGAAAAAAGTCAAAATTCTGGGGTAGATACTAGTAGATAGTTACATCATCGGAAGACGGAAGTTCTTACTGCGAATTTTAAAAGAAATGTATGACATAAGACACAGCCACAGTACAAAGCTACTGTGACAGCCACAGAATAGTAAGCAATTCTGTGACATAGCTGTCAGTGTCAGTTGCGTTTGTTTTGTTTTTACAAAGTGCCTAACAGTCTGGGTTTTAATAATATCTAATAGTTAAAAGTCCATTATTCTAGATTTGAAAATTTTAATTCTAAATTAATAAATGGACTACTTGGGAAGTTAGAAAGTGTGATTATATATGTCGAGAAAGGAATTGAATATGTGAAAACTTTGGAATTTTGTTTAGCTGGCAATCTTCAGATAACAGAATGTTCACATTTAATGTACCACAGGAAGGTCCAGTTAATGCTTTAGCATTAAATAAAGACTATACCCAAGTAGCTGTCGGTGGAAGAAATGGTAAACTTTACCTTTATATGATTATTTAGCTGTACCCTTTATTTTTTTTTAGTTTTCAAAATATATGCCATAGAAGAAGATAAATTTAGGGAAATATGCAATGTGAGAGGTTCAAAGCATCTGAATGTAGGTTTTTCGTGTAATGATGTATCGTGGAGTCCTACAGATGGTATAGTATTGTTTTGTTAAATGATCAACTGTTAAGACTTTCGCACTTTTAGACCATTTTATTGCTACTGCCGCAACAAATGGCCATGTATGTGTATGGAACCTCACACAAACGGGAAAAGCAATGCAGGAACAAGACTACCAAGATCATAAACGTACAGTGAACAAAGTGAATTTTCATGCCTCGGAGCCTTATAAGTTGATATCTGGCTCCCAAGATGGAACTATGAGATATTTTGATATAAGACTGCGAAGTGCTGTGACGGTTTTTTACAGGTAGGTTTGAAACCTTGAAAAAGTTATCGGTGTCAATAGTTCCAAATGATAATGAACCTAATGAAAAATATGAGAAAATGTATTACTCAAACATAGGCATTCATAGCTGGATTTGCAATTAGAGAACAAAATCTGGGCAGGTAGACGGTGGTTGAATGAACCTTATAGTACCAAATGTTTTGTTTGCTACTTTAGCAGACATCACCAGTAGTATATGCATTGACTGTGGGGATGTAGGTTATATCTCAAAGTCTCAGCAATGACTGACACTGCTTAGACTTTGAGATGTGAATTCAAACACTTCACTTTAAACATCCTGCATTCAAAAAAATCTTGTGAATCTTGATCTGTACAACATCTATAAGAAATTTTAGTTTCAACATGCTAATTTTGGAATTTTTTTTTATGAAATATCACTTGATATTATACCCACAACTAATATTTGTACTGTTTTTTTTTTCATTTTAGTAATTTCTCTTTTCTCCACACTTATTCTTATTTTCCAAACTGTTCAATTTCAAATTGTGTTTTCTGGCATTATTACTAACTTTTCATATGCATTATTCATCCTCTCGTTTTAATAATGACGTTTTTATAATGAAGTTAGTTGATGTAGTGAAACAAAATATTGTATTGCATTTGTTGCACTGATCGAGAAACTTTCCATTTCTTTGCCCACAATGGGCCAATAGATAAAACTTCTTGCTAAATATTTCTTCCTATTTTTTTCTATGCAGTTGCTTCAAAATTCTCTTCCAGAATATATTTGAAACAACCACTCTGGATCCAAAAAGACATTTATGTTCTATAGATAGTGTCTCTTCTATTAATTGAAATATTGTTGAGCTTCTATGTCATCCATTTTTGCAGGCCAACCATTTAAAAGATGAATACTTATTTTTCATTTTTGAACATGGCAAAATTACGAAACTTTGTATGTATATATAATAAGCATTGAACATATAAAAAAAAGATTCCATATGAATTGATATTTCAGATCTGACAGTCTCCAATTTCTTCTTCAATTTTAATTTTTGATTAACAAAGCAACGACTACCTTGCATCGATAATGTTACTTCCATATCTTCAGCTCTCTCGAAAACACTAGCGGTGTGTTTGATTTGCACTCAGGAGTAATGACTCCGTAGTTGTTGGGTCAGGTGATTTTGTTGACAAGAGTCTTCTGAACAGACAAGATTTCCTTTTGCTTCTTGCTTGGGACTTTCAAAGAATTTTTTTTGTGAGTGTTTGAACCTGAACTATTCTGAATTATTGCTCCCTGTAGCCTTTATCAGTGAAAGAGGAACTTTTTGTGAATCTTCTGTTTTCAGTGGTACTCTCAACAGGTTTTTAAATGTCTTCAATTAGATTGGATAGATTGGTTATATAATCTCAGCAAGAACATATTTTTGATAGTTTTCTAGGTGTTACAATGCTTCTTTGTTTGCAAACTCAACTATCTCAATTTTGTAGATCTAAGAGTGAAATCTAACATTTTCTATAGAACTAGAAGTAACATTTGCAATATGGGGTCTGAATGACAAATTTGTGTCAAGAATGATTCCCAAAACTTTGATTGTGTTTGTTGTTTCCAGTTCTGATTGCTTGCTTACAGAATTTTTGTTTAGGAAAAGAGTAAATTTATGACATTTGTCCGTATTCAATTGCAGTAAGTTCATATCCCACTAGCGTACAAAGTTACATAAATCGTACTGTAATAATTCAGTATCATCAGAGTCATGAATAACTTGTAAATATCTTCAGATCATCAGCAAATAGAAGAAATTCACTACAGAGAATTACATCATTCAAGTCATTTATAAATAGGTTGAAAATTAATGAGATAACAAGATATTTTTGACCATATAACTCAAAAAAATCACACACACTTTGTTCCAAGGAATTTCAGGTGTTTCATAATTTATTGAAGGTTCTGAATTTTGAGACTGTGAGTATTTTAAACATAAGTGGCACTGTTACATTTTCTGTTTCATTTCATTATCTATTGTAGGCCAAAGTATTTTCTCTTGAGCTAATTTAATGTATTTATTTATACCCTGATGATTATGATGAACGCTGTCTAACGTTTCTTTCACAGAAAAAAAACACTGAAAAGTGCATAATGAACGTATAATAGCAGCCTTACATTCTACTTCCTCGGCAATATTTTTCATATCATCTGAATGAAAATTAATTTTTTGCATAGCTGTTCTGTTATCAAACTTCAGACCTCTATATTTATTCACTCCCAGTAATTTTGATTCTACTATACTTGTTATTTCTCCATTGTCCTATGGAAATGAGGTGAGAGTTTTACCATGACGGTGGGACGGTAGCTAGTTAGGTTGGCGTGGGTGATTTTCTCACTTGATCAGCTGATGTGTGAACCGTTGGTTCAAGCCGCGTAGCTGGGTGATCGATTTTCACTTCCTATCGTCCAATCCGTGCTAGGAATTGTACGTTGAAAGGTGAGACCTCGTTAATCCTTAGCTCGCACAATTTTCGACTTCTGAGGGTTGTTGTTCGTAGGGAGGCGATAGCTGATTAACGAAAAACAGAATTTAATAGTCTGTATCGAAGTACCAGTAGATTTGCGACGAACAATTTTTTCAATAACTCAGTATAAGTTTGAAAAATTATGAATGACTTTTTCGAAGGGTCAATACAATGTCAAATTTGGATCTCTGTAATAGTTATACAAATGATCATTGCTGTTTTTTTGGGTATATATTCCACTATCTGAAAAATAGATGAAGCTAAATCAATAGAGAATCTGCTGAAGTGCAGTAGAGGGCAAACTGAAAAATTCACCCCGAAAAGTTACTGCGTAATATAAATCACTGAAGAGTCCAATTAGTAACTTGTCGTGTTCATAAATTTTGCCTACAAATTGGAAAAATCAATTGAAAAAAATCTTAATATTTATACTTGGCTTTCTTTACAGGTTGATGTTTCGGAAACAATCTTATTCCATTTGAGGTGAAAGTTTTAAAGTGAATTTCAAGTTTTGTAAATTATATTTGATTTTTGTCTATTGATTTTTTTAATTTGAAGGCAAAATTTGTGAATATGACAGGTTACCGACTAATTGGAATCTTCAGTGGTTTATATTACACAGTAACTTTTTGGGGTGAATTTTTCAGTCCCCCAAAAAAAGAGATTGGAAGAATTCAACCTCATACACAAGTCAATAAAAATATTCTCGGACTGTCAAAGCTCTTGGCTCCTACCGAGCAACGTCTAAAGTGGTAGAAAATTGCCTAAAACGACTCTTCTCGATAGATAGACGTAACAGATTATCTCTGGTCTGGATTCCTGGCCATACTGGCGTGGAAGGCAATGAGACTGCTGACTCCCTTGCAAAAGAAGGTGCTGCAAGCAGCTTCATCATACCAGAACCTATCATTGGCATCACTTTAGGCTTTGCCAAACAAAGATAGAATACCTGAATGGCGAGAAAATTTATGGACTTCTAGCAGAATCTTCCAGGATTGGCTCACTCCAAAGCGTTTCTTCACCCTTCGAAGCTTGATACCAAACAGTTGTTGGACTACAGTAGGGATGAACTACGATATCTAACAGGCCTTCTTACAGGTCACTGTCATTTGAATCATCATATGCAGAGAGTCTGTTTTCTGACAGTCCGTGTCGCCTCTGTTCGGAACATGATGAAACAGCAAAGCACTTACTTTGTGCCTGCCCCGCTAGGGACCAAATCAGGTTTGTAGAATTCGGCAGAGCCGTACTCTTACCATCTGACCTGAAACACCACTCACCATACAAACTAATCGGCTTCGTTAAGAATCTGGGTTCACTCACTTTGGACGTAACCTAACCTAACGCCCACAAAAAATGTCTTTCAAAAAAAATAATAACATACAAATGACAATTGATTTTTAACTTCTTCGATTGATGACCTATTTATTTTGTAGAAATTCATATTGAATATAGGACTGAGAAAATGACTTTTGTCTGATTTCTACCAAGTTTTTTATTAGTTACGACCGGTTTTGATTTATTAAACCATTCTCAAGTAACTCAAAGAACTTAGTTTCCTAGAGTTACTTGAGAATGGTTTATTAAATCGAAACCGGTCGTAACAATTAAAAAACTTAGTAGAAATCAGACAAAAGTTATTTTCTTTGTCCTATATTTTCATTTTCCTTTCACGTTCTGATACAGGCTATCAAAACACTCCCTGGAAGTATTTTCTAATATTTTTCGTCCACCGCAGCAAATACATCATAAACTCTTCATGAATTTTATACTGAGCTGAGATTTTTCCATCTACTATAACTAGGGAGCCTTTTCAATCGAGTTGAACGTGGACAAGCTTTTTGAGTGAAATTTTTACTGTTATGTTTAGTTTAAGAACCAACCTCATTTTCAACAAAGCAAAAAACATTAGTAATATATGTTTGCAGTAACACGGAAAGTGTCAGAGATGTCCAATTCAGTCCTCATAATCCACATAGTTTTTCTGCTGTATCAGACAATGGAAGTGTGCAGTTGTGGGATATTCGTAAACCAGAGAAGTGTCTCCAGCAATACACAGCCCATAGTGGGCCCGTTTTTGCTTGTGACTGGCATCCTGAAGTTACTTGGCTAGCAACAGCTAGTAGAGACAAAACTATCAAGGTAATTTTCAGATAATCAAATGTTTACACAATTTTTCAAGAGGAATTATTTGCACTGAGATGGTGGAGACTAACAATATTGAGATTATTTCTCAAAAAACATGCAATGTTTGTTCTGGAAACAATTCAGTTAAATAAGAAATCTGTCATTTACGTCAGCATATTCGTAGACTAACACACAGATGGCGCTGCTAGTATTAAATCTATATTATTTTTAGTTAACTCTAACCTTCAAAAGACAAGTTTACAAATTTCACAGAGGTCGGAGTACTTATTAGTTATTAGTTTGAAGGAAATGCATGAAGAGGAGGTGTGTTAATAAAGCATTGATCGAGGCTCTAATGATATCAATGGAGCATGCTGGGCAAATCGATATTTACATTATAGTATGGGTCCCATATAACCGAACAATATTCAAAAATAGAACTTACGAAAGCACAATATAAAATCTTTTTTATTTTAATTGAAAAATCAGTAGAAATTCTCAACATAAACCTTGCATTTCGAGACTTTTTGCTACAGTTTTTGATACTTGGAGATTGAAATTAATTTCGTTATCTAATTTAACCTCCAGATCGCGAATGTTTCTCTTTTAAGAGCTATACTCGTATTATTCAATGTATATTCAAAGAATATTGGACTTCTAATTTCAGCGAAAATAAAAAATACCTCTTGATCAATATATTATGTGATGTTTGTTGGATTAATTAATTTATCTTGATAATTTCGAATATAGCGTATTACACAAATTGAATTCTATACCAATCCAAATGAGGCAGAACTTCGACGCTAATTTCTTTTAATTATATTGTTGGATAGTTTTCAAAATTTGACTAATAAAGTAGTTTATTTTCACGTTTTGTAACCATTATTCATTCAGAAATATAAGAATCCTAATAATTTATCAGTGGTAACACATATTTTCATTCTTACACCCTCTTATCAGTAATTAATTTTCATGTAAGGTATTATATTATACTTTTTATGACGGTTACTCTTTTGCTCCACCTTCAATTGGACTACCATTATATTTCAAAAAAACCTGTTAGACTTTGACATTGTCAGCCACATTTGAACATAAATTGAACAACCGGTATACTATTTTATTGAATTCGTACACACCGCTGCATAAATCGAAAATTCATATAAGTGTTCTCAAAGAAATTACTATAATGCAGTACAAAGATACAATACAATACAATGAGGATAAATATATTTGTGGATGAAAAAGTAATCTTCATTAATATGCCTTTCTGTGCAATTAGGATTTCCTAATACACAGGATAGCTAACTCAAAATATAATATAATCAACAAAATTTATATTAATAATACAACTTTATATACATACATAATTCGAACTGAACAAAAAGGAATTTTTCAATTTCCATCGTGAATATATTTTAACAGTTCGCTCTTGAAAATCTCAATGATAGAGTAGATTCAATTGAATCAGGTAAAACATTGAATCGAACAAAACTTTGAAAAATAAACTGCTCATTCTAGAAAAACCAGTTCAGCATATTCCTATCCGTGAAAACTTCAGATTTAACATTCGATACCTTAACGGGGAGATGAGGTCAACTAAGAAGAAAAAGAACTCTGGTAAAACTCAACAACATTTAAGTAGTAGGTAGTAGAGCGTTTATGGACACTCTATCTCTGAACACGTAACGAATACCATTTTACCAGTATAGTAAGAAGTGAGTCGAGCAGGGTCAACTAACTTCTGAACACGTAACAGCACACCTAGATAATGACAAATGAGATTTTGTCGAAACGTCGGTGAAATTAAAGATAATATCACATACCCGGAAAAACCAGTTCAGCATATTCCTATCCGTGAAAACTTCAGATTTAACATATATATATATATATATATATATATATATATATATATATATATATATATATATATCCATTTCATCCACGCACAGGCCCCGCCTATAGTGGTTTTTTCACATGTTTATTTACTGCTGACTTGTTTATGTACCTTTCATTTCATTTCTAATAAATCAAATCTCTTGAAGTAATAATCTGAAGGTGCTGAAGGGCAAATATAAATTATTATCCAAATTGAACCATGGTTCAGAATTCCCAATACCTTGGACTATATGTTGGATGCTGTTTATAAAACATAGGTTGAAAGTTTCGGCCATGTCAGGTTCACCTTTTTTTGGTACTTACTACCCCTTCATCTTCAAATTGGATTAGGTTCGGAAATGTATGGTCATTATTATTAACAGTAGGCCAGCTCTTATATGAAAAGTGGTGGCTAGTTTGAACTGTCTTACAACTTTGCGCGTTAAGAAATTGTTCACCATAAATTTGAATTTCTGGAAAAATATAATCCTTATTAGAGAAATTAATTATTCATAGTTTTTGATCATCAAACTTATGGGTCCAGTTTTGATTGAAAGTGAATGATCTAAGTGAAATTTTATACTGATATTGTAGAGTGTTCCGATGAAAGATATTCGGTTGAATTGAAAAAGAGGCTTGTTTGTAACACACTCGTATCTAACCTAACCTCTTAGTACCTGCATAGAAAGCTGTTTGTGCTGATAGTTGAAACATTTATGGATGATCTACACTTCTCATGGGATAATTTTATTATGCTGGTTGAACTTTTCCTCTTTCCTTGAAAGTTTTCCATCCTTCATATTGAGATAGGAAAGTCGAGAGGTTTTTCGAAATCAACCTTCGTGGTTTTTTGAAAACTTGGGCATATAAATAAGTTTGAGTTCATCTTTCAGGTGTGGGATCTTACTAGCAAACCTACATTGGAATACACAATTCACACCATAGCCTCTATAGGTCACGTTAAGTGGAGGCCGCAAAGGAAATATCACATAGCTAGTTGCGCCTTAGTAATTGATTGCAGCATCAACGTATGGGATGTCCGTAGGCCATACATTCCTTTTGCTTCTTTCAATGAACACAGGGATACTGCCAGTGGCATTGCTTGGAGAGGAGATCCACATGTATTTCTAAGTTGTGGAAGAGTAAGTAAAACATGTTTGCAAAACTTTTTTCTCAGTCTTTATATGAATGAATGACTTAATGAAGATTAATAGGAATGTAGTTTTGTACGTTTGTTAATAATAAATCTTAATATACAGTGTGACACGCTTAAGATGTATTTTAGTGATTTTTGGAAGCAGAGATTTGATTTTTGATACAGGCGTAGACTTTAATGGACCGTACATGAAAACTGTGTGTTCCAAAGTGATTTTTGAATTGAGATCATTTAACCATTTCTCAATCTTTTTCATGTCTTCATTTATATTTATTTTCAATGAATTCTCATTTCTGTCTACATAAAACAGTGCAAGATCATCTGCAAATGAGAAGTAATCACCCACCAAACCTATATTAATAATATTATCAACATGAAGCAAATAGGAAATTGGAAAACACTAAAAGTTGAAACTGTTTCAAAACGTTTACAATTATTCATCACTGCATATTGATTTTGAACATAATTTTGAAATAATCTGTAAGAATGACCTTTTACTTCCACAAGAATGGTATTTTTATTCAATCAAATAACCAAGATAATATTTTGATTGCCACAGTGTAAAAATAGAAAGTTTGTTACATGATGTGTTTTGCAAAAATAAATAGTTCCCGAAATTACTTCAACACATTTTTTTTAATTCAATGATCTTCTGATTTCTTCAGCAGAATAGTTATTATCATTGTCATTGAAGTGGATCTACTTGGCCAAAGTTGGCACAGTTGATTCACAAGAACAATACGAACAGTCAATTCTAACAACATCTCAATTTCTAGTGAGGTATCAGTATTACTGATTTTTAGCGAATTAGAAAATTGTCCATAGACTAGTGATTATTTATAAAATATAGTGTTTCATGCCTCAATGCAACAAAAGTACTTTTTGAAAAAAAATCACTGTTTGTTAAATAAAATTGAAATTACATAAAATCTCTTGACACAAGTTGAATATACGTTTGTATAAATTGTTTTTCCAGGATTTCAATATATACCACCATACTTTCAATGATGCTTTTCGACCAGCAAGCAAAGCAAATCCTCAAGGGATGTCTGTAAATAACAGTGGAGATATATTATATGCAAAAAAATTATCTGCTCTCCAGAGTAACAACTGCAGCAATAGTGGTACATCTAATTCTTTGGCTAAAGCAACTGTAGGTCTAATGCGGTAAGTTTTTTGTTGTTTTTTCAATGGTCTTCAAACTTTTTACCTAGCGAATATCAAGTAATTTATCAAAAAATGAGATTGTCAAAATATTTGCAGAAAACCGAAATAATTCGTTTTTCATCTATATGCAATGAATTTATGAATTTATATTTCAATGAATATGCAAAGTATACAGGGGTGCGCAAAAGTCCGGAATAAAATTAATATCTTTTTAACCAGTATTTTAGGAAAAAACTCTGAAACACGTCAGTTGATTTCACGTTGTACGCATTTTTTGGCAATAAAATGAAATTTTTTTTTCAACCCCTTAGCTGCAACCCTATGTCGTGTATGGGCTAATTGAAAAGCTCGTAAAAAATGGATTCTGATTCGTTGTGGTCACAACGAAATGAGAAAAAACTCTTTTGAAAAGTTACAAATACCTAACTTAGTGCTATCTACGGGTGAATTAACGTAAGAGATGCTGAAATTGGCCTCCACCCTCTACTTGGCAGGCTCCTGGGCGATGGTAAAACCCGTCTATGGAATTCCGAATGGCCTCAGCCGGTATGTTATGTGATTCCACTCTAATTCTGCTTTTTAGATCTTCAATATTAGCCGGCCTATTTTGATAAACCTTGTCTTTCATATATCCCCAATAAAAATAATCTAATGGCGTTAAGTCTGGGGATCTTGGCGGCCATTCAATTGTATCACGTCGTCCAATCCAGCGTCCTGCAAATATGTCATTGAGATATTCTCTGACATTAATACCAAAATGTGGGGAGCGCCGTCCTGATGGAACCAAAGTGTTTCGGTGGGGATATCTGGATCTGCTTCATTGGGAAACATGAAAGCTAAAGCAGGGACTAATTCAAAGCGTAAAAAGTCTAAGTAGCGAGCAGGTGGAAGGTTTCCCTCAAAAAAGTATGGCCCTAATATTCTGTTGTTGATGATGCCTGCCCATACATTTACTTTCTGAGGACGCTGCGTACGAGCTTCGCATATCCAGTGTGGGTTTTCCTGACTCCAGAATCGATAGTTGTACCTGTTAACTACTCCATGTAAATAAAAAGTAGCTTCGTCCGAAAAGAGTATGTTGAGTGGAAACCCATTATTCTCGTCACATCGCCTCATTATTTCCTCACAAAATTGCAAATGCCTGTCATAGTCATCTTCCAAGAGCTCTTGGACAAGACTTACCTTATATGGGTGGTATTTTTCTGTTTTCAAAAACCTCCCAATCGTACATCTAGACGCAGGATTGTTTTGGGCTAATGAAACTGTTGACAAATGTGGATCTTCCTGCAGAGATACGGCAATGTCCAATTTTCGATCTTTGTCTAAAACATGTGGCCGGCCACTTCTGGGCAAGTCCTTCACTGTACCATGTTCTTCAAATTTGTGTAAGATCTTACTCACAGTAGCCTGGGAAATGTGATTTTCCGGGTATTTTGCATTAAATAAAGTACACACCTAACTTTGACTCCGCATTCTATCCCCACATCCCAACAATATCAAGACTTCGATACGCTGCCTCTCTGACAATACCATTTTTGTTTAGCAAATTAAAAAAGAACACTTTGAAGGTACTCAATTAATAAACTAAACTGAGTTAAGACATTAGTTGTTATCAGGGCATTCATTTTGGTACAAAAAAAACAACCAATCTTTTTCTCTTTTTGAGGTACCCTGGTCAACAATTGCTTGGGATGGAACTAATTTTATGTGTGAGTTTTTAGTGAAAAAATAAAATCCACAGAATGTTGATGCTACATTACGTTATCAGTTTTACACATAAATCAATAAAATTTGTTGTGGTGCCTGGCCCGGTTGGTCTGTTCTTAAAATTTGTGAACTTTTAGAAAGTAGGTACTGGTGATCCTTAGCAATTGTTGAGCAATGTACATCATCACCACTTATTTGTTTTTTGCAACGTTAATTCACCCGTAGATAGCACTAAGTAGGTATTGACTAACTTTTTTGGTTTTAAAGAGTTTTTTCTCATTTCGTGGTAACCGCATGAGTAAAAAAAATAAAGGGTATGGTCATATTCCATTTTATACGAGCTTTTCAATGAGCCCATACACGACATAGGTTTGCATTTGAAAAAAAAAGTTGGGGAGGGTTGCAGCTAAGGGGTTGAAAAAAAAATTCATTTTATTGCCAAAAAATGCGTACAACGTGAAATCAACTGACGTGTTTCAGCGTTTTCTTCCTAAAATACTGGTTAAAAAGATATTAATTTTATTCCGGACTTTTGCGCACCCCTGTATATATTTTTGCCTTGTACTTTAAGAGCTCAATAGGTCAGTTAATTAAACCTCCCACAATGTTTTCAGCACCATGAAATGGTGATTTCGAGGCAACATTATTTTCCCATGAAATAATAATTTATTATGTTGTTTCAAAAGTTTTGTCCGTATCACAAGTCCGTCAGTTCAAAATAGGGTTCTCGGGATTCGATGAAATCGACGAAGGCCGTTTTTTGCCTGGTCCTGATTGGCGAAGGTTCTACCGGTGAGAAAGTTATCGAAGTGCTTGAAAAGATGGTAGTCGGTTGGCTAGAGGTCTGAAGAGTATGATGGGTGAGGTAGAACTTTGACACTCAATTCGTTTAATTTTCAGACGGTGATTTGCGAAACGTGCGGACGGGCGTTGTTGTGGAGCAGAGTTGGACCTCTTCTGTTGACCAATGCCAATATTTAAAAAATATGGAGGACAACATCTGTATCAACTTTTTTCTCAATTACGTAGACATTCCAAACGGTTGATTCGAAGGGATTACGATAACTATATAAATAATATCGAAAATGAAATCCTTATTGATTCTAGAAGTTTCTGGAAGTATATGAAAACAAAAAACAAAATAATTCGAATAAAAAGTATTTTAAGAGTGTATATATTCACGACCCGCTTGCAAATGATCGTCCAATGCTTAATGATAATTTTGACTACTCTGTTAGCATTTCTGAACAGCAAATTTCTGAAGCAATTAATGATATAAACATACCAGATGGTCCAGATGGTATACCAGGGATATTTATAAAAAAATGTAAAGAAAACTTGATACCACCCCTTTTTCACATCTGTAATTTATCCCTACAGACAGGAAGATTTCCTAGTAAGTGGAAATCTTCTATCGTCATGCCACTCCTCAAAGGTGGTGATAAGCGTAACGTTAAGAATTATAGACCTATTCCCGGAAAATTGTTTGAAAAATTATGCATAGAATTATTTTAGATCATGCACATGCACAGGACATTTTACTTTTTCAAATATCTCTGAGGATACAGTCAGAAACAGTATCAAGAAATTAAAACCAAAAAAATGCTGTGGTGTGGACAATATTCCTCCATACATTTATAAGGGATGTATTGACTTTCTTGTACAACCTCTAACTTATCTATTTAATGAATCTCTTAAATGTAAAGTGTTTCCTTCTGCTTTAAAAATGTCAATTGTTACACCAATTTTTAAATCTGGTGACAAAAATCAAGTTAAAAACTACAGGCCAATAAGTATTATGAATACATTGGCTAAAATTTTCGAAACAATCATCTATGATGACATCTACACTCATTTTAAATTTAAATTTGCAGAACAACAACACGGTTTTCTCCTAGATCGATCTACAGCTACGAACCTTTTTTTATTCACTCAATCTGCTGCTGAAGCTATTAATAAAAAGGAGCAACTTGATTCAATTATGACTGATTGTGCAAAGGCATTTGATAAAGTTAATCATAACATACTATTAAAGAAACTTGGTGATTTTGGATTTTCTGAGGCAGCTCTGCAATTTATAAAATCTTATTTGCTTGACAGATATCAGCAAGTCAGGGTGGGGCAGTCATTATCTGACAGGTTTTCTGTAACATCTGGGGTGCCACAGGGTAGCAACTTGGGCCCACTTCTTTTCATAATTTTCATCAATGACCTAGCTCACTGCATTTTACACTCATTTTGCCTTATATTCGCAGATGATTTTAAGCTGTTTAAGCTAATAACGTGCCTAGAAGACTGCATGAAATTGCAGGAAGATCTTGATTCGGTTTGCAGGTGGTTTGAAAGTAACAAAATGTTCTTAAATATCGATAAGTGCTCAGTTATAACATTCACAAGGAAAATTAACTATATTTCTGCTTCTAACAAAGTAGAAAATGTTCCACTTATGCGTAAGTCTGGGTGTAAGGACTTAGGTGTTTATTTTCAAAGTAACTTCAAATTCAACACTCACTATGAATATATTGTCAACAAAGCCTATAAGATTCTTGGTTTTGTTATTAGAAATACAAAAAACTTTAGAGATGTTGGGTGGATTGTAAAGTTATTTAATGCTCTAGTTAGACCTCATCTTGAGTATGCTTCTGTTATTTGGTCACCACAGGAAGAGACCAACGCAGATTTGATTGAAAAAGTTCAAAAAAGATTTCATAGATATCTTTATGTCAAAATTTATGGCTGCTATCCCATTATGGTGTCTTACAGAAGCATGCTCAAGGAATTTAACATTGTTACTTTACAGAGCAGACGTGCATTACAGGATGTTCTTTTTGTATACTATATAATTATTAATATAAAGTACAAGGGATCATCTCTGGTCAACTATGTAAATCATTGCAACATGTTAACTGAAAATAGCACCGTGGATCTTTTTACTAAAACAAATCCCAAAGAGATAAGGGCCTACTTTTTCTCACAGCCGGATTAATTTCTAGGTATTGGGTAACTTAATTTATAGGTACTTGTATACATTTTAAAAATTGTGATAATTTATTTGATTTCTTTTTTGTTTCATTTTATATTTACTGTTTTGTTTTATTTTAGTTAGTAGTTCTTAAGCTTATTTTGTTACTGTAGTTTTATCTCTCTTACTTTTAATTACAATTCAATATTGTGTTTGTAGGAGTAAAAAGTAAAAAGTAAAAAAGTAAAATAAAATAATAGTACAACAACATGGTTTTTTCCCCTGTAGATCCATCGATACTAATTAAATCGAGTTTACAGATTATGTGTTAGAGAGTATGGATAATCAGATGCAAGTGGATGTGATCTAGACGGATTTCAGCAAGGCTTTCGATAAAATAAGTCACAACTTGATCATTGAAAGACTCGCGGAGAAGGGATAGATCAGCATCTTCTGGTGTGGATATCGTCATACACTACAGGAAGGCATCAAGTTGTGGATGTTAACGGTTACCAGTCAGAACCTTTTGTGGTTACATCAGGTGTACCACAGGGAAGTCACTTGGGACCATTACTTTTTATAATTTATATTAACAATATTGTTGAAGTATTTCAACATTCCAACTTTCTGTTATATGCCGATGACCTCAAGATTTATTGAACCATCAAAGAAATCCAGCACTTTGAGAGATTGCAAAATGATCTTGAAGCATTTGCAGAAATATGTGGCAATAGTAGCCTATACTTGAATCTTGATAAATGTCACAAAATAACTTTCACCAGAAATAGAAATCCCATTGATTTTCAATATCAAATAGGAAATCACACAATCAAAACAGTTAATGAAGTACGTGATTTGGGAGTGATAATGGATTCCAAAATGATTTTTAAATCCCACATTGAAAAAACCGTTAATAGGTGTAATCGTTTATTGGGTTTCATTATAAGAAATACAAGACATTTCAGAAATGCAAAAACTCTTCTTAATCTATTTTACTCTTATGTATATAGTCGTTTGAACTTTGCATCTGTCGTTTGGAGTCCACAATATTTGATTTACCAACAGAGAATTGAAAGTGTTCAAAATAAATTCGTCAAACAATTAGCGCGTAAAACTGACATTTCTATAATCAATGGAAATTTCCGTCCAGTTTACAAAAAGTATTCTTTGTTGTCTCTTACAAATACAAAAAAAAATGTCAGATATATTAATGCTGTACAAATTATTCAATGAACGGGTCGATTGTCCTACGTTGATAACAAAAATTTCATTGAATACACCTTGCAGAGACTTGCGAAACCATGATCTCTTTGCGACCCCATTTAGAAAAACCAATTCAGGAAAAAACTCTCGTTTATGCAGAATTGTCAGATCCTTCAATACTCATTGCAATGATATTGAAAAACTGAGGTTACCTTTCCTTAGATTTAAAAAGTATGTGAAATCTATTTTTATTTATAATTAGTTATCGGTTCTTCATATACTGTTTATTTAGTTTTTGGTTAATATTCATTACTTTATAGTGTAATGTACTTAGCATTTATATTTTGTTTACTCACTATCTTTCATATGTAAAATGAGGATATTTTTTGGATTTATTCTGTTTGTATCCCTATTTGTGTAATAAATAAATAAATGCCGCCTTCTGCTGACGCAATTTTCGGTACATTTTGTCTATTTCCTCACAATAGGACTATGTTGTGATGGTTTGACCCAGTTGCAGAAAGTTACAGTGAATCACACCAGCAGCTGAACCTTTAGGAAGTAACTGGAGGGTTCATTGGTGTCCAACTACTGTTTTGAACGTGTCCTGTTATTGTAGAGGATCTACTTTTCATCAAACGCGACAATCTGATGTAAAAAACGATCGTTTTGGTTGGGCAAAAGTAAAAAAAAAACAGACCAAAATGTGAAAATATTTGTCGATCGTTCAAATCGTGAGGCACCCACTTTTCGCTCTTTTTACCTTCCCAAAATGTTTGAAACCATCATAAACCAAATGGAAGATGCCACTTAGTTCTTCCGCCATCTAACACATTGTTTGTGATGGGTCAGTCTCCACCAGGGTCCTCAAATCCTCGTCCTAGATTACTGTTGCTCATCTTGCAAAAGTTTGTTGTGTTTTAGCGTCATGTGTTTTTGTAACTCCATATCTCGATAAATATTTATTATTCGACCGCATTTGGCTATATACTGATCAATAGTGAGAATTATGTACTGAATACATTGATGCTGTTAATTTTTTTCAAAATTCTGTTTTGCCTCTTTTCAGCTTATCACTGTATGATGTTGTTGAGTGATTTTCGGCCAATTTTTCTACGAATTCAAATTGAATGAAAGTACTGCCGAAACAGCCCAAAAAATTAACCAGTTATTTGCCAATGATAGTGTCATCGGACAACAAGCCATGATGGTTAAACCTCTGAAGAAGCACTCGCGCCAGCGAAACGTCAGGAAGAAATTCCAAAAATCCACGGCTTTCAAACTCGAAAAGAAATGACACTGAATGATAGTGTTAATCAACGTACTGTTCAGCATTGGTTTGCTGAATTTCGTTCCGGAGATTTAGGTCTCAGAGATGAGCCCCAAAGTAGTCGACCTACAGTAATCGTGGTTGAGAGTGACCCATTACAAATAATAATAATAATATCGTCTTTATTATCTTCTAATACATTCAAATCAAATTAATCATGTACAGTTCATTTATTATAAGAAGACAAAAGGCGAAGTTCAATTTACATGATGACAAGTCATCATTCAATTGCTCTTCCACTTAACCTCAAAAATGTCGCCTAGTACGCAAAGGAATAAACAAAAAGAGTTTTTAAATTCTTTTTGTTTATTCCTTTATTCATGGGCTCGAGAATGTCATTATAAATTGCACAGATGGCGTGAGATGGCGGAAGAACTGACAGTCAGCTCCCATGCGGTTTTGGATGATTTAGAACGTATTGGAAAGGTCAACAAGCTCGAAAAATGGGTGCCCCACGATCGACAGAAATTGTCACGTTTCGAGGTCTGATCTTCTTTGCTTTGGCACGATCGGATTGACACATGGATCCTCTACAACAGGAGACGTTCAGTACAGTAGTTGGACACAGATGAACGACCCAGGCACCAAAAAAGACCATGTTACTGTGTGGTGGTCAGCGGCTGTGTGATTTATTGTAACTTTCTGCAACTGAGCCAAACCATAACAGCAGGGTCCTACTGTAGTGAAACTGACGAAATGTATCGTGAATTGCGTCAGTAGCAGGTGGCGCTGGTCGACAAAAGAGTTCCAATTCTGCTCCACGACAACGCCCGTCCGCACGTTCCATAAATCACCGTCTGAAAATTAGGCGAATTGAATGTCAAAGTTCTGCCTCAACCATTATACTTCCCAGATCTCTTGCCAACCGACTATCATATTTTCAAGCACTATGATAACTTTCTCGCCGGTAGAAACTTCCCTAATCAGAACCAGGCAAAAACGGCCTTCGTCGACTTCATCGAATCCGGAGTACAAAATTTTCATACTGACGGAATTAATCGACTTGTGTTACATTGGCAAAAGTGTACTGATTCAAATGGAGCTTATTTCCATTGAATTAAATAAGTATTCATTGAGATATCACAGTTTAACGTGGACTCATAAAAACGGAAAAAACTTTTGAAACAACTTAATAACCTAATATTCTGTGGAAATTTTCTCACATTTCAGATTGTGTATATGTCTGTTTCATGATGATTTGAGAAAGAGTTGATTGATTCTATATATCAAATCCAATTCATCTAAAGTCTATCCAAATCCAAGATAGAGTAAAACAAAACAAAACCGAAGCGTGATGTTCACGTGATCGCCCAGTGTCAGATGGAAAGGGCAGCGTTCATTGGTGAATTCGCCTTCTTGGTACGAGTTCGGTACCAGCACACGGTTGTAATCAGTCGTTTGCGTGTTTGTGTGGCGTGCGTTATAGTATATTGTTTAAAATTGTTTTTCAAGATGTCCAGTACAGACACTGCTGATGACACTGTGAGCTATCCTCTGAGTCCAGCCAGGAAACAATCGAAAAAAAGACATTTGAGTGTTGAGATGAAAGAAGTGATTTTAAATGTGTTCAAGAAAGAGATGGAAGAAATTGAGACATCGACTGTCGACAAAGTCGTATCGAAAGTTTCTGATAAAATTGGAGTGTGTTGCGCTTCGATTTACAATGTTTTACGGGAATATAATCAAAATCATACATTTTCCAAACCGAATACAAATCAGAATCGTCTAACCATTATAAAATCAATAGATTATGCTGATAAACATGCAATCAGGAGGAAAGTGCATGAGTACTTTTTCAGAAATGAAATACCCACGATAGACAAAGTACTCACAGAAATAAATGAAGATGTTTTATTACCAAGTTTTAAGCGTTCAACATTCCATGAAGTATTGAAACATTTGAATTTTGTATGGAAAAAACGAGGGCGCAATAGTTTATTATTGGATAGACAGGAAATTGTGTTATAGAGGAGAGAGTATTTGACCAAAATTAAATATTATAGGGAACAACAGAGAACAATTTATTATATGGATGAAACCTGGGTTAATGCTGGTCATACTGCCCCTAAAGTATGGGTCGATGAACTGTGACCTCATCTAGGCCTTTCTAGATGGACTATCCACCGGATTAACAAAAACATCAGGTAAACTTATATTTATATCAAGACCTGCCTCAATCTCAATATATAAAAAGTAACCCTCGTATTTGTTTCATTTACTTACATACCTCTTCATAATTTCAGGTAAAGGAAAACGGCTTATTATTTGTCACATCGGCAATGAGAATGGGTTTGTTGCTGTAGGGCTGTGGTGTTTCGAGTCGAAGAAAACTGGAGATTATCACAAAGAAATGAACGGTGAATCTTTCGAACAGTGGTTTTCCAAATTTCTACCCCATCTGGAGGATAATGCTGTGATTGTAATGGACAATGCACCTTATCATTCGCGATGGTTAGAGAAGATTCCGACAACGTCTTCAAAGAAGGTTGAAATCCAAAATTGGCAGCGATCAAAGAATATTAGCTTTGAAGACTCAATGCTAAGAGTACAGCTACCAAAAATTGTCAAGGAGCGCAAGCTTGAATACCAAAAATATATAGTCGATGAGATGGCAGCAGGCCAAAACAAAATTGTCCTTTGACTGCCTCCATACCACTGCGAGCTCAATCCCATCGAGTTAATATGGGCGGATGTGAAGAATTTTGTAGCTCGGCATAACACCACGTTCAAATTTGCAGATCTCAAAGTACTTTTTGATGAGGCTTTGAAAAGAGTCACAGCGGAGAAATGGAAGAAGTGTGTTCGGCATGTGATATTGGAAGTCGAGACAAAGATGTGGAAGCTTGATAACATAATAGAGGCACAAATCGAGCCACTGATAATTCAGATTGGTGAGGATGACACTACTGATGAAGAGACAAATTCATCCAGTTGAATAATTTTGATTAATATTCCTTTTGATTTTACATAAAATAAAAATTATCAATAAAGAAATAATTACGTCTCTTTTCATATAATGCTTGAGTGCGCTGTGAAAAATCCAATGAAAATCTTTTTATATTGCACATATTATGTGCATTTTTCCCGTTAAACTGCAAAACTTGTGCATTTCACTCGTTGTTATAAAAAAGTTTTCTTAAGTAAGATATAGCATTCGCGATCAACAAGATGTTGGTTCTGAATACACCCTGGCCAATTCTTGGAATTTTCAATATCACGTGTGTAGGGCATGTCAATGTTTACATACACTCTATCTTGGATTTGAATTTGCTTTAGACTCTAGTCAAGGGTATTGTGTTATTTGACTGGGCTCTTGCTTCTTTATATTCGTGACTGTGATCACAGTTTATATAGACTTCAACTTTATCTCAGATTGCAAAAATCTCGCGAAAGCATATTAGAGTTTCTAATAGTGTTTGTAATTTCATCGTTTTGATTTTTCAATTATTTTTTGTGGATTTTACCGATACTTGATAATAATAATAATACAGTTTATTCGTCAAAATTTCACATAAAACTATAATTACAATGTATTAGAAAGACGAAGTAAATAACTTGTGGTAAGGATGAATCAATATTTTTAAATAACTCATTGTTTGCACATTAAAAATTCATCACATCCTTAAAACTGATAAATTTACAAATTATGGTTTTTATTAAGACAAGTTTACAAAACTGTAACAGAAGATTTATTATACATTCACTAGTAAGTCAAAAATTTACAGGTATATTGCAATATATTCATTCAAATGAAAAATGTACAATCCATTCATTTTTTTTTCAGAAAAATATCAACAACTCAAGCAGTGGACCAATTTCATCAGGCATCCAGCACGTTACAGCATTTTACCCAAAATCAATCAATCCGTCAAGAATCTCATCATCTCTCAGATTTGGCCAAGAATTACGTACTGCATGGAAGAAGTATTTCCGAATTATGTGAGCATAATTCCGCAGTGGCTAGAGAATTTGGAAAACCCAATGTAAGAACACAGTCTTATCCAAGTAACAACTAAAATTTAATAGTTAAACTAGATTCCTTCGGTTTTGCATTAAATTTGACATATTACAGATTTTGATAGTTTTATCTTATTATATTACCTTGTTTACACAGGGGGGTGAAACAGGGCACATTTTAAAATTCCTTTAACTTATTTTCAAAATTAGAATACTTAGAGATGATGATTGAAACTTCTATAAAACAAGAAATTCATACTTTGTTTTTTATTATTTCTTGCATTATATGAGTTGATATTTCATATAAAGAGGAATAAATTCAAGAAACACCTTATTAATTGTCTTGTTAGTAAGATGGTCCAAAATTCTCAATTGTTTTGCAAACAAATATCATATCAGTGTGAAACAGTCGTCATTTATCAGAGTTGAATAAGTAGAGGCTGAGGCACAATGGTCAAAATGTGATTGCAGGACTGAAGTAATTCCTAAATAGTTGCACACATAAGCTTGCAGGAACTTTAAATTCATTTATTGAAAATAAAATTACTCACAGATACTCTCTTTTTCAAAGAAGTAGATGTAAGTTGAGTATAATGCTTGTGTATCTGTTAAGCGATCATTCAAATGACAACTCTTGAAGAAACTATAAACATATATTTATTCTTAAGAAAATACAATGGTTTATGCAGGGAATGTATAAAAGAAATATTCATAGTAGTATTAGTAGTAGTATCTTTATCCATCATTAAAGCAATCTACATATCTTTGCAGTTGAACACATAAAATGCTTATCAGACTAGTCAAATATGGATTTACATACTAGTTTAAAATCTTAATATTTAAGTAATTATATAATAAAACAAAGATTAAAAAGAATTCATTCATTAAATGTATAAGATTCACATTAAAATTATCATATTGAAAAATATTCTTCCAGGGAATAAAATGCCTGATCAACAAGAAATTCATATAGTTCACTTTTAAATTTATTCAAGTTATTTTGGCCAGAACATAATTCCAAATATTTATTATAACATTTTATTTGTTGATATCTATGTGATTTTTGTCCAAGAGTCATCCTTGAGAATGGTTGATATAAATATGAGGTCTGTTCAAAAAACTAAGGTGAGTTTTTATTTTTCTCAAAAACAGTCCACAATGTCAATGTTGCTGACAGACTTCTGAAACATTCGATGTAGTTAAAAGGGTGTCTCTGATAAGTCTGTTGCTATTTCACTACCATCCACATTTTCTTTCAAGAAGGGTAGCCAAGTATGATCCATTTCTAAGAATACACTTCTCTCCGGATAGAATATACGCTGATTCTTTGAGTTTACGTCTCTTAGAGTAGAGTTTGTTTGCAATCATTCTTGTCTTGTTCCAGTAAACTCAATGTCCACTGTCTCATTTCAAAATGTGTTCTGACAATTTTTATCTTGTTGATTAGCTATTTCTGATGTGATCTCGATGTTCATTCTCACACACTTTCAATGATGTTGACACAAAACATTTTTTTTCTGCTGTGTTGTTCGGTTTCGTATATCTGAGTATAGATCTGTGTGTATATCATATCTTTTTCCAATTCGTCTTATCTTTTCAAATAGTGCTGGAACGTAAGATATAACGTTAGTTGTAAAAGGTTTCGGTGGTTGTTGGTTGTTAAGTTCGTGGTTGTTGATTTTGTAATAATAATAATAGCCTTTATTACCCAATAGTTGAATTAAAGGGTTAACTAAGTATGTTAAAAAAGTAATATAGATCCTTATAATTACAAAGTTACAATTTGAGAAAATGAATAACAAAATTATAATATAATAAAATAAAATTTAAAAAAACTATACCAGAAAATTCAAAGTTCTCCGTGAAATACTGAGATGCAGTGTCAACAATATATTCCAGGAAATCAAAATTGATATCACACAAATTTGAAATTGAATTGAAATTATGGCAAATGCTAAAGATAGGTGACTTGAGATACAAATTGGTTCTGGTCAGTCGGCTGTAAAAAGTTTTTGTACTTCTAATTATAAAATGAGGAACACAGAAATTTATAAGAGATAACACCTCCATAGCATCCACATTGTTGTGCAGTAATTTATACAGAAAAATTATTCCAGCAAGTTTTCTACATAAAAAGTAAATAGAGCAGATATGTTTTAAAAAGATCTACAACTGTGAGCTATGAAGCCATAAACTCTCAATGCTTCACTTACTTTCAATCTAATGTGGTTGGAAAAAAAACAAATTTTGATCAAAATATTCACCAAGATCTTTAATTGAGTTACTTTGTGACAGTGAAATGGTATCTACTTGATAATGGTACTCGATGACTGACATTTTCCTATTATTAGTCACTACTTTATATTTGGATGCATTGAGATATAGTTTGTTAACTTCACACCAAGTCTGTATATTTTTTAACTGTCGTTGCAATATATTACAGTCATTACTGAGGTCATTAATAAATAATAAGAACAGAAGTGGTCCGAGATTCGACCCCTGAGGTACTCCAGATAAAGGATTGTAATAAAAAGAATCATATCCGTTATACGATACAAACTGTTTGCGTTGAAGTAAGTAGAGTTTAATGAAAAGTACTGCTGAATTATGGAAACCAAATTGGTGGAGTTTCTGTAAAAGGATCATGTGATCAAGTCGATCAAATGCTTTAGCAAAATCAGTATATATCACATCAACTTGACCATGATTATCTAAGACATCACTAACATTTTTGTTTAGTACAATTAAATTTTTTATTGTGGATCTGTTTGACAAAAATCCATGTTGTTGCGGAGATATGATATTATGAACTGAGGAACGTACGCGATTGTAGATGACAATTTCGAGAAGTTTCGCAAAGTCCGATAGGATTGAGATAGGACGATAATTCCGAATATCAGATGGATCTCCAGACTTAAAAATGGGACAAACTCGTGATATCTTCCATAATTCAGGAAAATTATTATTTTTAACTGCAAGATTGAAAAGTTTCAGTAAAGGATAGATCAATACACCGATGAAATCTTTTACCAAAGAAGATGATATCTTATCAGGACCAGAAGTGAACTTATTCTTTAGTTTACTTGCTGCAGTCAAGATTTCTTGTTCGCTTATGTTTTTAAAATTTATATTATGCAGATATATATGCTGAGTGTGAATGTGTACTGTGAAAAAAAATTGCAAAACTATTTACAATTTCATCTGGAGAATCAATAGTGAAGTCATCATATTTCATCCTACCTGGAATAAGGAAGGTTCTATTCTTAGAATGTACATATGACCACAATGATTGAGGATTAGATACTACAGATCCTTGTATAGAATTTAAATAAATATATGCAGCTGGTTTTTGATGACAAGTCTAAGGCTCTTGAATTCATAATTGTACTGCATATTACCAGTTTTCTTGTATGTCTGCGTAGTTTAGCTTTCTTTTTGATATTGCAATCTACCATTTGGGATATTTATGTTTGAACACATTGAAAATAGGAACGTGTGAATCAATAATATAATAAAAGACATCATAGAAATTACTAACAGCTAATGCTGTTTATAGGGCCATTTGGTTTTTGATTGACTGTTTATTTTCTATAGCATTTATTGTTGATTCTATGTGGGAATCTGGAGAAGTATTCTCTTTCAGAGTAGATTGTATCAATGATGTTTGAATTATTCATAACATTCAAAATACTAGTCACTTACTCAACATATTTCTGTTCAAGATATCTGTGATGTGGAAAATAATAAAGACAATGTATGGTGAAGAGTTCATGCAGAACTCCATCACTTCGAGCAATACTAACAGAGATGAAGTATTGATGAACAGCAAACCCATCAGCAATATTGCCAGCGTAGTGCAAATGGAGAATACTATAAATAACATAAAAGATTTGGGAACTGAACCAAAACCTAAAGGTAGCTATGAAGGTGAAAAATAATTATTATTCAACAATAACAAATTTTGCTTGATCCCCAGTTAAGATTTTTTAAATGTTTGAGTATTTATTTTTCTTAAGAATGAGATGAATATTTCTCAAACCATCTGGTATATATATCAAAAACATTTGATAACGATCAACATTATATTTTTTTTAAAACTCTTAGATTCAACTTAAGTTCGCTTAATGTTGACAGGTGTAACCCAATGAGATTGATACGTATTCCTCACAGGTGTGATTGATCAAACTGCTCAATTCAGTGGAGGCGATGATGAAACTGAAAATGAAGACCAAGTGGATCATATAGGCATGTACAATGGTTTTCCCACCTATTTGAATGTCCGTACAGGTCTTCCGAAAGGCGACTTTTCGTTTGGAGAAAATGAACTCGATATGGAATTAGACAGTTTGAATTCAGGTAATAGACATATCCTGAATCTTTCTTATGCATATTGTGAAAGCGAGTCAATCCTAAATGAGCACATTTCCCAAACACCAGGACTGCGATACTCTGCACAACGCGAATTACATCAACCAAGTTGACGTTTTCAGGAGATGAAGAAAGCAGTCGAGTAGAGTATTGCAGTTCTGGTGTTTGGGTAAAGTGCTTATTTTGGATTTATTATACGTCAGAGGTTCCAGGTTTACCTTTTGAAGTAATTCAACTCTAAAGTAGAAATTGGTGAGTACTTTTGGAGTTTCAATATCCATGAGATGTTCTGGTGTTTGGGTAAAGTGCTTATTTTGGATTTATTATACGTCAGAGGTTCCAGGTTTACCTTTTGAAGTAATTCAACTCTAAAGTAGAAATTGGTGAGTACTTTTGGAGTTTCAATATCCATGAGATGCCTGCAACAATCAACAAAGTTTGTACAACTTTGATAATTTTTGAAACCAAAGAAATAAAATTATTTTTGAATTCCATAAAGCAACGGTCAGCAACAGGAGGACTGCGGTCTGTTAATATTTTTGAGTCACATATAATTTAACTTAGTACTCATTTTATTTTAATAAGTGCCTAGTTAACCTATTGTTTTACAAGTACCTACAACTAATATGGTCTGATTAGTTTCCTATCTACCCTGTGTGTGTGTTTGTGCGAATTAGTTGATGTTGCGGTAGAATGAACAGATGTGGCTGCCAAATTGTTGAATCTGTTAAAGCCATCACTTCAAATAGAGATGTGTCTTTGCAAATGTATAATTCCACTGAAGAATTTTGGGCCAAACATGGAAATTGCAAGAAAGTAGCTACAAATTTGGCCACTTAATTTGGCTCAACATACGTATGTGAAACATTTTTCTTAAAAATGTTTTTTTTTAAATCGTTCGAGATTAACGAACGCCCACTTTGAATTTGCTGTTCCTCTCGAGAACCAAACTGGCTCAAGATCGTCGGTATAGTTTCTCACATTAATTTTATGTCTTGTGTTGTATAATTCAGAGTTTGATTTGAAACCAAAATAATACATAGGTAGCACCTAATTATCATCAGTTGTTTTGTCTGGACCTCATTTAAATTTTCCCACAGTATGCGGACCCCACCCAAAACTACTTGCCGACCCCTGCCATAAACATTTAACAAAGTCAAAAGCAAAATTTACTGAAAGACAAGTTTAGTGTTGGATAGACAAATGGATGGATAGGCGGACAGATTGATAGATAGATGTATAGATAATAGATGCACACAAAAAATAAAGTGAATGTTCAAATTTCGTGTGCTACGTATATTCGGTAAGTGTTCTAAAAACACTTGAAATGTTGCCAGTAGCATACGGTGATTGTACTTTGAGTCAAAAAATGTATAAGCTTTTCACAGAAGGTCGTCAAGAGGTGAATGACGACGCTCACCCTGGACGCCTCAGCACATCAACAACCGATGAAAATGTTGAGAAAGTAAAGAAAATTGTTATGGAGAATCGTCAAAGACTATTAGAGAAGTTGCCGAATAACGTCAACATAGATCTAGATTTATTTATTTTTCATTTTTATTATACACAGGTTTTCCCCTTCTTACATATGAAATATAATACTAAATATAAACTAAAAATGAATAATTTGGCAGTACTACAGTAATAGACGGATACTTACACTAATACTCTTTTTAAACTGATTTTGAATGATATTGATGTTTGTCCAGTAAATTCTAAACCTCTATTGCAATATTCATTACCTAATCTAGAAGAAGAACTTTATTTCCAGATAGGCCAGCCTAATATAAACATAATTATTGTACTTTATCTAAATATAATACATAAAAATCTAAATAAATTAGTCTATTAATCCCAAAAAAGAAAAAAAAAAACTATATCGTCCATATTCTACAGCGTGACTCACGGTCGATAGTAGGTTAGACGTTTCTGGAAAACGCAAAGCATGATTTTTCTGAAAATTTCACCTCTCACATTTCCTTACCTGTTCTATCGATCTAAAATATTTTCAGCATTGCGGCGTTGCCACTTCCATCAAAAAGTCCTAGCAACTTTATTTTTTAAATGGAACACCCCGTATGTTAATACATTTTTGGAATCGCTCTGATATTTTAATACTTTTTTGTTAAAAATGTCCTATACCTATCTCTATCTGTTTTCGAGATAAAAAATAAATTGTGCTTAATATGGTCCAAAACATAGCCTTAATTGAAATTAAGTACATCAGTACTCTCAATTCATGAAAAATTGATATTTTGATGATAGTTTGGACAAAATCGAAATATTCAAATAACACCAAGAAATCGACTCCATATCATACAGGGCGTGCTAAAATTACTATTATTTCCATTGTGCATAAAAGTAGTCAAAAGTTCATTTTTTCAAATGAAACCCCCTTTTTATTACTCGGTAAATTGAAAGGTGGTGAAAAATGCTTCAAGATGATATATCATCTCCCTATACCTAATCGTCAAGTTTTCTCAATAAAGTCGCTTCTTCTAGGAACATAATTTTTTTTAGAATTTTGATTTAGGTAGCAGTGGAATTATCAAGCTTATAGCAGTTCGGTTACTTTTACAAGTAATTTACAAATAGTTATCGACGGTGTTTCGAATCATCTTCCAAAATGAATGCAAATATCGATTATTCATACGAAGTTCTTATGAAATTATTATACACGGACAGTGTGATCAAATCATTGCCAGAACTTGTAGAAAATTCAACCAAATGTATCCTGAATTAACACCAATGAACGAGAGGAAGTTTGTAAGATTACAAAATAATTTCCTTAACTATGGATTCGTGTTAAAAGCGCCTTCAGCATTACCAAAACCTGTTACTTCAAATGAGGACACTACTATTAACGTTTTGGCATATTTTTATGCATATCCAGAAGCTTCCATTCGCAGTGCAGAAAAAGATTTAGGTATATCACATGCTTCAGTACAACGAATTTTGAAAAATCACGGAATGCATCCGTATAAATTTACCAAAGTTCAAGCTCTAAAAACAGAAGACTTCGAACATAGAATGCATTTTTGTGAATCCCTTTTGATTCATACACAGGAAGATCGGGAATTTTTGTCAAAAATAATTTGGAGCGATGAATCAAAATTTACGAGGGATGGTATTTTCAATAGAAGGAATAAACATTTTTGGGCTGATCATAATCCTCAAGTTACAAAAGAAATGGGTTCTCAAGAAAAATTTGACCTGAATGTTTTCTGTATTCTGAAGAACAATAAAATTAGCTTTTTTATTTATAAAGACACACTGAATGCAGAGAGATATCTCCAAATATTAAGGACGACTGTAACCGATTTTCTTGAAAATTTGCCTTTAAAGGAATATAGGAATTCGTGGTTTCAACTGGACGGAGCGCCAGCTCATTCCACCCAGGAAGTTTCCAGGAAACTTGACGAACTCTTCGACGATCGTTGGTTTAGGCGTTTAGGGCCGTGGGATTGGCCACCGAGATCACCCGATCTCACGCCACTTGACTTTTTTATGGGGTGTTTTAAAAGAAAGAGTATACAGTACTCCAGTGCCTATCAAAGAAGAATTGCGACGGCGAATAGTGCGGAGTATTGAAGATCTGGATCCCCAGGAAATTGAAAAAGCAACCACAAGTCGCGTACAAAAAAAACATTTTAAAATGTTTAGAATGTAATGGACAACATTTTCAGCATTTGTTGTGAAAATGTGATATTTTGTTTACAATTTTGTTATTTTGAATCATCCTATTCTGTTATTGTCTGTACTCTCACATGTTTTAGCCCACAAAATCTTACTTTTTACCTAGAAATGACTGATTTTTGGTACAGTTGTTCCCTGGAAACTTTGAGCCATAGTTAAGGAAATTATTTTGTAACCTTACAAACTTCCTCTCGTTCATTGGTGTTAATTCAGGATACATTTAGTTGAATTTTTTACACGTTCTGACAATGATTTGATCACATTGTTCATGTGTACAATAAATAATTTCATAAGAACTTCGTTTGAATAATCGATATTTGCATTCATTTTGGAAGATGATTCGAAACACCGTCGATAACTCTTTATAAATTATTTATAAAAGTAACCGAACTGCTATAAGCTTGATAATTCCACTGCTACCTAAATCCAAATTCTAAAAAAAATAATGTTTCTAGAAGAAGCGACTTTATTGAAAAACCTTGACGATTTAGGTATAGGGACATGATATATCATCTTGAAGCATTTTTCACCATCTTTCGATTTACCGAGTAATATACAGGGGGTTTTATTTGAAAAAATGAACTTTTGACTACTTTTATGCACAATGGAAATAATAGTAATTTTAGCACGCCCTGTATGATATGGAGTTGATTTCTTGGTGTTATTTGAATATTTCGAGTTTGTCTATCATCAAAATATCAACTTTTCATGAATTGAGAGTACTGATGTACTTCATTTCAATTAAGGCTATGATTTGGACCGTATTTAGCACAATTTATTTTTTATCTCGAAAACAGATAGAGATAGGTATAGGACATTATTAACAAAAAAGTATTAAAATACCAGAGCGACTCCAAAAATATATTAATATACGGGGTGTTCCATTTAAAAAAATTAAGTTGCTAGGACTTTTTGATGGAAGTGGCAACGCCGCAATGCTGAAAATATTTTAGATGGATAAAACAGGTAAGGAAATATGGGAGGTGAAATTTTCAGAAAAACCATGCTTTGCGTTTTCCTGAAACGTATAACCTACCATCGACCGTGAGTCACGCTGTATCTAGAATACACGTTTACATATTTACTTATATATTCATTCAAAACAAAGTCTTAGTTATTATTATGTTTTAAATATAAATTAGCTTTAATTCAGTTTTTCGTTATGAATGTTACCAAGTCCCTCTTGAATAAACTGAGAGAAGAAGAGTTTTTTATGTTATTTGGTAGTTTATTGAAACTGTCCAGACCTTTGAAAAATAACGAGTTCATACTGCTACGTGAATTTGTCCTTGGGATGTGAAAATTGGTGTTCAATCTAGTATCATGATGATGTACTTCACTATTTGTGATTAAAAGGTTTACTAAGTATGTTGGTTGCAATTTATTTATTATTTTAAATATAAATATAACAGTTTGATAATACAATCGTTGAGAAACATTAAGCCACCTTAAACTACAGAGCATATTATGTATATGTGTCATTCTATTGCAGAGTAATATTATTCGCATTCCACGATTTTGTAATTTTTGTAATTGATTCAATTTGTTCTGATTCAAGAGATATAAGAGAGTCCCGAGTTTTATTATGCAATTATAGCACGTTATTTTGGCATACATTGATAATACAGATGCCTCTCTAGAAAAAAATACAGTTTCTTTGATATTTTGCTTATTACATAGTCAGCATTATCATTCAATGAAATAGTATTATCTACAATGAACCCTAGATACTTAATTTTACTCACTATTTCTACATCAGTTTCGTTAATTTCAATTTTGACTGTGTTTCTACCAATTTTATTTTGTTTATACTTTGTTGTAATGATCATCGCCTTAGTTTTAGTGATATTAAGTTTCAGTTTATTTATTCCAAGATACAACTCAATGTTTTTCAATGAATTATTCATCTTTTCAATAGCGACTTGCAAGGTTTTATCGTAGGTATATATTAATGTATCATCTGCAAATAAGTTAATCACATGATCACCATCTACGTAATTGATATCGTTTATACAAATCAGAAATAGTAAAGGTCCTAATACACTACCTTGTGGAACTCCAAAATCATTCACTAACTCTTGTGAGTAGCACCTATTAATTTTTGTTATTTGACTCCGCGAACTGAGGTAACTTTTCATCCACTTCAAAACTACATCACCAATACCATAATACTTTTTCAAGGGTTGAAAGAGTATTGATAGGACGAAAATAACATGCTTCATAAGTATTATTTATTTTTGGTATTGGTATTACTGTGCTTATTTTGAAGTATTGGGGAAATTGTCCTGTTTGAAGAGATGTATTAATGAAGTTCAGTATAACATGCCCCAAGATGTTGGGGAAATTGTCCTGTTTGAAGAGACATATCAATAAAGTTCAGCATAACATGCCCCAAGGTGTTGAATGTCTCTTTTAGAAATAGACTGTTCATTATCTCAGATCTATTAATTCTATTTATTGAAAATATTATATTTTTCAACTGCGGCAAGTCTATCTGTTTAAAAGAATTTAATTTACAATTTACTTTATCAAAACTGTTTGAACTCCAGTCTGATTCAGAATTTATATTGTTTACAATTTCACCTATACTATCGATAAAATATTCATTGAATGCATTTGCAATATCAATTTCTGTGGTACAAACTTTTATTTGATCTCTGATATTGAATACTATCTTTTCAAAATTATAGCTTTCAATTGAATTTATAAGTGATTTTAAATATTTCCACATTTCTTTCGCATTATGTTTATTTTCATCAATTTTCTGTTCATAATAACGTTCTTGCTTTACTTTTAACATATTCACATAGTCACTTCTCACTCTTATGATGCACTGTTTGGAACTGTTGTAGTTATGAATATTACTGGAGTTTTTTCCCAACACCAAATCGTTATTTTTAACACCTCGACACGTGTTTCGATCACCAAGTGATCATCTTCAAGAGGAAGATTAAACTAGAAACTTTGCGAAGCTAACCCTATTTATGCTATACAGGTATACCATACAGGTATACCACCCATACAGGTACACCACACCTAAATTAATTTTACAATTTGCCTTATCTATTATTTTACAATAGATGAAATTGAATGTAAGGACTGCAATGCAAAATATTATGAACAGACAAAAAGATCTATCAAAGTAAGATATAAGAAACACCTAGCACACTTAAAATATGGAAGACCTGAAAAATCAGCAGTCACCCATCATATTTTGCAACAAAACCATTCCATAGACTACAGTTCATTATGATTAGTTAGACAAGTTGACAACAATAGGCAACTAGATGCCTATGAGAGCGTAGAAATAAGTAAACATAATAATATTATGAATAACGATGACGGACCAATACCAAATAGCATACTATATAGCTTGTTAAAATAATATTAGATTTACTGACTATTACATAAGGACACATTGTAAAAATACATTTAGATAGGCAATATTGTGAAATCAATTTGTTAAATAGATGAAAATTGTTTTATATATAACAATAAGATTCAAACATTACATCTATTGTAAAATAATAGATAAGGCAAATTGTAAAACTAATTTAGGTGTGGTGTACCTGTATCGGTGGTATACCTGTATAGCATAAATAGGGTTAGCTTCGCAAAGTTTCTAGTTTAATCTTCTTCTTGAAGATGATCACTTGGTGATCGAAACACGTGTCGAGGTGTTAAAAATAATGATTTGGTGTTGGGAAAAACTCCAGTAATATTAATTTCTCACTCTCTTATAATTTTCCCAATTTATATGTTTACTTAAGTTTGTACTTTGAATTTCTTATAAGCTAAATCTCTTTCCTTTGCTTTGATTTTCAATTCACTATCATAGTATGGGACTTGATTTGATTTTATTTTAACAGTATGTTCTGGTGCTACCTGATCAATAATATCTAAACAGTTTTTTTGTTATATTCTCCAATATGACATCAATGTTAACTGAATTCAAATTCCAGTTACAGGACAATAGCTCAATGTTTATGTTATGATAGGTATCTACGTTCATTTTGCTAATTTGCTTGAATGTTTCCCCTAACCTAATATTTGCATTACAGAAATTTACATATATGATAGAGTGGTCAGTTAGTTTTGGATTATCATAAACAATTGCTCCATTAGAATCAATATTTGTTACAACATAATCTATAAGAGTAGAGCTATGCTGCGTACACTGTGTCTTTGTATTTACAATTTGACTTACTCCATACATATTAAATAAATGTTTGACCTTTTTGGTTTAGAAGTAATCATCATCCTCATAGTCCATATTGAAGTCGCCAATCATCAGACATTTTTTTCCTATTATCTAACAAAACGTGTCAAAGTACTTTGATAACTAACCACAATTTGTGCGATGGTAGGGAACTTGGAATACTTCAGAGTTTCGAGTAGGTCTGTCATCACTGTAAAACTAAATTTGCTATAACTTGTCAATAACAAAGTAATACTTCTTCAGATTTTCAAGTGGGCTACCGAGGGTTCAACCATTTAGCTTCAGAATGTCATGAGTGGATTATACCAAATGAAGCATTTCCAGTACGTCATGAGCTCAAGGATCGATCTCCTCCCCCAGAAGACTTCCCTAATCATCATTCGCCAGATTTTAACGAGGATACCCAAACTTTTCAAGTTGAAGATGAATCTATTACCCTTCTTTCTGTGTCAAAACCTCCCAAGAAGTCTCTCTGGGATCCGAGTGGCTTAGTGGTCGAAGCATTGAAACATCATGCAATATTAGGAGATATACAGACGGCAGCTTGTATTCTCATAGTTTTGGGAGATTGTAGAAAATATTTGAAACAACTAGATGAAGCTATGCAAGAACACTGGCTTCTTGGGTACATAGAAGTTCTTAGCAGGTATCGTTTATGGAATATTGTGACTCAGGTAATCCTACTTTTATCATTCAACGAATAATTCATATTTGATTCAGTTATAGATTTAAAACCTCAAAACTTGAACACCAGCGATGGATATTGTTCAACTTGCTATAAAAAAAACTAATCAATACAGTTTATTGTATGATTTTCGCTATAAAGGGTTTTACAAAAACCGCGACAAGTGTTTCGCTATACATTAGCTTCCTCAAGCATAAACTATAAAAGCTATAAAAACTATAAAAGACAAATATACATCTTTATAAGAGCATATATTTTTGAAAAATGATTTGTAGTTTTCAGGTTATAAATTGGAGTGGTCTGAAGCGGAAATATTTTCATTTACAGTGTGACTAATCTGTCTAGGGGTAATTTATTTATTTATTTATACGGGATAGACCCCATTACGGTGTAAAAATTTCACAGAAAAAAAGTACAATATAAAAATGTAAAATATAAACTAATACGCTACGGAACGTTTCTGCAGCACACAACTATATAACAATATAAAATAACTATAGGATATAGAATTAAAATTAAACTTGTTACTACCTTATGTAAACAATTATCAACTTAAATTATTCAATGATTGTTTAAAACGACCATAAGAGACACCACTGATGTTTTTGTCATCTATTAACTTTAGGGTTCTTTCCAAGGGTGTATGTTTGCCATATTTTGTATGATGGAAAGGTATATGAAATAAATGGCTGTGTCTAAGATTCCTGTTCGGAACATGAATGTTGACAGATTCAAGTAATTCAGGACAAGTTATTAGTCCATTGAGCAGCTTGAATGCATAGCAGAGATCTGCATGAATTCTTCTGGTTTGCAATAGTTTCAGCCCCATTTCTTGTAATATACTCGAATAGTCATGGTACTGTATTTGAAGACCCAACTTGAAAGAACGAAATCTCAAAAATTTGTTTTGCATTCTTTCTAGAGACACACAGTGCACATTGTAAAATGGAGACCAAATGATACATGCATATTCTAACTTAGACACCACTAGAGCTAAATAAATCCTTTTTAATGCTTCAATGGAAAATTTTGAACAACAACATAAAATAAGACCCAGTGTTTTGGATGATTTCACACTCACTGGGTTAATATGGTTTACAAATTTGAGTTTTTTGTCAAAAATGACCCCCAAATCTTTTATGGAGGAAGTGTATTCTAAGTGCTGATCATTTATGTTGTATGATGTATCGAATTTCCTACCAACTCTTGAGAACGTAATAAAATGGCATTTATTTACATTAAGACATAAGTTATTTGTAACACACCATTCATAAACTTTATCTAGATCATCTTGAAGGAGAATTTGGTCATTGTATGACTTTATCGGTCTGAAAAGCTTCAGGTCATCCGCAAACATTAAAAATTCACTGTATTGAGACCAACTTTCATATAAATAAACTTCAATACATTTATGACAAAGGAAAATTTCTACTCCAAAAATACTAATATTAGATTGTTTACACAGTTTTGTATGTTTTAATGTGTTTTGATGCTGTTATTTTTTTTACAAATGTTACTTTTTTGCTGCTTTTCAGCTTATTACTATTTTTTTTATTTTATTTTTTTTACAAATGTTACTTTTTTGCTGCTTTTCAGCTTATTACTATTTTTTTTATTAAAAATATAACATCAGAGTATAGTTCAACATAGTTAAGACACTATAAATATAAAATATCTTGTTATTCTCCCTAATCAGCAAAAATGCTGGTCTCGGGATTCACAAACATTCAACATGACAAGTGAAACACAAAAACTAGTAAACCACTACAAAGCTCATAGTATCAACTTATCGGACATGTGCATCGAGGCTCAAATGTTCTTTTAAACTATTGATGAATGAACTATAGCCCGGCAACTCACGTATATGGACAGGTAATTCATTGAAGACTTTTATAGCCTGTGTAACAGATTGTATAATCCTTTGTTCGTTCTTACCATGCTCAGGTGTAAGTCATTTCTATCCCTTGTATTATACTCATAAAACTGGTTGTTGACTATTGACTGGTTGTAGTAGATCATTGTTGCTTTTGATTCTTTTGTTTTTTTATTTTATATAAGTTCTTGCATTGCTCAAGTTTAAGTAGACATTTAATTGAGTGTAGTTCAGTCTGTGAGAATAAATCATTTGTGTGGGTTCGAAATGGAATTTGAAATAAAATTTTTATTGATTTATTTTGCAGCGTTTGAATTTTTTTGAAATGAATATGATGTCGTTGAGCGATTTTGGACAATTTTTCTCTACGAATTAAAATTGAACTAAAGTGCTGCCAAAACAGCCAGAAAAATGAACCAGGAATTTGACAATGATAGTACTGAAGAACATACTGTTTGTCGTTGGTTTGTGAAATTTCGGTCCGGAGATTTCTCGAAGATGAGCCCCGAAGTGGTCAATCTACAATAATCCAAGACGAGTATTTGAAGACCCTGGTGGAGACTGACCCATCCCAAACGGTGGGTAGGATGGCGGAAGTACTGGGCATCAGCTCCCATGAGATGATGGGTTTGAAATGTACTGGAAAGGTCAAAAAGCTTAAAAAGTGGGTATCCCCCGATTTGAACGATTGACAGACATTGTCACGTTTCAAGGACCGTTCTTCTTTGCTTTTGCACAACCAAAACAATCATTATTTGCAACGGATCGTCACGTGTAATGAAAATTAGATCCTCTATGACAACAGGTGGCGTTCAGGACTGTGATTGGACACAGAAAATAAGGGACAGCTACCATTTCTTGACGTTTTTGTAACGAGGAGCCAATATGGAGGGTTGAATACGATATATTTAGAAACGAAACAAGCACGTACAGGTATATTCCTGACAGTTCACATCACTGTGGGCAGCACAAACATGCTGTCCAAGTCATACACTACAAAGCCTGCTGGGAAGTCCAAAAGACAAAGTTGAGAATTCGGGAAAGTTTGGAATTCACAAAATTGAATGTAAGGACTGCGATGCAAAATATTATGGACAGACAAAAAGATCTATCAAAGTAAGATATAAGAAACACTTAGCACACTTAAAATATGGAAGACCTGAAAAATCAGCAGGCCCATCATATTTTGCAACAAAACCATTCCATAGACTTCAGTTCATTAAGATTAGTTAGACAAGTTGACAACAATAGGCAACTAGATGCCTATGAGAGTGTAGAAAAAAATACACATAATAATATTATGAATAACGATGACGGACCAATACCAAATAGCATACTATGTAGCTGTATGGTATACCTGTATAGCATAAATAGGGTTAGCTTTGCAAAGATTCTAGTTTAATCTTCGTCTTTAAGATGATCACTTGGTGATCGAAACACGTGTCGAGGTGTTAAAAATAATGATTTGGTGTTGGGAAAAAACTCCAGTAATATTCATTACTACACCAAAGGTTCCAAACAGTGCATCATAAGTACTTGATACCACTGTACAACCATCATCATTCGATAAAGCAAGTTTATTGAACGCTCCACATCTTTTAAACCCATTTCTCTTCATTTCTAACACAAATATCTCAATTCTAAGAAATGAGCATATTGCTTTATCGAATGCTTCATATCTTTTAACCTAACTCAATTCTGAGAAATGATTAAATTGCTTTATTGAACGCTACATATCTTTTGAACCCATTGTTCTTCATTTTTAACATAAATAACTCAATTCTGATAAATAAGCAAATTGCATCATTGAACGCTATATATCTTTTAAGCCCATGTTTCTTCATTTTCAACATAGATAACTCAATTCTGATAAATAACGAAATTGCTTCATTGAATGTTACATATCTTTTAAACCTAACTCAATTCTAAGAAATAAGCAAATTGCTTTATTGAACGTTACATAACTTTCAAACCCATTTTCCTTCATTTTTTAACATAAATAGATAGATAGATATATTTTCACCATGTTACATATATAAATACATTTATGGCATGTCAATATATAAATAGATACAATATAGAGCATACAATGGATAAAATAATACAATAAAACATATAATATTTTGAAAGTGTTACAAACATAATCAAGTGAGGCATAAATAAATAGCATAAACAGAATGGAGCATTTCAGAGAAGCGATGTGTTGAGTGCATGACTCAGTTGCTTTGTTGTGACGAGAAACTCGTCTGTGAAGTAAAAACAGTGTTCAAGAATATTTTTTTGTGCGCTTTTTAAACTGATCGAAAGATAGTGATTTGATTCTCTCTGGCAAGCAGTTATATAGATTGACATTCAGGGAATTATTTTGAGTTTTGGTTAATCTATACCTTGTAGTTTTTAATAACTTAGCATACCTAGTATTATGCTCATGCATATCTGACTGGGTTTGTAACTGGTTGACATTTCTGTGTATTTCTAATAAGGAAATTGTAGATATATAATGAAGGTAAAGACATGTTGCCAAACTGTATAAAGTGTGGGTGACAATGCTCTTTATATCCAACAACAGCTAAAATTCTGACTTTTTTTTTTTCGAAAGATGATTATTGCACGAGTGGCATTTCCCTATAAAATTATTTCATAGTTTATCTGCAAATGAAACAGATAGAAATATGTCCTCAGAGTATCAGGTTAAATTGTTTTTTTTAACTGCCTCAAGAGAAACAGAGTACTTGCTAATTTGTTACAGAGCTGTTCTATGTGATTCGACCATGTGAGTTTGTCATCAATAACAATTCCGAGTAGCTTGACAGTGTTTCCTATTTGTAAGTTCATATCGGAGAAGGTTGTTTTGTGGGATTTGCTTGCATTCAACATAAGTTTGTTTTGAGAAATAACTAAGTGATGAAAAAAACTTTGAGAAATTTCAGTTTTGCAATTTGTTCAAATCCATTATCGTCTAATAACCTAAAATTCCTAATACAACTCTTTTTCAGATCATCAATCTTTCTTGGTTACCATCTGTCTATCAACTGAACCAACAGAGTACAAGAATCAATACGAATTGCAGCAAGTGTGCGAAACCCTTACAGAGAGGAGGGTGGCTGTGTGACAGGTGTCACTCTTCCGAATATGCGCTATGTACCATTTGCAATCAAGTTGTAAAAGGATTATATGTCTGGTGTCAAGGGTGCTCCCATGGAGGCCACTTGATGCATATCAAACAGTGGATTTCTTCGCATAAAGAATGTGCTACAGGGTGTAGGCACTTGTGTGAATATAGATGAACAGAACAAGTAATTTGAAGGAAACGAGGAACTTTGATGAATAGTATGGATAGTATCCACTGAAGACGTTATATATAAATATTTCTGGAGTTCTTTCCCAACACCAAATCGTTATTTTTAACACCTCGAGACGTGTTTCGATCACCAAGTGATCATCTTCAAGAGGAAGATTAAACTGATTCAATCAGTTGGGAAAGAACTCCAGTAATATTCATTTCTACACCATAGGTTCCAAACAGTGCATCATAAGTACGTTATATATAGTTTACACATGTGAAAATTAATCGATACATCTTGACGATTGTTGTAAAGTGTAAAAAGACTACTCTGGAAGCAAATTTTGTCTATTATTATTATTGTTTCACTATGCCAAACCGTGGAACCTTGAGAGATCCACATTCAAATTTGTTTTCAAATATCAGGTTGATCTTTTTTGTTTTTTTATCTAACCTGGAGTTGAAAACCTCATGATGAATATTATCTTACTTTGATGGTCGAGGAGGACTAACATAAGGCTTTTCAATCTCGAAATTTTAGAGGTCCTTATGCTATTATCTTCGCCCTTTTGATGAATGATCTTGTTGTCAAGTTGGATGGCCATGTTACAAATTGTTTTCCCCTCTCGTTCTTATAATATTCAGGGCTTTCTGCATGCACGGTTTTGCTTTATTATTGTAGTCGCCATGAACTAGAATGACATGGGTTTCATAATAGTGGGAACGAGACCCTCCCCTGAGAGCGACATTTTGCTACCTCTACCAATATTGTTTACCACATAATGGTCATGTATATTAATTTTCCTGAAAGCATGCAGTTTATTCATCTGCATATTGTATCATAAATCCTTCTGTAAATTGCCCTTGGGAGCAATTTGACCTACTTTCTTGTACAGCTTTGTCAAATCTAGAAAGAGACTTGAGAATTATTTTCGTTACCAACTGGCCGGATAGCCTTAGTTGCTGAGGCTATTGAATCGAAAAGAAGAAGACTTGAGAATTCTCTCTCTCGCTCCCATAGTCTTCTAATGAACGCACATCTAGTGGGCGGGACCATAACGGAATTCAGAAAGCTCTTCCTACATTTGACAAGCTATACATGTGTGCATATTCTGCTTTTTCAGAGCTTCGACAAGGACGCCGTTTGTATTAACATCCTTATGGACCACATACATCTGTTGAAATTACTCTTTGGAGTCTTTTTAGTTTTCATTCTTGAGATATGGCTCTGAAAGAAGTAAAAATTTCCAGTTTCAATATCAAATTAATGTTCTTTCATTATGCCGTAGACTGTAGTTGTGGTGTGGAAAGTCCTGATTGGTTGACGGTATGTATGTTTGGCAGGAAGTGTTCCGGTTTACTGATGGGGTAATTGATTGGTGTGATGTGTCCCGCCCGACTGGAGGCACATTCACTATTGTTCTGAGCGGTGTATTTGCTGTTGGTTTTGAATATGATTGCTTTCCATACAGCTGAGAGGCGTCATCTCTATCGTTAAGACTGCCGATCTTCTTTTATTTCGATTGCATCCTTTATCTTTCTAGTGCTATACACTGGCGATCTGTTTGCGGACAGATCTCAATCTGCCTACTCCCAAGCGTCGACTGGGTGGTACGTCTGTTTGTCGGGCTGTTTGGGATGTGAGGTACAGGTTTGGTGAAATTGGATGGGTATTTATTTGGGATTCCATATAGTTGTTTTGGCTAAGGGCGAATTTGAGTTCCTCTAGCTGAGGGGTGTGAGGTCAGGACCGAAATATTCCCATGAGCTAATTGAAAAATGTGAAAAAAAAATGTGTAAACAAAGATTGCGATGAAATAATGAAGAAAAATGGTGATAAGAGATGCAAAAAGGAGAATAAGACTAAATATTTCAAGTCAAACTACTTCACGACGTTCCTGTGGGTTGGACTACCTATCGGGCGCGTCCGCAGGTGGCGGATAGGGGAACGGCCAGGGGACTGAGAGCCCTGTCCGGGAAGCCAATGTGGCCTTACGGACGGGGTCATCGGACTCCTAGTCAGTGGCAGAAATAATTAGGGTGAGGGGAACTAAAACCTCCCAAAAGCCTTTGCGAAACATGCCACCGTGGACCAGCCTACCCAAGCTAAGTTGTAAAGAATCGTGCTGAATGGCCGCAGGGTGATATACGGTTACGAACGATCCCCTTGGGGAACCGGGCGAAACCTTATTGTAATCAGCCTTCCTCTGGCTCTGCCACAGGTGACCAATTATTCCCCTGCTACTCGTGGGAACACATCAATGAAACAAACACAAAAACCAATCCCGAGGCTGAGCAGAAGTGCTCACCTCAATCTATGGCGGTGGCTGGGGATGAACAGAAATGTCCATCCCAATTTACTGCTCGGAATGAGGCTGGACATGGCAGATCATCTCGTGATGGAATACAAAGGCCAAGGCATAAGCGCATTTGCGGCGCCGAGGCCAAAAAGAGAAAGAGCGGTAGAGGCAGGAGTGGCACCCTCCTCCTCCCCCACTCCACCTCCAACAGCAAGGGCACTTCTTGCGGCGGGCGCAAAAGCTCCGCCTTGAATAAAGGCAAGGAACCGGCTGCCCCTGCAGGAAAGCGCCCTCACTTGAGCACCTCCACGCAGGGAACACGAAGAAGCCGCGCAGTAATGTTGCTGCACCTTCTAAAACCTTTATGGAGGCCGCCGTGAGACACCTCAAGGTTGCCAAAGAGAGTGTGTGTTCGGCGAGTCTTGTCGTTCACCTGCCGATATAAAGGAGATTTCTCCCAGTGACCTGTCCACCATCCTGGAAAGGACAGGATGGACGATGACCTAGGATGACAACTCCTCGGGAGGATGAACAATGGGTTACATGTGGCTATGGGCCTACACTCGCCCTCCCTACTCTACAGATACAGACTTCACGACGTTTCGATTGTTAGTACCTATCAACAATCGCCTTCAGTTGAAAACTGGTTTACCTTTATCATCAACCTGAACTTATTATCGGATTTATTTATTTTTAGGTCACAATAATTTGTTTTCCTAATAAACTCATTATATTTTTCGTATTCCAATAATTACATTTAGATAGATTATCTTGCCAACCAGTTATCATTTAGAGTAAAATGTTTTTTTCACCGGATGAGCCATATTTGGGAATTTGTGATCGGAGCTACTCAGGGATCGAAGTCGTAGGAGACATGTTATTTACACCTTATTTATATGTCAAAACCTCGCAAAACACACAAATTTACTAAAACATGCCAAAGTCAAACATAGGTACTGGGGCGCTATTCTTGACCGTTCGCAACTTGTTTGAATATTGCGAATGATCCTAGAGTAATGGTATTCTTGACCCTTCGCACAATCTGCAATCGCTCTCAATTTACTGCGAGCGAACTTTGTAGTTCGCAAACGATTTGCTAACGAATTTGGAGAGGTTAGGTCACAGAATTCTGTGGTTAGGTATAGTGGTACAGAAAGTTTATATTTAGTGGTTGAAATTTGTCATAATAGTTGAGTTGAACTGCAGTATATAGCAAATTTAGAGAACCTGGAAATGACAGAGGAACCAATACATCAACCTAATCGGTTTGATAATATCGATCCTTTTGATGTTTTGAGTGAGCATCCATTTTTTGCAAACCTTAAGAATAACCAAGGAGCTATGTAGGTATTTAATTGATATGGTATCTCCCCTTATGCGACCACAACGACGACGTACTGACATGAGCGTTACTACCAGGGTAAGATTGATATAAATTTAATAAAATGTTTTTTAAAAATGTATTCGTCAGGTATTGGTCGCGTTTCGCTTCTTCTCAACAGAAAGTTATCAAATGGACATCGGGAGAGGAATTTTTGTATCTGTTTCACAATCTGTTTGAATGTTGTCTGACCTCTCGTCATACAGCGCCCTCTGATAGCCTTGCCGATGGCAACCCTTATTCAAGTTAAAGTATAAATGTTTTCGATGAAAAGAAAGGGATGGGGACCGGTTTTGACAACCTACAGAATTAAATTACTGTTAAATACAGTATATCCTAAATAAATGGCATGTATACATCGCAAAATTATTTACAGTTCAATAAATATTTATATGACAAATCGTATAAGCACTGTTGATATTTGTTACTTACATGACTTAAATCATTATATTTTTGAAGGATATATATTCTACATTACAATTTAGTATTATCACTCTCCGTTGTCATTAATTGAAAATCGGTGTAATTCCCTCGTAAATTGGTAACGATCTACCACCGACATAACCAAGGTTATGTCAATGCGATCTACCGGTATGGTAAATCCGGTCTAAGGGTAAATTTGTTTAAATGGCAACACCGAGTATTATCGACCCTCAGAGGATAAGATCAAGGTTCGTATATAGGAGGGGTTACGAAGTGTCACAAAATTTTGTAGCCGCCACATTTGTGATGTCATTGGGGGTAAATAGTGCAAAATTTAAAGTATGATTTACATTTATTTTCTTCGTTTGTTTGAAGGTGATTGACAATGTTTCTTGATGAATTTCATTAGTTCAGACTTCCATGGTTTAATATTATATAAAATGATTTGAAATTCCTAAAAGAATCAATACAAATTAAAAGGATAGTAAGCAAAAAACCCTGAAATGAAATTACATAGGAATAAAATACAAGTAAAAAAATTGAAAAATTAAATAAAGAAACAAAAAAACTAAGAGATTGTAAGTCAAAAAAATTCACGACGTTTAGATTGTTACTATCCACAATCGTCTTCGGGTGATGACTGGACTAATTCCTCCGAGAGATGACTTTATGCGTCATTCGAATACTTTCACTTATCTCTTCTTTCTGCTACACCGGTTTCGCGGGAGATGACCCCAACTCCCGCCAAACGGTCATCTCCTGCGAAAACGGTGAAGCAGAATTTATGGGTCATTCGAGTACTTTCACTTATCTCCTCTTTCCGCTTCACCGGTTTCGCGTGAATGAATGTCACTTTGATTTTCCTAGACGTTTGCATTGCCACCTTACGGCAATGGCCTTCACTTAAGGTAAGAAAATAAGAAGAAGAGTCATAAATTACAAATCAAAAAATATTAACTGACCTCAAAGTACAGCCGAACTTTGTTATAGCGCAAAACCAAGTGGGGTTTGGATCCAACTCAGATCCACTTTAGTGTGGGCTCCACCTGTAGTAGCAACATGATCCTGGAACTCCTAGCTGGATAGCCCTGGCAGCTGAAGCCATTAATGGAAAAAGAAGAAGAAAGAAGATCAAAAAATATTTTACTTTTTATGTTTCAATTCGAAAGTTTTGTGAAATTGTTTAAAGGGCGAATGAATATTGAAATGTAATGAAATTCAACCAACTGCTGCCGAAATGGACAGTACATCTGACAGTGATAAACAACAAGAATTAACAGATTTAAGTAGAAAATGCAGAATATGTCTTCAGTCTGGTTCAGAGATGAACTCGTTTTTTGATATATATTATGAAGATTTAACTTTGGCGAATGTTTTCAAAACTATCACATCATATGAGGTATATATCAGAGAAATGTTGGTAGCATATAAGTACCCCTCAATCATTTTCATTTCTTTCTACAGGTTTCCGAAGATGATAGGTTACCAAAAAATATTTGTGAAAGTTGTAGTGAAGTAGTCATAAATTTCAATAATATGATATCAGTTTTCCAAGAAAATGAAGAATATCTCAACAAACTCATTTGTCAAACAAGGGTACAATTTACTGAAGACAGGGAATATGTTGGTGTAGATAGTGAAGTTGAATTCATAAATACAAACTGCCTAGAGAACAATGAAAATCTTGAGAAAATTGAATATTTTGATGAGAGTAATCTAGATAGTGTTGTTGAATATGGAGGAGTGGAAGAAACCATAGAAGATGAAGGAGAATCAAGGTCTTCGCCAGAAAACTGTGATGAGAATTACAGTTCCGAAAAACACATAGAGGAACCTGACCCTAATGATGAAATTAAAGAAAATGTCAAAAAACAATATCATAAAAGTGAGCCTTACGTCGATAAGTATGAGATAATTGAAAATGGGGAGTATAATCGGGTGCAAACTGTAAAATATACTTGTGATTGTGGGGACTGTTTCTTACATAAAGCAGGATTTCGTCAACACATGCAGTCAAAACATAATACTACAGTGGAAGAGGGTGATCTGGATAAATATACCACTGAAATTAAATTAAAAATTCCTACAGGTTTTCCAACTAATATTGAGTATGTTCCTTCTAGAATTACTGTGAGAAAAAACAAATTACAATGTAGAATATGTACGTTATGCTTCTCTTCCCCCATTGAAGTTAAGCAGCATGAAGAAATACATAAAACTCATGTTTGTCATCATTGCGGTGCAGCATTTCTGAAAAAACATTATCTTACAGATCATCTACATATACATTCAGAAGACAGACACTACAAGTGCAAGATTTGTGGAAAAACATTTCGACATAGACACACTTTAAGTGTTCACAGAAAAACACATGATGTAGCTAGAAGTTTTGTATGTGAGACTTGTGGAGCAGGTTTCAGAGCAAGGTGCACTCTTTACACTCATAAAAGGTTGAAACATACCAATGAAAGGAACTTCCCCTGTACAGCATGCAATTTGAGATTCAATCTAAAATCTACGCTAGATAAACATTACTCAAGGAAGCATACTAGTAACAGAGAAAAAAAATTTGTTTGTACTAAATGTGGTGCCGCATACTTGAATAAGACGACTCTGACAAGACATGTTGCTGAAAAGCATTTAGGAAAGGCTAAGACTTATCCCTGTAACATTTGTGAGAATAAAGTATATGTTATGAAAAAAAGTCTTGGAGCACACTTACAAAATAAACATAATATTTTTTAATGCTGTTTAATTTCTTGTGAAAAAAAATGTTTGTGTCAAGTGGACAGTCAGTGAGAGCTTGGTTCCCATCTTATTGAAGCAGTAGCCAGGTAATCATTTCAACAACTGACTGCAAATTCCTTTCGATATTCCCAGACCTTTGTTTTAGATAGGGAATGTTGGACTACTATGAAATTTGGATCATCGTAGCTTTGGTAGAAAGCGGAGATAAGTTTAACAAAATCTTCGCCGGATGTACTTAAACTTTAATAAATAGTTATTGTACTCATACTTATAACTGTACATCTACTTGAATGTGTATGTCTTGTGCTTTCCTCTACAGCCAGCCTTTAATTTTGCCTGGGCAGGTGTTGGAATCTTCAAATCTGTCCGGCTATTGACAAAAAGTCTTGAAATTAATGAAATGACATAAAATACAACATTCATATTATAGATAGTAGCTTAAATACAATTTATTAGAGTTCAAAGGTTTATGGCAAGGGGTTCTCACACATTTGCTACTTGTTTCCTACCTATGTTGAGGCCACGGGCTGAGAAATTTATAGCTTTTATAAAATAAAAGTCGTTCATTCACTGGCTCGAACACTATTCTCTTCTTCATCTCGCACAAGATTATGACCATTAAGGTAATATATATTAAAATGTGAGGTACTTTTTCAGCAAAAACTTTTGAATCCAATGTATTAATCAATTTTGTTTTTCAAAATCCTTCAGAAATGAAGATAAACTCTGCCTTATCAGCAGAGAGTAAATTTAAATACAATGAGCCTTTTTCCTGAGAATAGTACATGCGAACGTGTCACGAGAGGCAGCACTAGTAGTAGGGACAAACATAAACTATTCACATGTAAAACAGTGTTATTTACGTAATATTAATTTATTATTTAAAAATATAAATTTGATATAAAAATTATTTTGTGCTAGTATAATGCCAACAAAGCATTGCGGTTTTTCGATTTGTACGTCGGATAATCGACATCCGGAAAAAAATTTGTTTTTTATACCATTTTAAAACCTCATATCAATGGGGTTAGATATAAGAAATGGATACATACTCCGAGAAGAGTGGATTTAACAGTGCAAAAAATTAATAAATATTCATGTATGCTCTAAACATGAAATGAATAGTAAATTTTTCATAGTTAATTACCATTGATTAGAATGTGATATAACCTAAATCGTTTATTAAATCATATTCATTTAATATATTAGATTAAGTTTATTTCATAACATATTTACATTACATATCATTGATACATATTTCACTCGGAAATAAATCTGAAACTCATAATTATTTTTAATTTCATTAATTACAGTTTGAATCTACCGCTACTTTTACTAGAGTCTGTATATTAACTTGTGTATTAACTTTTTTCCAGTTACTTTTAAATTACGGCATGCAAGCCAACGTTTTAATGTTACAACATTGTTATCCTTTACAGTTGCAAATTTTAGTTTTGCTCCAGGAACATTTTCTTCTGTTAAAAACATTCTTTTTTTACCATATGTTTATATGAGGATTAGGCAGTGTTTGTCCCTACCGAACTACTAGCGCTGCTAGTGAGTGATTTTTCGTACTTCACGAAAAAGGTTCATTTAGCAGTCTTTTTCCTTAGTTTAATGTGAACTGCAGCTATAGATAGATATTCAGTTGATTCCATTATGAATATAGATTTGTAATAAACCTTAATCAGTTGATATAAATTTGTGAAGACTTATAGAGTAAATAAAAAAAAACATTAAATATGAACACAATGGATGCTAAATAGAAAATCAACATAAGAAAGTGTGGTAAAATATTGAAATATATCCTTAGGCCCATATCTACATATTTAGTATGATTATGAACTATGCATGGCGTTTCCTTTTGAACAGATTGAAATTCAAATAATTTGGTGTTTACAAGTTGCTCAGTCGATGTATCTTGTGATAATCTACATTATTCTATTCAAGTCGCTGAAATTCTTCAACATCACAGGAAATACAATCCACGTACATTGATACCCAACAAGGAGGATGTTTAAATTCTGAAGTGCTGGTAACCATGTTTTATTGATATTCAAACTCTCTCCCTATTTGTTGAAATTGTTTTTATGTTTATGAATATTATAAGCATCTGTGCAGTTAACAGGTGTTGAATTGAGCTCTGATAAAACATTATTTTTATTGAAAATCAGAGTTTAAATAATTTTAAATTTAACTAACATAGCGTTTAAGTGTAAACCACCAATTTGGAAAAGGGCACATATATAATACATATACGAGTACCCCGTTTAATATTTGTTGCAATGTATCTGTCAGTAATTTCTCAAAATCGAGTAAAAACAAGCAGTGTGATTAGTGTGAAATTGGCTGACATCGTGACGTCACTAGCAACACATTAAACATATTGAATATTTTATTTTTCTTCTTCTGTATTCTTATTCTGATTGTTCGTTCGACAATGCCAACTTGTTTTTGAGGTCGATTTCAAGGTAAGTTCCGAAATCAAGAACCATTACATATCAAGGAACAAAAGCTTTATATTGGAAATTTTGTTGGAGAGATATTATTTAAGGAGTACTAATTGAATAGTTTTGTCGAATAGTCATTCATGTACTTTTTTTGCTTTATAAAAATCATACGTTTAGGAACGTGGTCGGAAAGGTAGACGGGGGTGAGTCACAATGGTAGTGACATGTGACATGACACTCATTTTTTGAATCTTGAAAATGGAAAAATGTGGGTGTTTCTTTCTTATGAATGAATAATTTTGTTATAGAACTGACAAGTAATATTGACTTCTTTTTTTTTCGGAAATTGTGAAGGTCTATTATCTGATTGGGTCTTAAATTCAGTGCGACTTGGATATTATACATTATACTATTATCCAACATTTCTGAACAGCAACTAAATGCAATAGTAATTCTTACTTCTGAAATTAAAAAATTAATTTCTGTAAAGTATCAAATAACTTCACCTAGAAAATTACACATTTCACTTTGTTTATGAGTCATTATTAATTCTATTCAATCAATATCAATGAAAGATTAAGTTTTATATTTGATGAGGAAACAATGTGTCTGAAACAACTACTTCACTATGTGGCCATTTATTAAAACAGACATAAATTTTTCCTTCTCAAATTTTAAACCAAACAAATTAACGGGAAACACATATGACATCAAAAACGTTTTGCTTATCACCAGCAGTTTGAAGGAATTTCTCCATTTGTGGGCTAAAACCTTTAATACGATCTGATCTGATATTGAATTATTTCATTCATGCCAAAAAATATCAATTTTGTGCGAAAATAGTCATTTAAAAACGTTTATCAGAATGAAAAATCACGTTCAAATGTGCTATTGCACCAATTTACAACAAAAAAATAATGTAATAATGTAATTAACTTACTAGTATTCTACTTTATAAAAGAATTTTAAGTTTGTTCATTTCAATAATGAGCATTCATCTCTTGGAATTAATAAAAATTTGATATTTTCATTTCTCAATGTTTATCATTTTACATAAACAATAATTGCAGTCAATTCTCCGCTGTTACTGTAAATAGATGCAATGGCATATTGAACGTGGTTTTCAATTCTGATGAATTCGTCTCAATAACAATTTACGATATTGTGAAAAATAAAAACGTTTCTCACTCTTCAGCAAAATTCTTGTTTTTGACAAACCTCCTTTCAAGAATTTGATAACTGATGGTTGGCTCTTAAGAATTATTCCCTACAAAACTATGAAGAATACCTTTTTTTCCTTATATAAATAAAAGAAAGAATTTCGAATAAAATATATTCTTCAAATCATCTAAATTTATAAAGGAACCAACAATAATGTACACTACATGGTTTACAGTAATTTTATACATCTAATAAATTTTTAGACTTCTATTTTTGATAAACAGGATTCATCAAGATGATATTATGTTTTTTCTGCATGTGAGCATTCAGTTTATTCTTCATAGTATAACTTTTATCACAAACATTACAATGATGCCTCACGGGGGTACCTGTATGTTTATCAGACATGTGACGTGTCAATGTTGTTTTGTTTAAATACGCTATACCGCACATATTACACACATAATCTTTGGTCCTATTTGAAGTATGTTTCCTAGAGAAATGTTTATCTAACCAAGATTTGACTTTGAACGACAAATCACATTCAGAGCACTGAAAGTTTCTTTCATCTGTATGTTTTAATTTCATATGGGTTTTTAAAGTACTACGCGTATTGAATCCCTGCCCACAAGTGTCACAAATGAAACCTTTGAAATTGACATGTATATTTTTGTGCACAGAGAGGCCATTTCTATATTTGAACTTTTTCCCACAAATTTCACATGTATATCGTCTCTCAGAAGAATGCATGAGTAAGTGATCCCGAAGGTAGGAACTTTTTATGAATCCTGCTCCACAGTGTTCACATACATGATTTTTGTGTGTTTGGTAATGATCCTTCAATTCCTGTCCTGCAGAAAATATTGTTTTGCAGATCTGACACTGAAATCGAGCTCTTTTAGATATATATGTTTTTTTAATGACTTTTACTGCATTTTCGGGTAAAGGTGGTGGTAATCTAATAGTTATTTCTTTACTATACTGCCTATACTCATCTTCCATTACGTATGTGTTATGCTTTTGAACCATATGCTGACAGAAACCTGACTTGAATAAAAAAGAGTCTCCACAAGATTCACAACTGTATTTTACCGATTTAATTTCTCTATTGCCCATTTCATCTATAATTCTGCAATTATCTTTTATATCATTTTGAAATATATCCCCACATTCAGTTTCTTGTTTGTTCTCAGTCAATTCACTTGTAGTATACTCCAGGTTGGGTTTGATTTCTTCATTATCACTTTCAACATAAGATCCAGTCTCACATTCAATGAAATTATTATAATCTTCCTCATCCATAAAAACAACTTCTTCTTTTTTATTTGAAGAGTTTTTGAAGGTTTCTTCAGTTTCCTTCAATATTTGTATCAAATTGTTAAAACTAATTATTACTGAGGAACAATTTTTGCATACTTTGGTTGGCCATTTCGGGCAATTGTCAATCTGCAACACAAATAATCTTTCAAAAACAAAGATTAATATATTAGGACAATGAGAAGGAATATTTTGTTTTGGAATTTATTGATGTGTGAAAATTTTACTGAGTTTTCTAGTAGTATTTAAGTTAATTAGAAGCCAGGTGAACACAGAAAGTTTTAGCAGCAAGGTAAACACAGAAAGTCCTAGTAGTAGATAACATGTAAAAAAACTTTGTTGCCTATTAGAATTACCTTCAGAGTTGAAACATTATTTAAAATCTCAGCTAGACTCTTGCCCTTGTAATGTTTTTCGAAAAAAGGAATCATTTCTCTCTCCTCTATTTGAAAACATATTCTACATTTCGAAATGATAGAGCTTAGTTCCGTCATTATACCTTTTTCCGAAACATCAGACAAAATTTTTATTGTCAATATTATCAACGATAAATGCCCATATAAACAAACGTCATTACACAGTCGCTTTTGTTTTGTCAAAATCTGGACGCCATAAAAGAGATTAACCCAACTTCGTATACAAGTTGATAGATAGTACAAGAATCGAATTTCCCAACACTGCTTGCGTCAACCACAAACACTCAAAACTGCCTTGCCGCTTAATGTGGCAAAGTGGCAAACGGTATAGACTCATTTCCGTTTCTTGTAGGAGCCGACTAGGAACGTCAATAGTTTCAGACGTTCCTGAGTAAACGGTGTCAAAGTTCAATTCTTTTTCATTTGTTTCCGTTAATCTTCCTATGACGTGGAAGTATAGAGAATAAAAAGGTCTCAAAAAGTATTGTTTAGTACATGAGTGTACTTTTTTAACGAATTGTTTGTAACTGTTACCAAAAATAAAAAAAGTTAAAAAGCTTTACAAATAGCTATGCTGAGAAAGGAGTTCGTTGAAAGAAGTTAATTTTGTTGTGAGGGGAACTGTCATGTAAATCCACCACATTTATTTCAAAACAATAATAAAATAAATGCATGAAAACCTATTAATGAACAGAATGGACGAAAATTTATTCATTATTTTTTTATACCAATATAATATTTCTGATTGCTGCAAAAAATCAATCTGAATAATTGTACCCCAGAAACGCTTCGATTCATTTGATCTGACATTATCATTGGAATATTTCATAACCATGAATACGTCCACCCGTAGTGAATTATTATTGACTGGCCTAATAAAATATTCTTGGACTGAATACATCTTCATTCACACCTCAAATATTCAATATGCTTCAATTCATAACGTTTAGACTCAGCTCAGATGATATGTTAAAAAAATCTGTTTTAAAATCTCTTTTATTGTTAATCAGCTGTCGTTAATCAGCTGATATACGAACAATCCACATATCTCGTGACGACATACTAGCTTTTGACAAATGCACAGTTGTATCCCGGATGACAAAAATGATCAAAATATATAAAACATACAACTGTCAACTGTCATTTTCTGGTATGTGAAAATTACACTTTTCTCAATACTAATGTAGGATCAGATCATCATTAACCACACTTTCACTAAAGTATTTAATTCCAATATATGTTTTAATGTCATCCACTTTTTTTTCATGTCATAGTTGACTATACTTAGTTGGACAACTCAACACTATCATTAAAATATTTTGATGTGATATATTTTTTCTGATGTGACGATCAAACTTCTGAATCCAAACATTACATAAATATGTTATATAGGTTATCATATTTCGAAAAAAACCCAAAAAGCCACCATTCATTACCATTGTTCATAAAACAAACTTCAAAAATTGAATTGAATAGTGAATAACATTGAGACAAATTATTTCTTAGTTATTCCTCAGGTTGCCCTGATTTTTATCCGGAATTTTATTTGAGACACTATGTATAAAATATTATTTGGGACGCTAGGGTCATGCTCGCAACGTCACTAAAAGCTACTTCGCTGTGATTGGCTAGAGTTGTTTGAGCTCACCTGGTCAGAAAGTTTAGCCCTTCTTGGTGGTCGAATGCGCCTGAGAAGGAAGCAATGACCATACAATAATAAAGAAGAGAGAAACAATAATAGAGAAGAGAGAACAACGAACAACGTTATTTTATTGTCATGTTCTGGTCATGTATATTTATGAGTGAGTGACAGTTGCGAGTTGTGACGTGATTTGTTGTTTTATTTTTATATGGCTCACATATAAACTTCATCTGATACTTTATTCAATTTCCATTCCATAGTGTTTAGTGTCTGTACATTTAAATCAAAGAAGCACAAGTTACGAGTTACGAGCGATTTGTATTCATCGTTCTACTTTCAAACATGTGAGTGTTTATTTATCCTTGACAACAGTTTCTATAACTAATAAAATTAATATAGACATTTTATATGACTTTATTTTCGGACTGTGCTTATTTAAATAGCTTGTTATTTCACACGTGTTACCATTGTTACATAAATAAAAGCATGAAGGATTGAAATTTGACTCATTATTTTAATTGTTCACTTCATTTGAATTGCCTTTCAGGCAAGTCAGACAGCTTTCCACTCATTAAATATGCTTATTCTATGGACCAATCTAAAGACATATTCGGATTAGATTCTAAATACAATATTGATTTCCAAGAAGTTTTGCGATTTGGCAATGAAAAGAAAAAAGTAGCCCGGCGCCGATGGGCTATTTTGGCAAAAGCATTAAAGGTACATATGCATCACTGTTTGAACCTAAACTTTAGTTTTTGTTTCTGCTTGGTTAACTCTGAAACTGCATGTATTTTGTTTTTTTTAATTGCAAGAATAGCAGAATATAGTTTTTTTCTTCATTTTGATGCATTATTACAGTTTTTCTCAATTCTGAGTAAATTTCCCCTGGTTTCCTTTAGTATAAATCCCTGTGTTTAAAAATTGATTGGCTGTTATACACCAATAATGACCTAGTTACTGATATATTGAATAATTGTCCTATATTTTAAGAACATGAATAATTCAATACTCTCAGGTAAAATTATATATGAAGTACTATTTCAAGAAGAATATATAAGTTTGCATTTTTGGTGAAAACATCTTGTGTTTTTCTTCTTGAAATCATTTTAAAAAATATATTTGAATAATTTTAATGAATGTTGCAACTCAGAATTGATAATTATCCTGAAAAAATGTGTTTGATGTTTTCGAAAAACTAGTTTTTTTTTGACAGAGTCCTTCGGAAAGCCAGCCTTCTAGTCCAACTGATGAATTTTCAGTTCGTCGAATTTCCTCCTTCATGCTCTTGAAAACACAAGAACTTCATGTAGTTCCCATAATGTCACCTGAAAACCAATACTGCGACCAATTCAAAAAACGTACTTGGTATAAATACTCTACACGTGTAAACGGCACAGATTATTTTATAAATGTCGGCCATAGAAATCGTACATTTTCTGCTGAAGACCTAATGGGATTCAATAACACCGGCAATGTTTGTATTTGGCCATCAGAGGAAACCCTCAGCTACTTTGTTTGCTCAAATTTGGGGCATTTCTTGAATAAAAGTGTAATAGAACTAGGAGGAGGTATGTCATGTCTAGCAGGACTTTTTGTAGCAAAGTATGGTAACGCAACAAGTGTTACAGTCACCGATGGTAACAAATTATCTGTTGATAATGTACAAACTACTATCAAATGTAACGAGTTTGACATTGAAGTCAAGTGTCATGTTTTCAAATGGTCTTCGTTTGAACCGAGTTATCAATATGATGTTATTCTATGTGCTGATTGTTTATTTTTTGATGATGCTAGAGCAGATTTGATTGAATGCCTTTGGAATTGCCTTGCCAATGATGGAATTGCCTATATTATGGCTCCAGAAAGAGGTGACACATTAGACAAATTCATATTGCAGTCTGAATCTAGAGGTTTTATTTGTAAGAAGATTGTTAATTACAGTACTGTTGTCTGGGAAAAACGCTTAGCCCTTTTGGATAATTGTGATTACAATGATAATATTCATTACCCTGTACTTATAGAAGTGACCAAATTTTAAGTGACCTTAGTAATTATCGCATATATACCCGTCACAACTTATCATATAAGAGACCATATTCCTTATATATCTAGTCTGATATTCACCTTATCTGTGATAAACAATACCAATTTCCTCTGGATGTCTGTAACAAATGTGAAATATTTGTTATGAGAAATGAATGTTGAAAATGAAATAGAAATTAGAAACGTATTTCTATCAACAAACTTTATGTGTTAGTATGAAACAGTTTTTCAATAGAAGTAACAAATTGACTAAAGCAATGTATTTGAGAAACATTTAAACATGATCAACATATGACAAATGAATAATTCTTATAGCCTCTATAATAGTAAAATAAGCAATGGTATAATCCAGATCATCATATCCTTTGTAATGGAAATAATCGTCATAACACAAGAAATTTGAAAAAAGTCCTGGAAACGGTTTATCGGCAGAAATTATGAGTTGAGGAAATGAAAAGATAAGCTATGATTCATCGTACATTGACATGAATATTTTGAATTTGTCGAAAAACTACCTTTCTATTTCTATCCGTTACAAATTATTTCAAACAATCTCTTTTGAAAACTTTTTAAAATATCAATTGAAAAAGACTTATCTAAAATAACAATTCCTTAAATCAGTGAGTTTTCAAGGCTCAAAGTGGGAGACTTTCCTTTGAAAAGTTGAAACTTACTATGTATGACATGTTATGTTCATTTTATGTTCATGTTATGTTCATGTTATGTTCATGTTATGTTCATTATATATATATATATATATATATATATATATATATATATATATATATATATATATATATGATGTGTTGTTTTTCCGGGTGTTCATCCGTTGTGTACTATTCGATAGTCGACGTTTCGCCATCATCTCAGATGGCATTATCAAGAGAGTTACACCTCTCGAAGCGAAGCAGTAACTCGTCTTGATAATGCCATCTGAGATGATGGCGAAACGTCGACTATCGAATAGTACACAACGAATGAACACCCGGAAAAACAACACATCATATTCCACCATCCGTGAAAACCTACATTGTAATATATATATATATATATATATATATATATATATATATATATATATATATATATATATATATATATCAATTACATAAAGAGATTGTTTAGTATTTTTTATCCAACATTGTCAACATATTTTTGAAACTGCTGTATTCTCAACAGCCCTGAAAATTTCTATTACCCTGAAAATAGATTGGACTATAAATCAAAAGTAGCTGGGTAATTAATTTTCATTCTAATGCCGCTTTTTTGGCAGCCATACAAAGGTTTATATAAACTAGGTTGTCTGTTGGAAAATGTATAAATATCATATCAGTGAAAATGTGATTTCAATGAATATCGTTAATCTATTTTAAGTATCTTCAACAATAATCATGAAATGGTTATTTAAAAAGGTGTTTAACTAGGAAGGAAGTAATCTGGATGTTCTTTTACCTCTGTAAATATTTTACATTAGCGACTATTTGCACAGAACGAAAGTCGGGCTAAGACGAGGTGCGGACGATTGTCCCGCGTTTTTTGTATGTAAAAAAATATTCCAATTAACATAGAAGCGTGTTGTGTTACGTATTTTATATCGTTCGCGCATCATCTCACTCCGACGTCCTTTCTGTGTGAAGCGGCGAATAAGTTGGTGAATATGTTGAAAATATTTGTTAACATGTGTATATAATTCCACCATTATTTTCTGATTTGGGGTTAATCTTATCTGTTCTTTATACTGTTTAAAATTCCTTAGCACGAAAACACAATTTGGATAAAAATTGCTAATAGTGCGGCACTGAAACCTTCATTAAGAAAAATTATTAGTTAATATGAATTAAAAGTGTTTAACCTAGACACCTAGACGTTGTCCTAGCATCGAGGGACGGTATTTTGAACATTCCAAATGAATAATGTTATTCAAGACATTTTGTTAAAAAAAACTCAGATTTCTCTTATATTTTTTTCACTCTTCTCAGATTATAACTAAACTGAAAATGTGATGTTTCCTGATTTTTAATTATAATTCCATTTTTAACAGTTTTGTCAATGTCGAGATTTTCAATGAACGGTTTGATCGATGTTCTGAAAAAAAAAGTTGGCCAGATTAAAGCATATCCTAACTATTTTCAACAGTCACCGACATCTGGCTACAAAATCTTGTTTTCAAGTATCATTTTAATTTTAGCGGATCCGTTTTCGCTAACTTTTGATTGATGCTCATCAATTGATTCATTGGAATAACAACAATATTCAGACTACGTCTGTGGCAAACGGATACGTCAAATGCCAACTTTTCTCTCAACTCAAACTATCTGTTTATATTTTCCTAGCATGTAGATTAAATGAAATGTTCTCAAAGTTATTGTTAGTTTTATATAATATGTACACGGGTAAACATAGTATTTTTGAGACAATATTGTCCCAGATAATGAAACACAAATGTAATGCACATTTGAAAATCGATGTTATGTTACAGCTACCGGACTGAGTCATGGCCAGTGGGAGAAATGGTATCTGCGTGAAGTTTGGGTTGTTAAATTGCATATGTTTATGCAATTCACTTTTAAACTCAATCACTGACTGAATACGGTCTTGAATTTGGATGTTTACGGCTCGAATAATTTAACAGATTGATAACAGATTTCTACACATCTACTGCACATCTCTTTGGCCATGATATAGTCCGTCAGTATTAGGTTATTTCGGAAGTTTTGTCCGTTTTTATGAGTCTACTGTCAACTGTAATATCTCAGTAAATGTCCATTCAATTCAACCGAAATAAGCGACATTTGAATCAGTGTACTTTTGCCAACGTAACTCAAGTCGAATAATTCTGTCAGCATGAAAAGGTTGTACTCAGGATTCGATGAAGTCGACGAAGGCCGTTTTTGCCTGGTATGCCCAGTTCTTTCCCATCTCACGCACCATTTGCGATGGGTCAGTCTTCACCAGGGTCGTCAAATCCTCGTCTTGGATTACTGTAGGTCGACCACTTGTTTTTCAGCTGCAGGAAAACACAGAAAAACCTGCAGCACCACATCATCTGAAGATCTTGACCTGCCAATGTCCTCTCTCTCATAAAACAAAATGTAGGGTGTCTCCAGAGGCTCCAATAAATTCAAACCATCGCCAGAACACTTAGTGACACGACTACCGTCAAACTTAAACCAGTCCGTTTCGTCTTTGACCAAGGCGTAATAATGATCAGATTCAATGCCAGAACCGCAGTGAACAATGACTGCATGAAGATCATAATTATGGTCTGCTAGATTGAAGTGTTCATCTATTTCGAAGCTTCGTAAGAGTTTGGTGCTTCCGTCAGAGGTTGAGTCATGTTTGAAGATCATCATTGTTATTATTACAATGACTGGTGCCTCAGCTATAACTACTTGTTTTCATATAATAGTCACTTAGTTTGGCGCATGTTTGGCAATACAGTTGATCATCACCCGTTTAAAGTTCCATTTACAGATGATTTAACAATAAGCTTTGCACTGACTGGTTATCAGTTATATTAGGAAACTCAAGTTGAAGTTCCAGAAAATCACATTCGTTTTTGCTACCTCTTGAACATTCACTACAAAGTAAACAAGCGAGAATTTTTCTAGCAAAAGATCTACAAATACAAGACGAGATAGATTGTATTGGAGTATTGATTCTGTTATTTTTTTGCTCACAAAGAGTATTCAAAAAGAACCCCAAGAATTCAGAGCGATCCTCATGTTACATTTAATCTCTACCATTTGTAGAAAGTATTTTTTTTGAGTTTCTAAAGATTTGTAATTGTAATCAGGATAATAATATAATAATAATAATGTTCATTTATAAATATACAACAGCACAAGATAGTATTGTAACTTTGTATTAGGTATCATTCCTTTCATATTACTTAGATTATTTCCTACTACTTTCAAACTAGTTTTGTTAACTGTCATCTCCAAATCACCCATTCATTCATATAATGAGCCCTTTTTATCAGAATTATACTGTTGCTTATTTTGAAACCTAAATAACATTTCAAAATTAATTTAATGAAAACATATTTTTTTTAAGATACTTATGAAATTTCAACTGATAGTTCTTCAGAAATAAATATCTAGAATATATGAAATGAATTTAGCATTATTCGTTTGTATTATCAATTTCAAATAAGTCTAATATTGGAAAGACAGATAGTGACTTGTAACAAGTTCGATGTTGGATAAGTTGAGAAATGATAAGATGTAGTATAGAAGCAAAATAAAAATGAGTTATAATCAGAAAATAGTTATTTGTTAAGTTCAGATCTATATATGTAGGGAAGGAGAAAAATTACCTATACACATAAATAATTACATTTTATTCTTACTGTAGTATTGTATATCTCTTTACCTCTTCTCAACTTCTCTATATGTATTTATATTTCAACAAGCAAATTTGGAGTCTTTAGCATAGAACCAAAGAAAATACTTTATCTGCACGCCAGAACTACACGAGATTTTTCGATTATCTCCCGATGATGCCAATGTGACAGGAAAATCTGCGTCGCATTAAAGTATCCTGGTGTGCAGAAAAGTTATGTTGGTCAGACGTATTCCTCTTACTTGATGTAGTAGCAATATACTTTCATGGTAGGTGGGCTGAAAACTTCGTAGGCTAACACAGGGATGGCCCTGCTAGTATTAAACCCATATGATTTTCAGGTAACCCCCATGCCCCCTCCCGGGTTGAGTGCCCTGAAGTAGAAGCTTCCCCCTCGCTCTCCGAGCGGTCCTCAACTTACTGATGGGCACTTCAGCAAGATTGACATCTGAACTTTTTTGGTCAAAAGTCAGCCTTTAGGTGCCATTCTTTCGCGATCGGTAAAAAATGTTTTGTCTGACAATTCCTAACTGAATTTTTGCGTGGGGGCCCCCAAAAACTAACCGGCGGCTATTGTTATTAACGTCGGGCGTTCCTCAGTGAATCTAAGGATAATTGGATCGCGGTCGAGTTGTTCTGCGGTGAACTTGCTGACTTGCGGAGTAGCCTGACGGTGACTCGTGGGGACGCTCGTTGATTCTGCTTGGTCGGCCTTGGATGTTTGTCCCTTTCTCGGAACCTGGAGTCATCCATGTTCAACGCATCGTGTAGATCGCGTAGCGCTGGGTTGTTGTGCGATCTGATTCTATCGAACACGCTTTCTGCGTGTTCTCTCATATACACGTCCACATATTGCGTGTCCAGGTCTAAATCTATTTGGGATATAGTACGGCGCGTTTACGGCGGCACTTACGCTCGCGTTCATAAACGACTGTATCTGCTTCCTGTATGTCTGTGCGCACTGGCCCCAGGCAGTGCAGGCATACAGTATTATGGGCATGAGGACGGTTCAGGTAACCCTAACCTTAAAAAGACACGTGTACAAATTTCACAGCTGCCGGACTATTAGTTTCTCAGATGGGACATTTTCAGTGAAGAAGAAAACGGATAAAGAGGAATTTAGTGTGTTAATAAAGCACTGCTTTTTGGCGAGAAAAAATACCGTTGAGGCCAGGTTTGGCTTGATGGACATTTTTCTGACTTTGCTATTCCACCATAAAAAACTCGAATTTAATCATCGATATGTGACAATGGATGAAACATGGCTCCATCGTTTCACACCAGAATCAAAACTATGGTCATTTGAGTGGACTGCACGTGGTGAACAGAATCCAAAAACTGTTTTTTCTGTTATCCTACGAACTTTCCAGCCCAAATATGTTTTACCCTTAGATATATTTCCTCAAACTGTTTTTATTTTTTGTTTATGAACAACAAGAATCATCAGTAATTAAAATCAATTAAAAATAATGGTGGTTTTTCGCACCTTCTACATTTGAATTTGTGCTGCCTTGAACTTCAAAGTCAATTTGCGCAACGCTGCGCTGGTTAGTTTGATTGCAGTTTCATCATCAATTTTTTGGAAAAATTTGAATTTTTCATGACATGAAAATCTTGAAAGATATTGAGTTACTTTCGAATTGAATTTTATGGTAAATGGATTTCTTGGAAACTCATAATTCTCACTCTAATATTATTGTATTTTTAATTTGGTTGTCAGTTGATCCCCCTAAATATATTACTAGACAATTATTGTGAATCATTCTTTAAAATACCCAATGGATGTGTCAGAAACAAAGAATGATTGAAGTAACATAAAAACATATTCAGTTGTAATATTACAAGGTATTCCAAAATTGGGTATTCATCAGAACATATTACTTTTTGCTCAAATAAGGAATGTTGAAATTGATATTCAAAAAGAAATAGGTGACGTATTGGGTATTGGAAATATAGGTATTTTATAAAATTTTCTTCTGTAGGATTCAAAGAGTGTTGATTTCAAAATGACATTTTTTCCCTTTAAATTAGGTTAGAACGTATTTTACAATATTCCGTAAGATATACCTACTTGCTGTTGTGTTCATTTTTGTACAGCGTAAATAACAAATATCCGAATATTTTTCACGCTGTATTATATTTGTTATAATACCTCTACGTGTACTCAGTATTTTTTTAGAAAAATAGTTCTAGTCATATGTACTTACCTAACTCCAATTCTCACCGTTAGTTCCTAATAACAATGTAAGAATATTGGATTGTTGCCATTAAAATTCAAACAAATTTTCCTGAGTTTCTCTTTCTGTTATTCCCAGGGCAGATTACTGGAAATCCCAAGATAGAAAATATTGTGATTTTTGCAAGTGTTGGATTGCTGATAACAAGCCTGTAAGTATGACTAGTCTTTAAGTAATCTTAAAAAACAAAATTGAAAGCTGAAATCATTTATTTTATTTTGATTATTGGTATACCAAAAATGCACAGACGAAATGTCATTAAATAGGGTAGATATGATTTCTGTGTATTTCCGTTTATCTTAAATGCGCATCGAGAGTTTTGAAGTAGTGTTTCAATTTTCTTTTTCTACACCCGTACTCTAACAATACACTTATATGACCATAATCCGTTTCATAATGATATCCATTATGATACAGATTTTTCATAACGATACAGATTATCAACCAATAGAAACCCATAATTTTTCAATCAAGAATCCTGTTCCTTTGTTTGTCCTAGATTCTAACCTAAGTAACTAATTGCTTTATTTGTCAAAATCAGTTTTCATATTACCTACCTATATTATCAAAATGTCTGAAAACAGCGATATAGAAGGAATACCATCGACTCCAATATTTTTAAAAGATCAGATTAATTACAGTTGTTATATTCAATATAAATATAATTAGAATCTTTATAGTTTTCATATATCCATGATAATACCATTAAGTTTGTGTTTTTTTAAAAAAATATGAGTTAATTACTGTAAATGTGTCCAATACAAATATAATATTTATAGTTTTTCATTATTTATCGGGTTTAGAAAAAATAGCGTATGCAACTCTCATGTAATGGTTAGTAATACACTCGCATATACCATACAAAACTCACCTTCGGCTCGTTTCGTATCCCGGTTAATGCTCGTGTCTTAATAACCATCATTATATGATCGTTGCATAATATACTATTACACATTAGCCTGATAACCTACAGATAGGTGTTAGGTTAGGTTAAGTCCAAAGTGAGTGGGTCTATTCGACCCTCCACCGCAACCCGCAAGGGTTTATTGTGGCCTACACCTATTCACACTTGACAGAATAAACCCAGCTTCTTAACGAAGCTAATTAGTTTGTATGGTGAGTGGTCTTTCAGATCAGATAGTAAGAATACGGCTTTGCCGAACTCTAAAAACCTGATTCGGTCCCCAGCGGGGCAGGCACAAAGTATATGCTCTGCTGCTTCATCGTTATCAGAGACAGCTGATACAATACAATACTTTATTTTCCCTGAGACTTTTTTGCAAGCACATACACAGTAAAGCAGTGGTCGCCAACCTCTTCAATGTGTTGAGCTACTTTGTTAATTTTGGAATAAACAGCGAGCTACCCACACGGAAGCCACGTAACGCAACGTAAATGAAATAATCCACAGTTAATTTATCATTATATGTATTTATTTCACTATTTAACTGGTAATACATAATACATAGATACTAATAATAAACTAATAACAAAATAACTAATATTACTAGTACGTACTTGTTCATAGCTACATTCCTACCTATCAAACGAAGGTGTTTGAAAAATAAACACAAACTTTTATCCAGCCACAACGGCATGCCACGTATGATTTAAAAATAGTTAATAATAACAACAAAAAAGTAACGCACTATCATGAACATAAACATTGAAAAATAAAAAAGCACGTTCAATGAGAAGGCTGACACTCAGACTCATCGATAATTTTTTTAATGTTTGCAGTATAATTTGATGCAGCCATTCGAATACAATTATCCAAATGTTCATCTGTAAGTCGATTGCGATATTTGTTTTTAATAAACTTTATATTGGAAAAAGAAGATTCACACAGATAGGTTGAACTGAATAATGCTTGCACTTTCAAGGCAACACGGCATAAAACTGAATATTTGTCTTCACTTACAATAGGCCAGATACATTCAGTACTTGAGACTAACGATTTTAAGGCTAAATCATTTTGAAACTCAATGACTTCCATTTCTGTTGCAGCGATGTATTCGCCAAAGTTCTGCATAACACAAGTTGCAAACTGTTGGATATCAATTTCCATCAAGGATGAAACAACAAACTGCGCTACTAAAGCCATTTTATTGAAATCCTTAAAACGATTTTTGAAGTTATTCTTCAGGGTAGAAATTATTTCTACATGATATTTGTTGTCATAGAGTTCTAATGGATTTTGAGATATTTTTTCTGAAAGAATAGGAAAATGCTTGGCATCGCTGTTAATTAGGTTTTGTTCCCAAAACTCCAGCTTTTTGACAAATGATTTTATATCAGAAATCATTTCCGCTAGTTCTTTGTCTCTCCCCTGAAGCTGCAAATGTAATGTCCACGAGAAAACCAAAATCTCTAAGCCAGATTGAATTTTCTAGTTCCGGAGTCGGTTCATCGCGTTGTTTGAAAAATTGAACTATGCCAGATAGGACATCATTAAAACGTTTCAGCACCCGTCCTCTACTTAACCATCTGACTTCAGAATGAAGGAGTAGGTCCCCGTATTGACAGTCAACTTCATCGGCCAAGGTTCTGAATAATCTTCTTTGTAACGCTTGAGCTCTAATCTTGTTCACTAACGTGAAACTAACGTTGTTTAGTTTCAGGAAATTTCCACATAATGCTTGCTGATGGATAATGCAGTGGTAACAGAGAAATTGCGGAAAAGTTTCATCTTTACGACATAACGCCACCAGACCCTTATCACAACCCACCATAGCTGGAGCGCCATCGGTTGTCAAGCCTACCATTTTCGATATTGGAATTTTCTCGGAAGAAATAATATTTTTTTAATGAGAAAACAACTCATGTCCAGTAGTGTGTCCTTTCAGTGGAATGAACTTTAAAAGATCTTCTTTAATCGTAAAATCACTAAAAACCATCCTGACGAACACGGCCATCTGGGCAGTGTCAACGACATCTGTTGATTCATCCAGTTGAAGTGAAAAATAAACACACTTATCTAAGTCAGTTCTTAACTGTAAAAAAATATCATTGCTCATTACTTCTACACCTCTCATCACTGTATTAGCAGAAAGTTGCATAGATTTTTATAGCTGAAACTATCTCGTCTTTATTTCTAAAGTTGGCAAATAACGAATCACCAGCTTCTAAAAACGCCTGTTTTATCATTTCCCCGTCTTCATAAGGTTTCTTTTTTTGTGCAATTATCTGGGACACACGGTACAATGCTTCAGTTGCAGCCTTATTTTTGTCGACTGTTCTTAAAAATATTGATTGTTGTCCAATTAACTGCTTTTTTTAACTGTTTCAGTTTCTCCTTTCTGGCGGCAGAATGTAGTGGGAATGATTTTTCAAAATTAGAATGTACAGTTTTATGATGTCTCTCAATATTTCCTTTTTTAGCAACGGAGACCGAAGTATTACATAACAAACACACATTTTTATCTTTAACTTCTGTAAAAAAGTATTGTTCTTCCCATTCCGAATGAAAGTGGTATGTCTTTACCTTCTTACAACTGCTTGCTATAATATTATTTTCGTTGTTCTCTACTAACCCAACCGCTGGACGTTGGTTACGCGTTCAGTTTTAAACTAAGCGCAATGTCGCCGCGCCGTGCGTATTTATCCCGTTCAAAGCAATCCAGATCGTTCTCGAACACTAACGCGCTGGTCCGGCTGGTCGGTTCTAGCCGATTCTAGCTTGATGGCGTCAGCGGCAGATCGCTCGCCGCAACGTTGCCGCTGTTTATGTTTAATATTATGACAATTAGATTTTTTTGTGGAATTTTCGGAAGCTTCTCTGATTTTTGCAGTTTGTATTTTTTAAATTAAAATCGTTGTGAGAGCTACCAGAATTGCTTCCGCGACCTACCGGTAGCTCGCGATCGACAGGTTGGCGACCACTGCAGTAAAGAATGAGTTGAAAAATATCAAGTGATAAAATATGGAATATACATAAAAAAGAATAAATTAATAGCAGATATAGAAGATAATTATATAAAGCAATTAAAAAAAGAACATACTGTAAACAGTAGAATAGTAAACAAGCAAACAATAGTGAAGTCAAGCAGCCAGATCAGTTTGAAAATATTCATCAAGGGAATAAAAGGCATTTTTGTAGAGAATACTTTTAACGCTATTTGAAATTCATGGGATTTGAATTTGAAATTTTCTTAATAAATGTTGGAAGTTTATTAAATATTTTTATAGACATAATATTAGGTCCGTTCGATACAGATGTTAATTGGTGTACAGGAACTATCAGATTATAATTTTGCCTGAGAGTATAACCAGCAGCTATGCGGATAGTATATCTTTGCTGAAACTCGTGATAATGATTCTTAATGTAAGTGACACAATTTAAAATATACATGGATATCACATATAAAGTTTGTAACTGCTCACAAGAATCACTATATTTTTCAAAACACATGGTTTTTAGTATCTTTTTTTGAGCAATCAACAGATCATTTAATTTGCTGCAGTTACCGTAGCAGACTAAGCAATAATTTAGCCTTGAGTGAACATAGGCATAGTAGTAGCTTAATAAAATATAAATGGGGACCGAATTTCTGAGATTCCGAATAACGAAACAATGCTTGGATAATTTAATAGAAATAGAGTCAATATGATCATTCCAGGATAATTGGAAGTCAATGTTCAACCCTAAGAATTTGACTGATTTTTTCTGCACAATAGATTTAGTATTAGCTCTAACCAATATACTGCAGTCCATTTCTCTAAGCGAGAAAACAATGGTATTATAATTATTGCTATTTAGTACGAGGCCGTTTCTGGCGCAGTAATTAAGCATATTAGCAACTGCAATATCAGCCTGGTCAGATAACCCTTCACAAGAAGTAGAACTCAATAAGAAAGACGCGTCATCAGCAAACTGTACAGTACAATGATGTTGATTAATGTTAGAGATGTTGTTGACGAATAAGAGAGAGAGTAGTAGGGCCCAGGACACTACCTTGGGGAACACCTGTTAAGATGTTACGATTTTGAGAATGATATATTCCCGATTTGAGCCTAACCTTAACAGATTGTGATCTGCCAGTCAGATAAGTCTTAATCCATTTTAGACTTTGGCCGCGAACTCCAATATCATAAAGTTTACGAGAAGAAGTTGATGGTATCAAATGCACGTGACAAATCAAATAGAATACTGAACGATTTTTCGCCATTTTCAAATTTTATTGACCAGAGAAAGAGTAGCATCTTGAGTTGATAAACCAGATTGGAATCCATATTGGCTCTTTGCGAGTAGGTTATACTTTTTACAGAAGGATACAAGTTTGTTTAGATAGGATTTTTCGATAATTTTTGAAAATGAAGACAGCAATGCAACACCTCTGTAGTTGGTGATTAGGCGCTTATCATTTTTCTTGTGGAAAGGAACTACAATAGCATGTTTAAGACACAAGGAAAATGAACCCTCAAGGAAAGAGAGAGTAAGTAGGTATGTAAGTGGTTCAACATTCCGCAACATTCAACAAGACTCTGCCTGGTAATTCATCAATGCCACTAGAGACGATATGGACTTGCTGATATCAGGAAGTTCAGTTTCGTCTAAAGGATGAAGAAAAAAAGAGTTTGTTTTTATATCGTGATGATGTTCACCATCAGGCTCAGTATCATTGATTAGAGAAATTACAGAGTCAATGAAATAATCATTAAAGACTTGAGGAATTACAGGACCACCATGAAGCCGAGTTCCATCATCAGTTTAAAAATAATTCGGCAACTTTGGATTTGTTATCAGCTACAAGAAATTTGTTACTGAAGTATTCTTTTTTTGAATGGTCAATTTATTTTTCTATGATTCTTCAACATAATTTTGTATTGCTCATTAACGATTTCATCACATTGAGTTCTGTTCAGATTAAAAACATCACGAAGAAGTATAGGCTCAGTGTCATTCATCCTCTCAACACGGATATACACACCTTAGGATTAAGCCATCGTTGGGATGCGATTCAGTTAGGGAATAACAGAACCACAAGTGATTCTGTCATTCCGGTATCCAGCGGGGCTACGTGGAAGCAGGCATCCGATGGCCGGTTTGCTCAACCCCCACATCCCAAGTCAATGCACTCGCCAAAAGCAGCAGGCAGTGAAAGATGAAAAGGGACAGCCAATCCGCCACACACAGATACAAATAGGTGTAGTGGAACTTCAAATAGGGGTTTTTTAAGTTCAGCTGGGTTTCGGAAAAATTTGTGGGTTCGACAGAGGATTAAATGAGGCAATTCTAGCGAATGCAGTTTATTCAGTGATGACTGGGGATTGAACAGAGATGGAGGATGTAATAATACTTAAGAATTATAAGCACTTCTCATTGAAGCTAACGCATAGTCAATTCCATACAACTCACCTCAAATCAGGTCAAACATCAATATTTGTTATAAATATCTTTGTTGGGCAACCTAGGGCTTTCAACACTTCAAATCCTTGCATCAAAAGTAATTCTTCAATCTAATTTACGCGTTTTTAGGTTCGCTGTATTTTTTTTTATCCAGTTCAAAAACTTTTAACGTTATGTTCTTGCATTTTAACGTTATGTTCTTGCATTTTAACACTCCTACCGACATCTCTAGGCGAAACGTTCCTTTTAAAATTCGGAGGTCAGGTTAGATGTTGAGGGAAGATAGTTTTTACAAAAGTAAATATTCAAAAATACGTTCCTTTTAGAGTTTGGTGGTCAGGTAAGATGTTGAGGATACATAGTTTTTTTAAATTCTAAAGTAAGGTTAGAATGAGTTAGGTTAGGTCGGGTTAGGTTAGGTTGAGTAAGCATGTGACAAATTATGGAATTTCAATCTAATTTCAAGGAACTTGGCAATACGTGAATGAAAACGGATAGAAAAAAGTGCGATGATATGGAAAAAGATGTGTTGAATAAAGAATATGTGAGTTTCAAACGTTTATTGCTTAAAAAAAGGTAAAATATGACATCATACAAACTTTAACAGGCTATATCTCGAAAACTAATTGAGTCTATCACCATAGAAAAAATCGCGAAAATCCGTGAGTATCCCATGAGGTAAAATTTAGCCTGCATCGTGATTTTAATTTGACAGATGTACCTTATTCAACAAGATGGCCGTTATCAATTGTCAAAGTTCTACTAGTTGGAAGACCCTTTAGATAGATAGACATATTGAATTTTTTGAATTGAACATATGAAAACTCAAGTCAGTAAGATAATAAATATATAAATGTGAAATATAACAAAAGAGTATCACAGATTTATCAATTCGTGTGACTACATATTTGTATAACTGAGCGTGTTAAAAAAGAAACATGTAAAACAGATATAAACGCATTTGTCTGAGAGATATAAGTATTAAAATACAATAACATCGCCTATGTCATGTCTATAGTTGTAAAGATTATGGAAATTATCATAAAAATTCTTACACAACAAATCGGAAACTAGATTCTCAAAAGTATGCTGTCTGTATTCTTCTGTGGTTGTCAGTGGTAAATGATGGTATAATTTGATGGCCATATAGCGTGGACCTCTTTATGCATTTCTTAGTCCATGTTTCTGAAGAATGATGTTCCTGTTAGGTCTAGAAAGTACTCTTGAATATTTTTATGAATGGTGAAATTTTCATTATTGTCATACACCAAATAATATAAATCCCATACATAGAAAGTAATTTATAACTATTGAAAATATCACAAAAGTCTGTGAAGTTCATGTTCAGCATACTCTTTATTATACATGTTTGCATAATGAAAATGCAACTCAAGTGAGTACTTCCACCCCCGAGCATAACTCTGTATTTATGGAACTGATAGATAGTTTTATAATATGCTGTTCTTAGTGCAGCTGTATTCAAGTGACTTATTAAAATTCTAATTGCATAATATTTGCTAGCAAGTTTAACCATTAGATGCCCAATATGGTCTTTGAATTTGTAATCTAGATAGACCCCTAACATTTTTGTACATTATTCCGTGTTAGAAATCACACGTTCAATACATTGTCCTCCCCTTTATTTTTTGAACGGGTCAACTCAAAAAATTGAAACTTGGGATAATGAAATTAATGCATGAATAGTTTATTTTGAAGTGAAATTGATAGAAGAAACTTTCAAGATGGGAACTGGGCGCAATCTGGGAAAAAAAATAAATGGAAAAGGGGGTCTTGTGACACATCATTTTGAAGATCATGACGCATTCTTCACAACCCTAGAATATGAAGTCAATATCTTCACCTACTACAAAATTACGGAAAAATTCTCACAGATTAGCATGAGTCCATTCGTGTATCGAAAAATAAATCAAAATCATTGTGACAAAAGATAAAACGCCCGCGATAAAACCTCTAACCGTTTCAACAACTATTTCATTAGCATTTCCGTTAGTAACTGATGAAGTTCTGATTTCAGAAACTTTCCAGTTTCTCTAAGATGTTTTCTGGCTATAGTCACGCAAAAATATGTTTGGATGCCACTGAATATAAACGTTTGGGCTCCGAAGAACTCAATAGTAAAATCATTACAGAAAACTCCGCTATTCAAAAAAAAGAAAACAATTCTGGTTGAAAATTGAAGATTTATCTCTATCAAATTTATACTTTCTTAAGGCACCGAGATTTTTTTAATGATTCGCAATTTGGTTTTTGCAGAAATCATTCTACAACTTGGGCTGCCCTCAATGTAGTGATAAATGTAGTCGAGGGCCTTGAATAAGGTAATTACACTAGTTACGCTTAGTGACTTATCAAAAAATCAGAGAACAGACTTCCAAACGTGACAATTTCTGTCTTGGGACACCTATTTTTCGAGCTTTTCGACTTTTCCAATACGTTTTATTCCATTAAAAACCGCATGGGAGCTGACGCCCACTTCTTCCGCCATTCCATGCACCTTTTGTGATGGGTCAATCTCCACCAAGGTCCTCAAATCCTCGTCCTGGATTACTATAGGTCGACCAGTTCGAGGATAACCTTCGAGGCAAAAATCTCCGGAACGAAATTTCGCAAACTAACGTCAAGCAGTGCGTTCGTTAACACTATCATCGTCAAATGCTTGGTTAATTTTGCGGGCTGTTTCGGCAGCGCATTGGTTCAATTTGAATTCGCAGAAAAAAATTGTCCGAAAAGCGCTCAACGACATCATCTGGTAATAAGCTGAAAAAAGACAAGAAATTGAAATTTGGAAATAAATGAACAACATGTATGTATAGAGTATAAAATTCTCTATCGATCAGTATACAGTGCATTTCTTTAATGACCCCCTCTTTATTTTATGAACGGGTCAACTCAAAAATTGAAATTTGGGATAATAAAATACTTCATTTTGAAGTGAAAGTGACAGATGAAACTTTCTAGATGGCGACTGGGCGCCATTAAATGAAAAGGGGGGTCTTGTGACACATCATTTAGTAGCTCCTGACGAATACTTCACAACCCTAGAATATGAAGTCAATATCTTCACCTACTACAAAATGAAAGGAACATTTAATAATTTCCTGAAGACAAACACATTAATATCGATATTTCTAGAAATATTCCTTTTTATTAGCCATATGGCAATTCCAACAACCCGATAAGGTTTGTTAAGTGATTTTTTGTTTATAAAAACGACAAAAAATGTCAGCACGACAATGAACATCATTGTTCAGTTAGAATATTCTCATTTAATTTTCGGTTTTACTAGTAGAAAGGTAATACGTCAACAATCCCTAAAATTGAAGGGATTTTTATTTACGGTGCGACGCGCAACTTTCACGATACCAAAAAGATTTTCAATGAACGTTTTCCGAATCATCCTATCTGTAGAAAATATATGAGTGAGGGAACTTGTATCCAAATTCACAACTACCCGTAGTGTACATAACAAAAAGTCCCCAGGTCATCCGTCCATTCCGGAAGAACAACAAGTGCTAATAATCAGTGGGACGGTAGTAAATCCTGAGCAGTCTACTTATTCCGTCGCGAATGTTCGTGAGGTGTCTCCTTCTACCTACTTTTGAAGAGGAACAGGTATCATCCATATGAAATAAAAATGGTACACCACTTAACTGAAGATGACCCTGATCGAAGAACAGAATTCTGCGAAATCTTGACGGAAACCATTGCAAGGCATCCTACCTATCTCCACAATATTTGTTTTAGTGAAGAATGTACATTTTTATAAACATCAATGCTCACAGACAAAATTGCCGTTATTTGAGTGACACCAACCCTCACGTTTTCCGCAAAACACATACCCAATATCCAGAAAAAATTAACGTTCGGGCAGGATGATTGGGAAACCATATTGTAGAACCTCTATTTATTGATCAAAATTTACCAGGGGAACTGTATTTGAATATGCTGGAAACTACTGTTGACCCTCTCATCACTGAAATCGTCGAAGCAAATCATAATGAATTCGATATGGATATTAGGTACATTCCAACGAGATGGAGCACCACCACATTACTCCAGACAAGTAAGAAGCTATTTTGATACTACATTTCCCGGTCGTTGAATTGGCCGTCGAAGTGCTACAGAATGGCCAACCCTCTCGCCAGACTTGACACCTTTGGACTTTTTTAATGGGGCTATTTGAAGCATAAAGGTGTACGAAACTGAACTTACTTCAATATTGGATATACGGCAGAGAATAATAAATATTTGTAGAGATATTGACGTTACTGTATTCGAAAACGTTCGGCGTGAAATATCGGATATACTGTTCATATGTCAAGAAATTCAAGGCACCCATTTCGAGCATCTTCTGAACTGACCTCAAGCTTATTACCTTATAATACATAGTTAAATGTCAGTGTATTTAGGCAATTATTAAAAGTTCTGCCATTTTGTAGCGGTTGAAGACATTGCCATTATATTCTAGAATTGGGAAGTATTCGTCAGGAGCTTCAAAATGATGTGTCCTAAGACCCTCCTCTCCATTTAATTTTTTTTCCCAGATGGCGCCCATCCGCCATCTTGATTGTTTCATTTGTCAATTTCACTTGAAAATAAAGTATTCATGCATTAATTACATTATCCCAAATTTCAATTTTTTGAGTTGACCCGTTCAAAAAATAAAAGGCGTGGACATTAAAGAAATGCACTGTATACTACGTCACAGTAGAATAAATATTTATTGAGATATGGAGCTACGAACATGTGACATTGAAACGGACAAAACTTGTAAAACAACCTAATGAATTTTCAAAAAAAAAAAAATTATCAAAAGTCTTGCGGCCCACTTCATTCTCAACATTTCTACATTTCACAAGTTTAATAAATATAAACTAAATTAATTGAAATATAAGAGTACCGATAGTAAAAAATGTCTAGTTTCATTTATACGATATTGTTTCGAATTTCATGATTCTGTTTAAGTTGTATTTGAACTGTTGAATGTTGAAAACTCTTCCTTCTTGAATATCAACAAAAAAAATCAGCTCCACAAAATATTGTTTTTATTAACCAACGCTGAATCTTTAAAAAAAAAATATGTGTTTCCGTTAATCAGCTGTCGCCCCCATACGAACGACAACTCTCAGAAGTTGACAAACTTTTGGGAAAGAAAGTTTTTGGCTTTCTACTACTCCATCTGATACAAAAAAATGGATGAGAGAATCTTCCAAAGAAAGGAAGGAAGTAATCAATTTGAAAATAAGTAACTCTATACATGGATGTGTAGATCATGCAAAGAAGTAACTTTCAGACACAAACTGAAAGAAAGTCCTCCTGAAACAGCTACTTTCATATAAACATTGAATTACACGAAAGAAAAAAAAATCTTTCGAAACAAATACTTCTATATGAACACTGAATTATACAGAAGATACTTTTCTCTATTCAGTTTGTATAGCTGAATAGAAACTGAAACTGAATAGAGAAAAGTATCTTCTGTATAATTCAGTGTTCATATAGAAGTAAGTATTTGTTTCGAAAGAATTTTTTTTCTTTCGTGTAATTCAATGTTTATATGAAAGTAGCTGTTTCAGGAGGACTTTCTTTCAGTTTGTGTCTGAAAGTTACTTCTTTGCATGATCTACACATCCATGTATAGAGTTACTTATTTTCAAATTGATTACTTCCTTCCTTTCTTTGGAAGATTCTCTCATCCATTTTTTTGTATCAGATGGAGTAGTAGAAAGCCAAAAACTTTCTTTCCCAAAAATTAATCACTCCTAAAAATATAACCCTTTCAAATCAAATTGAGAAACTTGTGCGAGCTAAGGACTAACGAGGTCTTACCTTTTAAAGTGTGTTCCTTTTATTATCTTCTGAATTTTAATTGATGAAATTAACGTGGAAAAAATTTCAGAGCGTGGAATTTCACGAAAAGGGCAGAAGACATCAAGAAAATGTCAAGAAACGTCTTAGGAACATTACCAAGTCCAGTGCCAAGACACAGAGAGAATCTGAAAATGTGGACAAAGCTATCAAGAAAATGGAAGCGGCGGCCTTGGCAGCGTATCGAAAAGACTTTGAAAGCAATTCTGTCACCGATTTGACTTCAATTGCCATAAAAGAAAAAATGAAAAATGAAAGCTTAACTTTGAGCGAAGACAGTAAAACAGTTTGGCATGAAGCTAAATCTAAGGAGGGAAACACGTATTATTGGAATACTTTGACAAATGGTAAAATTTCCCATTTTCCATCAATTTTATTAGACATTTTATGTCTTCATGACAGTAACTTATAAATTTGCGATTTTTTCAAATCTGTTGTTTTTTAATATCTTAAACAACGTTAGAAACATTTTTTTAAATTGAATTTCAAATTTCAAAACATCTTTCAAATAAGCTCAGTAACTTTCTTCTTAATTTGTCCTATGTTGTATCTTCCACGGTTCCCGACAGTGGCGGGGTGCGCCCCCCTCCTTTGGAAGCAGAAAATGTTTACTTATGGGGCTTAAGCTAGTCCTACACTCTTCCTTATCTTGAACACAGAGAATATGTTTTTCTATCGATTCCTATCATGGTATCTTCTTAGGGGTATTGGTCATATTCATTCATTAATCTTGAGGCAGTTTATTTTAGAACCATAGAATTTTCTTACATGTTTAATAAAAATATGTCAAATTAGGTATGACGTATGCCAATCAACTAAAACCAAAAGAACAAAATGAATAATTATCGGCTAACTGGACCAGGATATCTTCTTGTTTCTGTTACACAGGGTGTTTCTAAAGTACTGTGTGTTTTGGAGATATGAGGTGTTGAAAGTGGGAGCAAAAAGTTTCTTTTTGTAGAAGTCTCAAAAAATACAATCTTCATATCTTAATTTCATGGACATAGATGTCAGCAATACCAAATTAATAGTGTAACTTATATAGTTTCACCTATAGTAAGTGAGCATACTTGAAGACTGGCTATAAATCAAATCATCTAAAGTTTAAGGGAACAACTGCCGAAATCGATTTTCAATTATTGGAACGGGCACACAGTTATATCGCCAAAAGCATATGCAGGAAATTTTTTGTGAAGATTCCTGCACTGACGCCTGTCGGATATAATCCAACGCCCTTCATGGTATTATCCAGAGGAGTAGTTGTTTTCTTATAGGTGTCAGTCCATGAACCTATTGTATAGGCAAGTGAAGACTGGCCTGAACCAATTGTTCCTTTAGATGATATAGGAATATAGGGAGTTTGGGAAAATGAAACTTCAATAAGTGATCAACTCATGTGCGTTTAGTACGACATGCCAACAAGGTGAAAAATTATCTTTTTGTACCATTTGATGGTTTTTCTGTCCAGATTCAATCAAACATTGTAACGTGTCAGTACGATCTACTGCACCCATGTTATTATAGTTAACAATGACTTTTTTCAGTGGCGACAATCGTGTGTGGAAGGTACTCAATGAAATCACCTCTTGTTAATCTTGCCATTTGAGGGCTAGAAGATTCTTCGAATTGTAGGCCTCTGTTTTGCCACTATTTAGTTTTTCTGTCATTTTTGATTTTTTTTCACAGTACCACGCTTATTTTTTTCTTTGACCACAATGTTTCGAAGCAATTTGAACTTGTATACCAGTTGTCGGTTTACACCGTATGCATTCATGCAATTTTCCATGAGAGTCAAAACTATGTTGTCAGATATACCCACGTCATCACACATCTCTTTGATATCACTTTCTGCACCACAGTGTATAATGAAATTGAGGATATATTCAGTTTCGCAGCCACTTAATACCAAAAAATTTGATACAAGAACTGTCATTTTGTGTATATCATTGTTATTATTGTCAACAAAATGTAAATTTCGTAGTATTTGTTAATTATAATCTCTTGAGAAAATCTGTGCAAATATACACGTTTATAGCAAATAATATTTTGATCAATAATCTTAAGTTTATTCGTGAGTCCATTCAGCAATCGGTAGTTTTTCCTATAACTTTGTTTTGCTTTCCGTTTAGAGTCCGTTTGGGAACCGCCAAAAGAAGGTTATCTAAGTATTAAAGAACAACGAGAACAAAAAGATTCGGAAACAACAAAACAGTTGAAAGAAGTAGATAAGTATAGAAGAACAGAGGCGTTGCAGAGGTAAGTGTCAACCTAGATATTTCTGTGTTTGAGATTCAACGGTGTCGTTTATTTAGGATACAAGTTCAAAAGATGGAGGAAGATGAAGAGAGGGCAAGATTAGCTCGAGAAAAAATGAAGGAAAGGAGAGTGGTGGATGATATTCCAGAACCTGTCTACGGACCAATCATTGATCCTGGTAAAAATGATCCTTATGGAAAATGGCAAACAGTTAAGGAAGAGTAAGTAACATATATCGATGGCAATGAAAGGCATTGAAAAAAATAGTATGGCCTTGAGTCATAGTTTTGTGAGAAAAATTAAATGGAGTAATAGTTATTCTTTGAAAGACATTTATTTGTGGAGGACTCGATACTTCCTACTATTTTTTTTTGGGTAAATAAGTACTCTTCAGAAAAATAGAAGTTGAAAAATTACTGCATAATATAAATCACAGAAGAGTCCAATTACTTGGTAACTCATCGTATTAATAAATTTTCATAACAAATTGAAATAATCAATTGAAAAAAATTAAATATTGATACATAGCTTTCTTTAGTGGTCGACGTTTAGGAAAACAATCTTTCGTTTCCAAAACCTGAAATTCACTATAAAACTTTTGACACAAATTGTGATAACTATAATTCTTTTGACATACGTCATATGTTGTGTAAGGTTATGTAGGTACCCAAAAACAGTAGGAAAGGGCAATAGTTGTTTATCTACTTGCAAATCTAATCTTTATTTTAATCTTTTTTTTTTCACTGACATATTCTAACTTAGAATGGATCTGACGTGAACCTTCCTCCCACAGACCAGGATTTTTAAACTGTTCATGACTTTTCATGTCACAATTCAAGTTGACATCTTGGAGAATCCATTGATGAGCTAGTTCAATAATATCAGTTCTGGTGTGTGAGAGAAGTTTTCCGTTAGATATGATGAATCAACAAATTTTATTGGCAAAATAAAAATCTGGTTGATTCACCTTCTATTGTTACCAACTCGCATATTCAAATTACGATCGTACATAGGTATAGGGTCTTTCATCAAGCGTACTATCTTCAGAACTCCAGAATTCATTAACTTTTTGTAAAATATGTTTACCAAATGTCAACTTTTGATCAACATCTCTGCAGGTCTGAATCTTGAATATCATAGAAATTTTAAATGTCTTATTTCGAGAATAACCTATACCTTCACATTTTCCTTCGTTAAGTTTCAATTCATTACAACTATACGAAGTATCCAGAAATTCCAGCTGATACTGAAGATTTACACGATCACTCAGATCATTGATTACCTATAATCTACTAGAATCATCCTATAATCTACTAGATTATAAGCTGATTCTAGATTATTAAAAGGTGAATAAGTGTAACCCATCTAGCCTTATTTCATCTACTAATTAATTCTTCAAAAACCGATTTTTTTTCAGAAAGGTGGTTGATTTACAACTTCCCGTACTGCAAGAGCAGTTTGAGTGTCCAGTAGTTTATGAACCTGAACCAGTCAAAAAGGAATTTAAAGAAAGAACAGTAGAAAGTCTAGATACATGTGAACAATCTTCTACATTTAAGAAAAGAAAAATTATTTCAGGAGCACAGAGAAATACTAGAAAAAGATTGGAGGAAGATTGAATCTATAAACTTGTATAAAAACACATTTCCCTTACCAGAACAGAATACTGACTCTCGACACGTTATTCTATAACCAAGTTAGCATCATCAGGAGTTGATTAGAATTAAAGTGGACCGTATTTTGTTCTGGTGTGGGAAAATGTGTTTAATAGATTCATTTAATGAGGAGGTTCAAATTCTACCCAATCAATAATATTTGTTTTTGGGTTAGAATGGCCGAAGTGAAGACTGTTTGCAAAATACCTGAAGAATAATATTAAATGATGTTTAATAACATTTTAAGTTATGGTAACAAGTTGTGACAAGTGAATGCTGAAGAAGAATAATTGTAAAATAAAAATCAAATGAATTATCAACTTTGTTTTTATCCTCATGAATTGATTAAAAGAAAATATTTTAATACCATTTTATAATTTTGTGACTCGTAGTACACTTACACTTGTAACTAAAACTTGGTTGTTCACAAAATATATTTGCCTCGAAAATGTAAACTTCGACTTCGAAATCAGGACGTTTTTCACAAAGTGTAACATAAGCACTCTTAATTTTGAGTAAATACTGTATTATGGAAATCATGTTATAACCATTATTGAATTAAATCGAGAACTGTAAGCCCTAACATCAATGATGATTGGTTACTGGGAGTTTATTAATTGTTTGATGGTATATGGATATTTTACATGACGTTTATAAATTATTTTAGTAATGTGGGGATAGTCTAGCAGAAAATACTCTAAAAAGTAAGTAATCACTCAGAACGAATTAACACTCTTTTTATATTGTAGAAACCAACGAACATGAAATAATCAACATTATCAATGAACTTGAAACACTATCATACGAACAGGAATATTTACAAAATTATTCGAAATAATAAAACTTATTTTCAAAGGAGGAGAAAAAAGTTATGTGGAAAAATATCGACCAATTACACTCATATCAACATTAGCGAAATAATTGAAAACATTTTGAAATCTAGAACAGATAATTATCTGATGAAACAATTTTTTGTCTACCAAACAATTTGGGTTAAAAAAAAACTTTTCAAGGAATAACCCAAAAATCGTTTGAATTATGTCAATGATAGTGTACAAGTTCAAATTGAATATGGGTTCAGTGATACAAAATTGTGTGAATATGGGGTTCCACATGGCACCGTTTTAGGACCCTTACTTTTCAATATATGCTTGTCATATATATGCTTGTCATATATATGCTTTCACTAGTAACTAGAGGAAAAATTCACACTATTGCTGATGATCCCGTTATTTTATATACCGTTGAAACTTAGACTGAATTGAAAACCATTATTCTAGAGGATTATGAAAATATTAGTCAATGATTTGACAATACATTTTGATAAATAACAATTCATTTCTTAGTCTAGGCCTCTCAAAATTACCAATAATACACAAATACGTGAGTGTGTCAGATATCTTAGAAAAATGATTGATAACACATATAAAATGGAACAGTCAAATAATTTATATGTACTGTAAAAAAGAAACATTCCAAAATTTTAATTTTTGAAACAGTTTTTTAACATACATTAAATTATCAAATGCATGACACTCGATATAAAACTGAAATAAGTGCAAAAAATAATGGTATTGAAAAATTGGCGGAATAAATTTTCAATATACCCTATCTTTATAATGGAATACCAGATAAATAAAAAAAAATGAAATCATATGTCTTAAAAAAACTTGAGAATTGAATAACTATAAAACTTCTAGAAAAGTTTGCGATTATCTTTGAATAATCAAAAGTGAACTATTTTTAAAATGCATAAATATGTATGTTTTTAAGTTGGTTATTCTGTGAATAAGTTGTGTTGTAAATATATTAAAGTTAGCCGCGTACTTATTATTTATGTTGTTCTTCCTATCTGAAAAAGTTTTGTTGTCAAAGACTATCGAATGAAACCGTTAATTTCGATAGTTTTTAGTTATTCACTAAAGTATGTGAAAGTGCGAATGTTTCTTTGAGAACTAAAGGAGAATGTATGCACTCAATTAGCAAGTAGCAAGAAAAAATTATGAATGAAGAACAAGTAGCATCGAGGCCACAATCGTTAACAAACATATGCAAGGAAGGACAATCAATGTTTTTAATATCACATAAATCATTATTCAATAAATATTTATAATCTGCGATAAATTCCTCAAACCCACCCATAATAGCACTGAATTAGTCTTGAAATGGAATCAAAACTATTTTCAACTAGATATACCCAAACACTACTTAGGTACTATTTATTATAACATATGTAATCTCTGTGACATTTATCCGAGCAGCTTTGATTCCTTCGAAAAGAGGACAAAGAGAAGAGAGAAGTGAAAATATATTAAATTATATACAATTTGATTTTTAGAATTATGACAGTAGTCTCAGAACAATAAAATACATGTTGCTCTGAGACAGTAGTCAATGACCACCACAATTCCATTATACCTTACAGAAGAGACACTTATCTGGCAGCACTTGCATGTTGATAGGTCATGTTTCTGTGACCTTCATTTTGTGTGTTGGATTCATCATTTTTGCGGTAAATTCAAATTATTTGAAACTTATGAAATAAATATACAATTTGATTGCAGTGGAGAAATTATCGCGATATCAGCTTGGCAGGTTGTAGGCTAACATTTTAACAAAATAAGCTTCATTTTATTGAGTTCGCATTCACAAACAACTCCACGAATTTTTTAGGATGACTATAATCACCTCAAGACTGTCAAAAAGTTCATGGTTTCTGTCCCGTGCTAAGTGTCTCTTCTCTAAGGTATCATGTGCTTGTATGTTACATTTCAGCTATATTTTGTTGGCACCCAGATGGATTCATTCCCACCAAAATTTATTTGCTATCTCTACTCGATATATTTTGATGTGTGATGAAATTTGCCAGGCCTTCTGTTTTGTCTGCATTGACAAAACATTGACCAGGCCCTTACGGTGCACCCAATAAATGATCATTGTTTCTCTCTCAAGAAAGCAACATTCAAATGATCTAATAGTTTGCGGTCAGAAAATTGCTGGTCAATTTTTCACTTTCAAAGCAGAGTCGGGTATCTCCATTGTGGAAATTTTTCAAAGCAGAAAATGAAATGAAAACGTATAAATAGACTAATGTTAACAACATACCTGTTGGCAGCTTCCTTCTCCATAACACAGGAGTCAAATGCAAGTTTTGCGAGCCATTCCACGAAAGCGGACACTACAAACTACATGACAGCTGACACTGATGATAAATAGACAGAATAGCCGACATTGAAAAAGTACACGTACTTTTAAATAAACTCATTCGGTGAGATTTCAAGAAGATTTCAATATTCACACCAGGAAAATCAAAATGTATGTGATTATCCTGGAAACAAGGATGAAATCATTCAGAACTTTTCCCTTTTTTTTCAAGGTCATACCGAAGTCGGTTTGATTTCTCTGTGGTTTCTCCATCGCGTTTCTTGGTTGTAAAATTTGTTTCGATTCCGTGACAGATATAGTCCGATTCGTTCCGAGAAATTGAGAGTGCTTGTGTTAGTATTTTGTTTGCGAAGATTTGTTATTACAGTTTTTTGAGAAGTTTATTAATGTTTAAATCAAGGTGTTCAGGATATGGCTTCACTTTCTTTACCTAGAGTACTTCATCCAAAGAAAACCAGTTTAGAGATCGAACGAGAACTTTTTGAAAAATCTCAGGTACTTATAAAATATTTATACTTTTTATGAAAATATGTTTTCTTCCTATGAAAAATACCTATTCATGGTTCATTATAAATTACTTTTTTATATTCCAATTTTAAGTATTCTAGTTGTCCATAATAACTCATCCTTATTTTTACACTTATACCACTAACAATTTTGAAATAATATAAAGTCTGATTTCAGTATTTCAATATCGACAAGGAATATTGTTCTTGCTTTCCAACAGCAAAAACAATTCTTGTGAATTTTTTCATTTTATTTATTATTTATGTCAATTGCGTTTTATGCATTTTCCTCATTTATGAGAACGTTCTTAACTGAGTCATACTGTGAAGAAGTGAACAAACAATCTACATTTCTAATTATTCTGTTTTTTTGTCCTATTGTCCTAAACAAAATTTTATCTTTTCATTTCCTCAATTGTTCTAGTATAAAATTAGTATAAAATTAAGTATTTACAAATTGCCTTTAATTTTTGTTATATTATTATTAAGTGTTTGTAGGGACCTTAAATTTGTGCTGTTATTAACTTAATTATTATCCTGACACTTTACTACCAAAATTATTGATATATTTATGTGAAGCAATCTCCTGTCGAGGTTCAATATCAGTGTTTGATTTTTATTTAAGCTTCATGTAGTAGGTTATTTTTTCCTCTGAACAGTTTTTTTATGACTATTGAAGAAAGCAACAATTAGGTATGTGACCCATTCTTGATTGGTAATTAGGTGATGATTCTATAACTCATACCTCATACCATATCAAAGACGAGCAAATTTATCATTTGTGTTTCAGTTATTTTAAATCGGAAGTACGTCTTGAAAATTTAACTCCCTCAAAATATGTTCTCAACCAACAAACGTAATCCTCCAAAACTGATTGTTCGTTTTTAAGTATATAGTTCTTAACGAATAATAAGAACGAAAATATGGAGTCGGAAAGTGTTAATGAAACTAGTTGGAAACTCAAATAATTTTATGGCAAACTGATGTATATACATCTTTGTGGAGTAGTTGATGGTTGATGTTGAGTTGATATACAAGTCCAATCACTGGACTTGTATATTAGTGTTCCGGGTTCAAATCCTGCTGGCGATCGGCAGTTCTATTTAGCTACCAAATTTTAATACTATTTGACGTTTGTTAATGAATGAAATATCATTCCTATATTATATTGTTGTATTCTGTTTCCATGACGTTGTTGTAGTAATTATGTAAGAATTGTTTTTTATAAATAAAGTTGAGTTGAACACGTTTATCTCTTGCTGTCATCTGTTCTCAACAGGTTATGGGCCCAGATGTTGCTCTCTGTTGAAGTATTTGTTGATTCGCAAACAATGTTTTTATCTCTTTTTTAAATATATACAATACTTTCCTACCAGGCTTGGTTTAATTTATAGCACATTGCAACCAATAAAACATTGTTTAGTTCTACCACTGTTTCTTGGCACATGGAACTCTAGTTGAGACAGTAGGTTTGGAGAGTTGACAAGATTGTTCACCAGTTTGTATATGAAAACACAAGAATAATAAGTTCTTCTGTCTTCAAGAGATAGAAAAAGAAAACACTTTGACAGTATATTTTTATCTATTCCATGTCTGGGGTAGACATTATCTAGTTTGTAGGTGACATATTTCATAAACCGTCTTTGGCAGATTCAAGTGATTGTTTAAGAATTACTATTTTGTCCCCTTCAACGTAGTCCCCGTCAGATATGATACACTTGTGCCAGCGTCGCAAAACGCCGACGTTTCATGGGTCAAATCTGGTGAATACGGTGGCTGAGGCATGATTACGGTGTGGTTTTTGACCAGAAATTACGAACAAGTAATGACGAGTGAGCAGGTGCTTTATCGTGATGCAAAACCCATGAATTGTTTTTCCACAATATCGGATGTTTTCTTCGTATTGATTTTCGCAAGCGGCGCATAACTTCAAGATAATACTCCTTATTGACCGTATGACCATGTGGCAAGAACTCCTGATGCACTACGCCATGGTAATCGAAGAAAACAGTGAGCAAAACATTGCCTCTTGATCGAACTTGGCTTGCTTTTTTGGTATTCGCTCTCCTGGTCTCTTTAATGGGGAATGTTCCTCAATTTGGGTTATTACAGCAAATGCAAGTTGGAACAAAATTAAGTTAAGTTTATTAATTCATGATTTTTTCAAATTCACTTCGAAAAGTATACGTACCTAGATATTCTACTTTAAAAAAGGAAAATTATCTATATAAATCAACAATTAATGCAAAATACAAGTTATAGTTCAATACCCCCTCTACAAGCCATATAAACAACAGTTGTTTTGTTATTTATTTATATAGAGGAAGATAGGTTAGGTGCACAAAATGTCATATGGCACAGAATGTCTCGGAACTCAGAACATAAGTAAACAGAACAGCACATCTCTGGAATATGTCATCTTTGTTTGTCTCATACAGGTAACAGATTCATTGTCCTTTATTAGATATAACCGATGTTGCCAAATGGTGAAATAGAAACACATACAAATACAAACAAATACAAACAAATGTTGAATGCATTATTTCATTCCTCTTTTTTAAGTATTTAAATAAATTTAAAAAAAAAAAGGTTGAAATGATAAGTTTAAAATGCGTTGTTTTAGAGCTCTTTTATGAAAACTACTTGATTTTCGTCAGGAGGAACATTCCCCATTGGGACGATTGGACTTTGGTTTCAATGTTATAACCATATACATGACCATTTTAAGCAAATTTGGAGCGCCGTTGACGTCATCCAACAATTCCTGAGCGATGCTCATGCAACGGTTTATTTGGTCAAAATTCAGGAATTTTGGAACGAACTTTGCTGCCACACGCTTCATGACCAAAATTTCCGTAAAAATTGTATGGCATGAGCCGACATCCTCAGTAACTTTTCAAATAGTGACTCGACGATCTTTCATAATGATTTTCTCCACTTGCTCAACATTTTCTGTAGACCTACAGACAAAACTGTAGACATATGTTTGGGACGAGTGTATCATCATAAAAAAATAAAAAAAGTTCGTTAATCGAATATACTTAGTCCGCGAATTTTGAACATTCACCTTAATTTTTGAACAGTCCTCGTATAGGTGGCCAGATAAGACAGCCATGTTCTAGACAGGATCTAAAAAATGAATTGAAGAGAGTAATAAAACTTTACAATTTCTGAATATAAGCCCTAACGTTCTTTTCGCAGCAGTTACAATTTTTCTCTATGTGAAGTGCGTAATTAAAGAATACTCCCAACTCTTTACAGCTGTCTGTTTTTCCAAGTAAATAATCATTTATCGAATAATTGTGGTCAAGAATGGTATGTTTGTTACAAAAGGTGGTAAATCTACATTTACTTGAATTGAGTGGAAGATTGTTAAAAGAACGCCAGAGAGCCAATTTATTCAAATAATTTTGTAGTATTTGGTTGTCATATATGACTCAATGACAGGAAAAACTTAAATCATCAGCAAATAATAGACTTATGATGCACTGTTTGGAACCTTTGGTGTAGTAATGAATATTACTGGAGTTTTTCCCCCAACACCAAATCGTTATTTTTAACACCTCGACACGTGTTGAGGTGTTAAAAATAACGATTTGGTGTTGGGGAAAAAACTCCAGTAATATTCAGCAAATAATAGAATTTCACTATCTATATTCGATCTTATGTCGTTGATGCCACATGTACCTACAAAATAGTAGGTTCACATGAGGTAAGGGGTGACATGTGTCATATGCACCTCTACGGAATATGTTTATTTATCTTTCTGACTCCCACCCGGAGTAAGTGTTTGTGGAGTTGCTTCCGGACTTTGTCTGTAGGTGGCGCAGTGTTACATCTGACTGAATCAACTGCAGAGAGAGCTCATGACTAGTTGGAATTAATTCTTTTTTTTTTGTTAATCCCTCAGATACTTCCTCAGAAGGTGGAAGCATGCGATCGTCGTCATGATTCCAAAACAGGGCCAGAACCCGCTGTTCCCACAGAAATATCAGTCTACTCTCGTCGGCGGCTAAGCTGGCTGAAAGAGTTGTTCTCCAAAGGCTCAACGAAGAAGTTGAGGACCGAAATGTTCTGCCTGATGAACAATTTGGCTTCAGGAGAGAACACTCCACTGAGTTACAGGCTCTATGGCTGGTCGAAAACACCATCCACGAGCTTAACAACAACAAAAAAGTGCATATTGTTCTCTTAGATATCTCGAAGGCCTTCGACCGTGTATGGCAAGAAGGCCTTCTGCACAAATTAATCGCGTCCGACCTGCCTCGAGGCCTGATCCAGTGTCTTTCCTGAAAGACAGAACATTTCAGGTTAGAGTAGAGGGCTCTCCGTCTGACAACACAGAGATCCTCGCTGGAGTGCCACAGGGGGCTGTGCTCTCTCTGACGTGTGACCAGTGACCTTCCGAGGCCCGAGCGTGTGAAGATATCTCTCTACGCCGATGATTCGGCTCTCCTCTCATCATGCATGGGTCGGGAGCTCGGGATCATCTACATGCAACGTGCATTAGCGCGGGTAAAGTACCTCGGCCTTCTAATAGACCGTAGGCTCACTTGAAACCCGCACATTATGTACGTTAAGTCAAGGATCGAGGGTCGGATAGCTAGTCTGTACCCTATATGATCAACAGAAAATCTAAAATCAGTTTAAAGAACAAAATTACCATCTACAATACGATGTTCAAGCCTGTCATCATGTATGCTTCAGGCGTCTGGGGACAAGCGGCTACGTACAATATCTCCATTTTGGAGAGATTACAAAACGAGTTAATGAGAATGATTGTGAATGCTCCTTGGTTCGTGCGGAAGGAAGCCATCCGCAGAGATTTGCAATTGCCTTCCATTCGGAAGGCCCCGACAATCTGTCGAATGACGCTCTCATGTCCCCCGTTAACGGACGAATAACTTTTTCATCCATCCCACCCCAGCCAGGTAGGGGTACCCCGTGAAGGGCGGTACTGATGTCTGAGGACTTCATACCGCCAACATCCCCTCAATCATGAACCCATTTGTCCTTCTTCGACAAAGATCAGCCAAAAGGGTAAGGGAGCTGGGCTCCAACCTGAATGAACTCAAGACGACGTGCAGGTTTTTCTGTTTGTTCCGGTCATTAGATCAGAAAGTAAAAGCATCTAAAGGCTGACTTTCGACCAAAGAAGATCAGATGTCGATCTTGCTGAAGTGCTCATCAGTAAGTTGAGGACCGCTCCGGAGGAGCGGGGGTGGATGGACGGGATGGGATGTTCTGCACACAGTAACCGTGTGGTGAAGATTTCAACTAAGGGCACTCAACCTGGGAGGGGGCGTGGGTAGGCTGATGGTTTCACTTCAGCTTTTTGCGTTGCATTAGCTGGGTTAGTTGTTGTTTTTCCGTCCGGTATCTGGCACACGTACATTAAAAATCGTAAGTTCACAAGAGAGGCAAGAGTGAACTAAAATATAACTAAGAACTCCAGACGCGGGTTAAACCACATCCGGTGTTTTTAATTGTTCGACGTTTCGGCTTCGAGTTTGAAGCCATTTTCAAGAAAGTATGACTACACTGAGGTCCCAATCTGCCGACTCCTCAGGTAGTGACATGCTTTAAGGGATTTGTTTCTTGACGTCGGGGTCTCGTCCCTGGTCTCCCCAGAGGTCTCTGTCTACTCCCAAGCGTCGACTGTTGGTACACAGGTTCTGGTTCGGATGGTATGCCAAGTTGTGATAATGTCAAAGATGAACGGATGTACACCCGGGATGACAGCATGTAATACCATCCGTGAAGCACTAGTACGTGGAAAAAATATCAAAACATTTCATACCCACTATTTTTTGAATGGAAGTCAACTTATGACAAATTAGTTTCAAACTTATGTGCTTTACTCTTTTCTTGGAGAGAGTAAACATGATAAATTCATTTAAACATTAAGACTATAATGAATTTTGTGTTTGCCATACTTTTCATCTCTACCTTATTAAAAAAAAGTACAGTTTATTGTATGATTTTCACTATAAAGGGTTTTTCAAAAACCGCGGTTTTTGTAAAACCCTTTATAGTGAAAGTCATACAATAAACTGTATTAATTAGTTTTTTTTAATATGGATTTTCATCAAGTATCGGTCAGTTCTATTCAATTATTCAGATATATATCTTATTTGTTGATTTTCAATGACTAATTTTCACAAATGTCTTGATTTATTTCCACCACATGCAGTGTCTGTGTCTACAAAATATAATACGGCAATGCTTTGTTTGATCACACTCTCTGATAAGTAATCTTTTTCTGATAAAATTCAATTCATCAATGTTGAGAATTGTTTTTCATCAGTATACTTACTTCTCAGATTCATTTCTTTGTAAATTGAATTAGTTCTGTTATAAGTAATGCTTTTATGGTACCTACTGAGATATTAGTGAATTTAAAAGTAGATTATAGTTGCTGACTATTTGCATAGATAAAACAATAGGTATAGGTTATTTGAAGTAAGTACCTTTTTTTAAATAAACAATACCACATGAATACATCTCATATCGATCAGTGGTTTTGCCCACTGTTACGACTACTGTGGCGTAGTAGACCGGGAGGCCGTGACAGAAATTTTGACCCCATTTTTTACCGTCTGCCTTTTTCAGGGGTCATATTTACAGCATCAAGCAACAGTTTTATGCGTTAAACGAATTTTTGGTCAAACGAATTTTTGGTCCATTTACACATGCTTAAACATTAACTCTAGTTTGCATTAAAGAAATACTTCTTTGACCAACATTTTACCATCTGCCATTCATGCAACCGGAAGGCTAGGTTACGCAACCCACAAAAAATAATTGGCAGACGGTTACATGGTGTTCTGGCTAAAGCAACATTTTTTATTCAACAACAAAAGTGTTAACCTAAAATCAGTTTTTTACCGTCGGCCAAGCGTAGACTAACAGTAGCATGAAATGAACACATTTTCACAAGGCAGACGATTTGCCGGCTTATTAGTAATTCATAGGAATTAGTTAGTTAACAATTTTTTTACAGTGCCTATGATCCATTTTTTACCGTCTGCCTCTTGAATGTAAGTAAGGTCCATAATTAATATGTCATGCGACAACTATTGGCAGAGAAATTGGCAATGTTTAAAGTATAGGCAGACGCGAATGAACTTGCAAAAAAATTAATAACTTTTACCAACATTTTACCATCTGCCATTGTTTCCTTGCAATATATATGATTATTGGGTAGACAAATTGTCAATTGGCAGACGAATTGCTGTGTTTATACAACTGAAAAATATTTGTCTCCCTGAATTTTGGGACCAAATCCAGAACGTGATTTCTGCTTAGGTGTTAAATAAAATTGATGTTCTATTAGCATTTTGATCGTTGCCAAAAAATAAAGGAATAACTGAAACCCTTTCAGCAGTAGTAAGGCATTTTTAAATAAATAACAATACACGACCCGTTTAAACAAAACAATCGAACGATGTACTAATGAAAACTGGAAGAAGAGTGGGTATTGATTTTAAAAAAAGGGATTTTATTTAACAAAAAACTGATAAGAAGAACTGCTCGAAAAAATTTTTATTTAGGCATACAAGTTACCGAGTGGTCTGTCTATATATATATATATATTATATGTATATATATGTATATATATATATATATATATATATATATATATATATATATATATATAAAGAGAAGTTAATATCGGACATAGCACTCATGAAAGTGGCAAACCATAGACACGTGTTTCGGGCTTTTGGCCCATCATCAGTATGGTGCAGACAAGTGTAAGGATGGGCAACACTTGGTTACCAAAAGATAGAAATACAAATGCACGGAGCCACCAACAGGAGCCAACCGCACATTTGTGGTTTCAGATGATAGATCTTGTGTTTACACCTGTTGGTGGCTCCGTGCATTTGTATTTCTATCTTTTGGTAACCAAGTGTTGCCCATCCTTACACTTGGCTGCACCATACTGATGATGGGCCAAAAGCCCGAAACACATGTCTATGGTTTGCCACTTTCATGAGTGCTATGTCCGATATTAACTTCTCTTTCTATATCAAGACACTCAATAACTTTCCTATTTGTATATATATATATATATATATATATATATATATATATATATATATATATATATATATATATATATATACATATTTTGGATGATGCAACTAATTTTTCCTTTATTTTCAGTTTTTTACTATTAATGTAAGTTACAAAAAGGATTTGAAGCTCTATGACTTCTGTTTAATTATCTGCGAGCACTTTCTACAGCTGGTCGTGCTGTCAGCTAGGCACTATTCTATCTGCTTTTCCCTTAGTCCGCGAAATTTGAACATTCACCCTATTTTTTGAACAACCCAGGTATATTAGAAAAAGTGTTGGGTACAAAATAGATCTCTGAGGAAAGTCAGCGTTGATGTGAGAGAACCATCGATGACTACTTGTGAGGAACTAAGGAACGGTCTTCAAAAAAAACTGAGGAGCCACGAACAAATCGATCTGTCAATCTATAACTGAATACATATGATAAAAAGAGCGATCCCAACCTGACTGACGTAGCAGTTAGCATTTTTACCAACATTTCTAAAATGACGTTTTTAACACAACTATTTGGTTTTTGTTGGTTTCGTTATAAAATTAATAATTGTTAAAATATCAGTCCGTCAATATGTGCTATTTTTATCTGACAGTTTAGGAGCTTGCAGTGAAACTAGCCATGCTCCTCTCTTATCTAATTTATCCATACCAATGATCATATCAGAGATTTAACACCTTCGTCAAATATTTTATTTTCAGATTTGCATGCGTATTTATTACATTAACAAATATTAACTCGACTTGCAAACTGTACGAATTTTGAAAAGAAGAGACATTCGAGAAGAAAATGGCCAAGGAATACAGTCCTAGAGATTTGGAAAAATATGTGAGTAAAATGGGGGATACAGGCGGTTTTGTGTTTGCTGGTTTTGTTGGCCTTGGTTTTAGCAGTGAATTTGTTTTGGGTCGGCAACTGTTTCGGTTTTGGGTGCTTTGTGTGAATTCAAGTGTCTAATGTTTCAAGGGATTCGACAAGTCGGTGGCCTGTTCCATATATTTGAAGTAGATAAATGTATATTTTCATAATATTCTAAATGTTTTTTATAAACATCAAAGTCAGCGATTGATTAATAAAACAACAAATTGAAGAGTTCTCCATCGTTATTTTTTCTGCTAAATCTACTACAGGTTGTCCACCTACGTGAAATTATCCAAGTCCACACATACAGGGTGTTTGAAATTAGATCCTCACCATTGGGATCTCGGAAACTATGAGAGATACGAAGATTGTTAAATTAGGGCAAAGTTGTACATTTACCTTACTAACAATATGCCGTTGAGAAAGTCGAGTATGTCCGTAGAAATTTCGGAAAATGGTTTTTATTTTTTCCTGGCTTTATTTTTCGAAGGATTCGAAAATAAATTGTGCTTCCACATTGTCACTTTTTCCCTGCTACATAATGGTGTTTTCAGATTTTCTATCCGACGTTTCGTCTTCCGGCCACCATCATCAACTTTATTTTTGCTAATGGGCGCTACATTGGATTATTTCTGAATAGAACTAGATTTTACCTTTTCATTGATGTGTGATAAGTTATTATTCTTTTTCGAAAAATCAGAGATATTGAAAAAATCAATTCTTATCATAATAGGCTTTGACTTTGATGTTTCTAAATTTGACTTTAAATTTATCACCAAACCTTTCAGTCAGGTATTAACTCGTCTGGTAGTGTGCGGTGGAGCACCATCATGTTGAAACCAGATGTTGTTATAGTTAGCCAAAGGTAGATCATCCAAATAGTCGGCCGTAACTTTGTAAATAAGGGAGAGCGTCGCTTTTTTCTTTCGGATTCGTAATCTACGCATCAAAATACGTAAGCACTCTCAAAATTTTTCTCAAAATCGCCGGGTGCCCTCAAAACGAAAATTTACTACAATATCTCCAATTTTTCGAAAAATAATGATAACATCATTAAAAAGGTAAAATCTGGTTCTATTCAAAACAGAAATGATCCAATGTAGCGCCCATAAGAAAAAATAAAGTTGATGATGGTGGCCAGAAGACGAAACGTCGGATAGCACATGGATGGCAATGTGGAAGTGCAATTTATTTTCGAATCCTTCAAAAAATAAAGCCAGAAAAAAATAAAAGCCATTTTCCGAAATTTCTGTTTTTTCCGGATATACTCGGAATTTCCAGAACTTTCTCAACGACATATTGTTAGTCAGGTAAATGCGCAACTTTCCAAAACCTGGCTTGAAAAAATTAATGTCACGATTATTTGAATTCACCTGATTCAAAAATATCAAAACATCAATATCTTGACCCACAACTATGATAGTTAAATTATTTGTTTGGTTGTTAATTATAGTAGTGTATTTCGATTAGTATTTTTTTGTTTCTCAATGCAAAATGCTATTTTACATTTTTCGAGTAATTCAATTGAGAATTTTAATGATTTGATCAAAATTTTTCATAATGATGAAAAAATTTGGGATTCGAAATTCATTGTTTTTTTGCATTTTCTGAAAAAAATGGCGATAGTAATGTATATTATTTTTACACCATCAGAAGGTAAAGATTTCAAAAACAAGAAGCACAACGTTTTTTTTAACGGATATTTGGACGTGAGAATTTTCCATTGAAAATTAGGGCGCTTTTTCGATATTAAATCAAAATAAGGGGAAAAATGAATATTTTAGATACAGTGTGTTTGAGACACAAAATTAGTTTTCTCCAAATTTGGTGAAAAAAATGTATAATAAAAAACCCACAATCGGTTATTTGAATATTTTGCATACATTTTGTGGGATTGTAGTTTTGTCAGAAATCGCAATAAACTGTTTTTTACAACTATTGCATACTTGAAGAGTGGCTGTAAATCAAATAACATTTCGTCCAAACCAGTCTCAAGTCACCTACACTGTAGGTTGATGAACTGGCACCTATTAGAAAACAACTACTCTCCTAGCCAATACCACGAAGGACGTTAGATTATATCCGACAGGTGTTACTGCAAGATTTTTCACGGAAGCAATTCCTGCATATGTTGTTGGCGATACAACTGCCTGAATCGACTTTCAATTATTGGAACGGGCACACTTAAGACCGTGCAAGCTAGTGTCCATCATCAACGTCAGTGATATCCCATAATTAAAAATCGATTTACGTTCAGAGTATCATTCCTCGAACAAGGATGAAGCGAACGACTAATAACATGTTTTATTCGATTTTATTCAAAAGTGTGGCTGATTCATTTTCATCTATGTAGTATGCATTATATGTACTGTTTTTAATATGTATCCATCCAATATGTTTTAACTTTTGTGTGAAATTAACTATTGTTAATGTGTTTGTACTTGTTGTTTGTTTTTCATTTTTTTTTTGACATATCTCATGTTGTAAGAACAACCTAAAGAGACAAATATATTATCTATCTATCTATCTATTTGTCATCGCTAATAACATCGCTAATAACATATTTGTCATCGCTCCATCTGCCCGTAAACTAGGTACTAACCAACTCCATAACCGAATGGTTCAATTCCTCGTATAAAGAAAAAATCTTCACGCTTAGTAAGGGGGCATACTTGAAGAGTGGCTGTAATAAATCAAATTATCTAAAAGAACAATTCGTTCAGGCCAGTCTTCACCTACCTACAGAGTAGGTTAATGGACTGACACCTATCAGAAAACAACTACTCTCCTGGCTAATACCACCAAGGGCGTTGGATTATATTCGATGATAGTTGTTGTCTGATAGGTGTCAGTCCATTAAACTACAATGTAAGTGTCGAGACTGACCTGAACGAATTGCAACTCTTCTAACGGTTGATCACTGGTAGTAAATTATCAAATTAATTTTAATTTGTAAGTCGTTTCAAATGAAAAAAAGTGTGCCTACAATCAATCTGTATACGTATCATGTTTAATAATAGCATTTGCCTGCTCGTTCTGAAGAGAGGATGTTCTGTGATATACATTTAAAGTGGTTCCGGTTCAGCGATAATTTGTCTCTACTCGTATGGTATGAATAAGGCCCTACAATACGTAATACCTTGGCAGAAACGAGTCATTATCTGTCATTATGTTGTAGTTTCTTGGTTGCGTTTTTTTTTCGAACGTTCTCGAGTTGTCTGATTTGATTTCAAATTTAGCTTCATTAATCAATTTGGAATATATATGTATGGTGTCAGAATTTTAAGAACATTTTGATATCAAGTATTTAGAATAAACATTACTGTAGAACTAAAGACTCTACAGGAATGCCGATGTTCTACAGGTTTCCAGTGTTTTTAAAGAATTCATGATTGTTTAAAATTCCCATTAGATTGGAAGTCATCAAAATATTTACCTATTTATTCGTCCAAACAAGCTTTACATACTTGATAACATGGATTGACTCAAAAACAAAACGAACATACTTTAAATATACCTACGTTTCAAAAACTGTAAATTAGGATAAAATAAATAAACAAATACTACTTACTACTACATATAAATATCTAAAAAACTTGTTTTGTACGTTTTCGATTTCACATTATATTGTAACATGTTCTCCCAAACAAATTACTGAAGCATAGATATTTTATAACGTTCAGATTGTTGAAAGAACGCATTTGTTTCATAAGAAAGCCTAAAGTTTTGTTTGCTGAACCGATCACGTTGTGAATTTGTTTTAAAGTCGAAATTTAGAATTTCCGACGTCAATTTCGAACTCAGTCGTGAAATTTCAACTTTGAATTCGAAATTTCGAGTCTAAACTCCAAATTTAAACTTCAAACTCCGACTATAATCTCGAAATTTCTACTTGAAACTCGAAATTTCGACTTGAAACTCGAAATTTTGAGTTGAAACTCGAAATTTTTTGACTTGAAACTCGAAATTTCGATTTCAAATTCGAAATTTCGACTTTAAACTAGAAATTTCGACTCAAATTTCGATTTCAAATTCGAAATTTTAACTTTGAATTCCAAAATTTAAACTCGAAATTGCGACTTCAACCTCGAACTTCAAACGTGAAACTTCGACATAAATTTCGAGTCCATACTTGAAATTTCAACTTTGAACTCGAAATTGCGACTTTGAATTCGACTTTGAAACTCGAAATTCCGACATCAATTTCAAAATTTCAACTCTAATCTTGAAATTTTGAACTCAGTCTTGAAATTTCAACTTTAAATTCGAAATTTCGACCTGAATTTTGAGTTGAAACTCCAAATTTCAAATTCAAATTTCAACTTCAAACTCGAAATTTCGATTTTAATCTTGAAATTTACACTTCAAACTAGAAACTTCGACATAAATTTTGATTTCAATCTCTAAATTTCGACATCCAACTCGAAATTTCGACCTTGATCTTAAAATTTCGAGTTTAATCTTGAAATTTCGATTTCAAACTCGGAATCTTCGACATTAATTTTAATTTCAAACTCGGAATTTCAACTTCAATCTCGAAATTTCGAGTTGAGAGTCGAAATTTTACTTCGAAATTCTCAAAATTTCGAAGTAAATCTTGAAATTTCCACTCTGAACTCGAAATTTCGACTTCAGTCTCTAAATTTCGACTTTAATCTCGAAATTTTGAACTCAGTCTTGAAATTTCAACTTCAAACTCGAAATTTCGACTCAAATTTCGTTTTCAGATTCGAAATTTTGGCTTTAAACTCAAAATTTCGACTCAAAATTTCGATTTCAAATTCGAAATATCAACTTTAAATTCCAAAATTTAAACTTTGAACTTGAAACCCCGACATAAATTTTTATTTCAACTTCCAAATTTTGATTTCAAACTCGAAATTGCGACTTTAAACTCGAAATTGCGACTTTAAACTCGAAATTTCGAGTTTAATTTTGAAATTTCGATGTCAAACTCGGAATCTTCGACTTCAATTTCAAACTCGGAATTTCGACTTCAATCTCGAAATTTCGAATTAAAAGTTGAAATTTCTACTTCGAAATTTTCAAAATTTAGAAGTAAATCTTGAAATTTCAACTCTGAAATCGAAATTTTGACTTCAGTCGAAAAGAAGCAACACCAGACATGTATTCACAGGGATTTTTTTTCTTGAAACGATCTAACGAATCATCCTCTGAAGTTTCGTACCTTAGTTGGAAAACACCTTGCATAAAATGTTTAAAGAAAATCTTGGAATACTTGTTAGAAGCGGAAACTTCTGAATACAATATGTTGATAAATTCGTTAACTGTGATTTGAAGAATAATTTACACCCACTAAACAACTCTGCTTATTTTGTAATGTTGTGTAGGTCGCCTTTTAACCACCCACGAGTGGTATCGGATATGTTAAATGTCGAAAGCAAATGGCAGAGATTGTGACTTCTCTTTGGTGTTTTATCCACTTGTAAATTTCTGGACTAAAACAAATAAAAACATATATTTATTGTATGTTTCATGCACAACGGAATTTCTTTCGTTTTTTTTTTTGTAAAATAATGTATTACCAAAAATTACATGTAATTCAATTTCAGTTTATTCAATTCAGGTAATAGGAAATACATTGTTACATTTTGTTTAATATGATTCCTCCAGTGATAGTTTCAGTTAGGCAACTTAATATATCGTGGAGCAAAGATAAGATAAGTTGTACATAGAATGTGTCCGATTTACTTGTTTTATACACATCTTATGCTTTCATAATGCTTGGGTATGAGAGGAGTGGAACAATTGATAGAATAATGTTTCTTTGTTTGAAGGTGATTGACAATGTTTCATGATGAATTTCACTAGTTCGGACTTCCATTGTCTACTATATAAAATGATTTGAAATCCCTGAAACAACTAAAAAAGGAGAATTCAAAATGAGAATAGCTGAAAATAAAAATTATATTAACCAAAATAAACCTGAAATGAAATAATAGTGAAATAAAATACAAGTAAAAATAGAACAATTGAATGAATAAAAATAAAGAAATGAAAAAAGGAAAATAAAAATAAAAATGGAGAGATTCCAAGTCACGTTAGTTCACGACGTTTCGATTGTTAGTATCTACAATCGTCTTCGGGTGATGACTGGACTGATACCTCCGAGAGATGACTATTTATAGGTCGTTCGAGTACTTTCACTTATCCCCGCTTTCCATTTTCCGCTTCACTGGTTCCGTGGGAGATGACCGTTTTGGCGGGAGTTGGCCAATTTTCGCTTGATGATGGGTTTCCATGTGTTGCGTATTTCTACGCTGGCTTGGCTGAATACGTTGTTGGACAACATATATGCGGCTTCCTTGAATTTTATCCTAAACCAACGTTCCTCTCTGTGCAAGATCTCAGCTTGGGACCACTCGATATTGTGTTAATGGGTCCAAACGTGGTCTGCTATTCCTGATTTGCTGGTTTCCCCTCGCTGTGTGTGTTTCTTGTGCTCGGCAATGCGAACATTCAATGGCCTCTTAGTTTCACCAATATAGGATTTTCCGCACTCACAGGGTATCCGGTAAATGCAATTCTTGGAATCGCAGTCCGCGTTTGGTGGCCTGGTTTTCGTGAGGCTGCTACGGATAGTGTTACCGGATCTGAAGCAGGTTCTGATGTTGTACTTGGAACCAATTCTTATCCTCTCCGATAATCCTCTGATGTAGGGAAGTGCAAGCACTGGTTGTGACGGCTTCTCTTCCTTGCGAGGCTCCTGCTGTCTTCTAGCCAAAGTCTTTTCTACCATCGCTTTGGAGTAGCCATTCCGTTGAAGATCATTTTTGATGATATCTAGTTCCTTCTTGAGACCTTCCTTCGTATTACAGAGCCCAAAAGCACGGTCTAATAGAGTCTTGATGATTCCTCTTTTAGTCGATTGATGGTGGTTGGATTCGTGGTTCAGATACTGTCCCGTATGAGTGGGTTTTCGGTATACAGATGTTTCCACTTAGTGTCGGTCCTCTTCACCAAAACGTCTAAGAATGGCAATTCGTTGTGGATTTCCTTCTCCATTGTCAAATTAATGGAAGGTCTCACGCTGTTGATGTGTTTCAGGAAGGCGTCTAGTTCAGTATTCCCATTTCTTTATTCTATTTTTACTTGTATTTTATTTCACTATTATTTCATTTCAGGTTTATTTTGGTTAATATAATTGTTATTTTCAGCTATTCATTTTCAATTCTCCTTTTTTAGTTGTTTCAGGGATTTCAAATCATTTTATATAGTAGACAATGGAAGTCCGAACTAGTGAAATTCAATAATGTTTCTGTTTAAAACAGGCGTATAGTTTACAACCTATGGGTGTTTTTGTGAGGGTTAGTGATTGGGAGATTGTTTACTTAGAATATATTGAAAAAATTGTAATTTTTCATTAAAAAATGTTTTACTTCTTTTTTTAATCTTATGGCACTTTTTAGTTCTTTAATATAATTTGGGTCCATAAAAATAAACTGATTTTTGAGTCAAAGTTTTATGCATTAAGGGATCTGTAAATTGTGTATTTGTAACACCACTTGTTCTTCGGGAATTTTGTAGCAAAAATTTTTGACATTTCGTTTGAGACCACATTAAGCAACGATTAATGTAAATGCACATTAAATATTTTTGTTTCCTCGTACAAAAGATTGGTAGAGTAGTTTCTGTTTTTCTTCAGAACTATTTTTTTAAATTGTGTTTTGTGCACTTTCTAAAATGTTTATTGTTGAATTAAAAATGCCTCCCCCAAGAGAGAATTCAGTATCTTATAACTGGTTCTACCATAGAAGTATAGAGGGTTATTACATTTTTTTTGTTTAATATATCTCGAAGAGTGTAGAATCTATTCATAAGTGATCTTACCCTTTTTGTGACTTAAGTAATATGTTCGTGACATCTAAGGTGTTTGTCAACAATGACTCCAAGGTATTTAATAGAATCAGTTCTCTCCAGAGATGGGCATGTGCAAACTAGTGGTGCCAAACATACGTGATTATGTAATAATGTTTCTAAAATAAAAATTCAAAGACTGTCGAAATTTTATGTAGTTCAAACAACGGTTCTCGACTTCAGGTATTGCACATGAATCTTATAGCTCTTTTCTGAATAGCGAAAACAGTCTGCAATTGAGTTTTGCAACATACTCCCCAGAAAGGAATTCCGTACCCTAAATGAGAGTCAGTGAGTGAGAAATTAGCAGGTTTACCGGCAGACAAACCAAAGGAAGGTTATTCTCACCGCAAAACACCCTGAAGGTAGCTTTTTATTGAGGGTTACAATGTGATCGGCGAATTTAAGTTTATTGTCAATGATTACCCCCAAAAATTTAGAAGTAGGTTTGTATTCAATAATCTTGTCTGCGTCCTTTGTTGTTAATGGTATGCTGTTTGTTTTGGAAACATTAAATAACAGCAGATTGGAGTCGCACCAGTTTTTTATTTTCATTTTATTTTTTCAGTACATACTTGATAATTTCAGTGGTAAAGTGCTGCATAGACTTAAGATTCCATATAGCCTAATAACTTCAGTTCTGTTACGCCTCTAGTAGGATGCACTAAAAATAGTTTACGAGTTATTAAGCCTTCGAGTCGAACAGACTCTCCTTGTACTTATGTATTTTTCGCTCTGTATCTTCGAAACAAAAATCATCAAAGGATACAATATCCTCAGAATAGTTCAAGGAATAGTCCCTTAAATTCTTGCCGCATGTTTAATAAACATCCTGTATAAGCAAAGTATGATTTAGTGCATTTTCAATATTTTTATCTCTTCTGGTAATGTTTCTTTAATGAATGTGTAATATCTCTCTTCTGTATCCGTATTTATTGTATGTGTTTGGATACAAGTGTCAAATGTAAGTCTATATTTGTGCATATATCTCTTTCCTCTGTATTTTAGCTATTGTTGTACTCTACATATATGTATATATAGTTGTATACTGACTGAAAGGAATTTGCAGCTTTGTCAATAAGACCTGATGTTCTTTGGACAATAAAGCGTATTATTATTATTATTAAGATTGCGCGAGTTTGTGACAATGGGTGCCAGTGGTGGAAGTACAGAATAGTGGGAAATTTTCAGGGAAAGTTATCACTGATTTCAAACAAGTGATTAATAAATTATGACCTATGTCATAATTCCTACTTTTCGTGCCTCACTATATATACTATTTCTAGGAACACAATACTCTGTTAATAACTCCATAATTGACTACCTTTATTATTTTTTATACTAGTACCTTTGTGATACCGTCTTATAATCACTTTTAATTTTTATATTTTGTTGAATAGGCTCAAGCCCTTAACAAAGCGATAAACGGGAATGAGACTCCTATAAAACAGAAACATGTCAGATCTGCAATCATTGGTACCTTCCATACGCAGAGCGCCAAAATCTTCTGGGCATATGCTCTTCGACTACCTGCCATGGATGATAGAATAGTAGCCTGGAAGCTGTGTCACGTGGTGCACAAGGTAAGTTCAATTAATAGTCACTTGGAATGAGTCTAATTGTGATGCATCTTCAAGAGGAAGATTAATCTTTTCGGGGCATATTTCTTCGGCTACTGCAATCAAGCATTCTTTTATCATTTCTCCATCGGTGAATGGTTTGCCACGTTGTCCGATTTCAAGAGCCACACGAAAGCTGGCGCGAGTTGCAGACTCTTGTTCAGTATTCGCTTTGGTAAACAAAGATTGCTGCGATTGGAGTCCGCGTTTCAAAGCTTCAAATTTTTCCTTCCGCAAACTTCCTGTATACTTGGAGTATCTTTGAAGATGTTTCGATTCATAGTGTCGTTTAATGTTATAGTCTTTGAGAACAGCTATGGTTTCATTACAAACTAAAGATAGCGCCTTATTACTGGACTCAATCACAAAATACTGAAAGTTCCATTTTTCATGGAACGTTCTGCATTCACTGTCGCTTTTTCGCTTTTCCATACTAACAAATCACACATAAAAACTAAGTCAAATCAAAATACTTTTATTGACGGATGTTACTTTATTTTACAATAGACAGTTTCGCTTCCTTCGCCTTTCCTACGCAGACTAACTCGCAGTTGCGCCGCTAGCCTTTTTATATGCGATTATTACTGCCATCTCGAGGTGATCGGAATACACTAGCTAGAACCAGAACTTTCTCGAACCAACGCGGTAATTCCAAATATTTAATTACGCCTAATGCCACCTAGCGGGTAGCTGAAAAAGATAGTACATAGTACCACTACTCGCCACTAGATGTCGATAAGTGTCACAATACTCAATAATAATTGAAATGCAAAAAAATCGTAAGTTTGCTTAGGTCACGCACTTTGCGACTAACCTAGTCTAGAAATATATTTAAGGGCAGAAATTGGCCCTTGGAACAAACTGAAAAAATCATTATGGCCCGATGGCTGCAAAGTTTGGAGACCCCTGCATTATATCAACGCCCTGTATTTCTTTTTTATCCAGGTACTAAGAGAAGGTCATCCATTATGCCTTGTGGATAGCCAGAGACATAAGAAAGACCTCGAGGAACTTGGAAAATTATGGGGTCATCTAAAAGAAGGTTATGGAAAGATGATCAAGGTGTATACTTCGCTGTTGATAAACAAGTTGGAATTTCATAAAAGGAATCCAAGGTTTCCAGGACACTTGGGAGTTACACCAGAAGAATTGGAGTCGATTGCTGGAAATGATATAAATAATTAGTGAGTATCTTTTTAATAGGTAAGTTTTTAGCAGATTGATTTTCATCGGAGGAGAATGAATGAGTAAATGTAGGAAGGATGCATTGAATGTAAGCTTTTCTGCGCTGTTTGAAGTCAGACCATGTTCATAATTCAAAAATGAGGGGAGTTTGACTGAACAATATTTTTGAATCAATCATTGTGTTTGAATCGTCATTTTTTTTTAATAATATTTTTCAGAGTACAATGAAAGAAAAACCATTATTATTACACACAAATGTACATACAAACTTTAATCGTTTTAGTTACAATACACAATTTTTTCAAAATTTCATTAAAGTTTGTTAGTAATAGTATAAAAAAAATGTTTAAAACCTGTTTTTCCGTTAATCAGCTGTCGCCCCCATACGAACGACAACTCTCAGAAGTTGAGAAACTTGTGCGAGCTAAGGACTAACGAGGTCTTACCTTTTAACGTGTCATTCCTAACACGGTTAATAGGAGGAATTGGTGTATTTATTTCTTGAAATTACAAATTTTGGTGACTGTCAAAAATCCCATTCATCATTGAAAAATATTCGGATTTGAGCAATCCAGAGAACTATTCAGGTCACTTTCTGCGTCAAACACCGACATTTCTTCTGTCGGCGGTCGGAGCCAGTATCGTAACGTTGAAGCTCTGTTCCGGATGGAGGAGTATATCTGTTGCAGGAGAATATTCAGAGGACAATTCATTTTCAAATGAGGTTTCAAGGATGCTGGTAAGCATACTTTGATATCCAGACATTGAAACGTGAATCAACAACGTTAGCTGCACATTAATTCACACCAATATTAATATTGAAAAGTTGAATATTTAAAATGTGTTTGACATTTTTTTATCGACCTTTTTTGGGTATTTGTTACCTTCCACAATCTGAAAAATATAAAAATTATAATGGAGAACTTTATACAAGTGTAGAAGGGCAGACTTTTTAGTTTACCCCGATAAGTTACTGCGTAAAAATCAAAGTATTTTTCACAAAAAAAAATCTTCTATTTATCAGTAACCTGTCGTATTTAACATTTTGCCTATCAAAAAAATTGTTGAGAAATAATACTTATCTTTTACGTTTCGGAGGCCAAAATCTGCCTCAGTCTTCAGAAATGGATAAAAAATTCAAATATATTCGCAGTTATTCCTTTTTTGATAGATTATTTCTTTACTTCTTCGACAGATGTCAAAGAAGTTTTGAAATATAAAATTATGTCAATGTTGTTGATTGACAACTGAAACATTCGATGTAATACAAGGTACTCTCCGATATCAGTCCATTGCCATTTCGCCACTATCCAAAGTTTTATTCAAGATGGGTAGCCAAGTACGGTCTATTTCTAAGGAGCTATTCGAGATACAATTCTCTCCAGATATGAGAATATACGCTGATTCTTTTAGCTTACGTCTCTTAGAATGAGGCTCATTGGTAATCATTCTTGTCCTATTCCATTCCACCCGATGTTCACCGTCTGATTTTATAAAAAAAACTGATTTTTCCTCCACAAAAAAAGACTTTCATTGAATGTGTTTGACATCTTTTCAGAGTTTTTCATCTATCTGAATGTCTATATTTTCTACTTTAGTTCACTTTGTATATATGTCAACAAAATGTGTTGTACTAGGTTCACTTTCGCATATCATTTTTGTGAGCAATACGAGTCATTTTTCTAACATCCATGAAGTTATGTGGGACCAAACAACCACAAAATTTCGTGACTCTCGAATGTTCATGTAATATTTTGTGTTTTTTTTTTAATTTTTAAGGACAGTTCATCACAGTTAATTATTGCACTCATTTGCTGAAATCAAAATTTATTAGAAAAACAGTTTTTTGGTAATCAGGTATGAAAGAATCGGCCGATATTTGATGAAGATCCAGAATCTATTCAAGAAACACTTCACTGTAAGATTTTCACCAAACAGTTTTACAAAAACACAACACGTGTTTCGCTATAGAATAGCTTCTTCAGGCGTGTCTAGTCGTCTTTCTCTCTTTCATACGTGCAGTTGAGCCGCGTTGAAATTAATCGAATCCCAGGCACTTTGCTGTTTGGGTTGGATCTTTCCTGCACTGATAGGAGGTAATACCTCTGGCTCGGTCTGTAGGTGGTCTATTCGAATAAGTTCAGCATGCTGCTGCTGGATGAACGAGTAACATCTGCGAGGGTAACCGAATGTAATTCAATATCCTGCGTGGTATTAGCCTGGAAAATAGTTGTTTTCCGGCGGGCATTTACCAGAAACTATGGTGTAGGTAGTTGGGAGAGATGTCTTTATATTTGTATCTCTTCCCGATACAGCCTTCAGAGATGAATTTACAGTGTCCAAAGTAAGTTCAGTACAGATCTTGAACTGTAAGGACTGGTGGTCTGTTTCATAACTCAAGTAGTTCATCATCAGCTGAACTGAACTTACTTTCAGGTATTGCATGTTCAGAGAAATTGGCAATTAACTAAAAAAAAAAAATCAAAATGTCTAGAAAATCATACCCTGCATCTGTGTAGTGAAAAGTGATTATTACAGAGGAGTAGTCACTTGGCCAACTACAGAAAATGTAGATAATGATGACGATGAATTAGTGAATGAGATTATTGAAGTGCCTTTCAAGTAACTTTCTTGTCAAAGCAAAGTACTTTGTTACCTAAACTTTTTTTAATTGCAATTCAACATCTTCACACATTCAATATCTCCTGTTCTGAGGTTTTTGAATGTTTTTGCAATTTGAAATGAACTTGACTTTTTTCGTTTCATTTGAGTTATGTTTTTTGATCAGTTGGAAAAGGAACCAAATTCATCAAGTTTGTTGATTATTGTAGGCAATTTCACAACGTTTACTGAAAAATTATACCTGCCAAATGAATCAGGATGCCGTTTGGAAGTGAAAAATTGTTTATACATAGTTTTGAGGGTTATTTCCTTCTTTCATCTGCTTCTTCAATTTATAACTGGCTGAAAACGTTTGTCTCAACACGGAAGCAATATGTCAGTATCATCAATGATAATAATAATGTGAGAAAGTTATATACATCCAATTATGTGGATATTAATGTAGGTGTCCCACAGGGATCAGTGTTGGGCCCTATACTTTTTTTTTCTTATATGTAAATAATATGGAATCCACCTCCACATATGCTCATTTTACACTGTATGCAGATGACACATCACTGGTTATATCAGATAAAATAGATCAAAATCTACAAACCAAAGGTAACTTAATCCTGCAAAAATTAAACACCAGGTTCAAGGAAAATTCCCTACATTTGAATAATCAAAAAACACGTTTGATAAGATTTCATGCTAGACAAAAAGAAATAGACAGATTCAACTTGCAAATTGAAGATGATGAAATTTCTCCGTGCTCTACGGTGAGATTTTTAGGTGTACACTTGGATGAATTTCTCAGCTGGAAAACTCATTGTGGAACAGTTATATCAAAATTGAACTCCATGAATTATCTTCTGAGAAACCTTCGTAATATTTTAGACCAGAAACAGTTGATTATGCTGTATCATGCTCAAGTTGAATCACGTTTTCGGTATGGTATTACTTTCTGGGTAGCTTCCTCTTCATGCAAAGATGTTTTTGTCGCTCAGAAAAAGATTATAAGATGTATAGCAGGAGTCTCAAGAAATACAAGCTGTAAACGCATTTTTTTAAATTTTGAAATACTAACATTGCCATGCCTGTATATATTCGAATTATGTGTTTTTATATATGATAACCGTAACTGTTTCATAAGAAATGAAAATGTGCATTCTATTGATACCAGGTACAAGACAGACTTTCATATGCCATATTGTAAAAATGCACTGACTTACAATTCCCCCAATGTAATAGGGCTCAGATTATTTAATCTTCTACCACTTGAACTGAAAAACTCTACTACTATCCAAAGCTTCAAAATTACACTTAAGTCTTTTCTACTAGAAAAACCTATTACTCCCTTCAGGAAATGATTGAATAATAAAATGAAAATTTCAATGAATGCATTACTCTTAGTAAATTGTCTTATTTTTAGTTATACTTTTAAGTTCTTTTCTGACTAATCCTACACAATGTACCTTTTTGATTGTCTTACAGGATGATAAAAATTTAATTATTATTATTATTATAATTCATATCCTCTGTCGAATTAGATATTTTATCATAATTCGGTCATCTTGTAATAAAAATCAACAAAATATTTAGGTATTGTTTCGTGAATAAAGGTCGTATCCACCATGAGATTTTAAAATTGTACAAAACTTTTGAAAATATGACTTTCGGTCATTTGACATTTTGATATCATAATATAAAAACTTAAAATATCTTCTATCTTGATATATTTTCTAAGAACATCAAAGAAAGTTTTCTAATTTAGTGTTATCCATCAAATTATAATTAAAAGTTTGTATTTTCATGTCACCAAAAAGTTGGTAATAATTTTTACTTGAACATATAATAATTTCCTATTCCATATGTTCTTAGATATAGATAAATATCTTTTTTTTTTAATGAAAAATTTTATTAAAACAATGATAAAAATAAAATAAAAACAACAATAAAAATTAATTGGCGCTCCGGGGCGACTTCATTGATTCCAGTGGCGCATTTGCTTTTTCAGCTGCAGGAAAACCCGGAAAAACCTGCAGCACCACATCATCTGAAGATCTTGATCTAACAATGTCCTCTCTCTTATAAAACAAAATGTAGGGTGTCTCCAGAGGCTACAATAAATTCAATGCATCACCAGAACCCTTCGTGACACGACTATCGTCAAACTTAAACCAGTCCGTTTCGTCTTTGACCAAGGCTTAATAATGACCAAATTCAACGCCAGAACCACAATGAACAATGACCGCATGAATATTATAATAGTGGTCTGCTAGGTTGAAATGTTCATCTATTTCGAACCTTCCAAAGAGTTTCTTGCTTCCGTTAGAGGTCGAGTCTTGTTTGAAAATCATCAGTGTTATTGTGATATGATAGATATCTTATATTAAATGAATTGATATGTAAAAAAATATTGAGATAGACCATCTGAAATTTGAATTTTTGTTAAGCCGATATTCAGGAAATTGATATGACGGTTGCATGCATACACTTAATGAAAAAATTGAAGGAACAGTAATATCGGTAAATTCGTTTAGAAAGTATATAGAAAAAATTTGAAAATTCAGACAAAATATTGACATATAGGAATTTTGCAGGATAATAATGATGATGTGATTTTGTTTTTTTGATGAGTATATCTTATAAATAACACACAGATTTTTTTAAAAACAAAGAGCTAGTTATGTGTTCCTGTCTTTGTCATTGTTTTACTTGAATTCTTTAGCATTACCAAGTGTCCATTGTTTTTTATGTGTGCATGCTTCCTTGTTTGGTACAGGATCTGTTTAAAAATGAAGTGACCTAGTGTGATCTTTGTAATTGTCAATATAAAAGAGAGAGAGATAAAGATATCTAGGGAGCTATAGAAGGTGCTGTTCTGTATTTAGCTGATACAGTTTTTTTACTATTCAATTATGTATATTTCCAAATGTTCACTAAATCAACATTTTTAATTTTTCAGTTTTGAGATGACAGTTGAAATGTTTGATTATTTGGATCACATTTTGGAATTGCAGGATGCAGGTAATGTTTTTGGGTGATAACAATTTATTCATGTCCATTGCCTTTCTATGATGAAACTAGAATAATTCTATTAGATTGTTTCAAAAGTTTTGCCCGTTTTTCTTAGTCTACTTAAAACTGTAATATCTCGGTGAATACTTATTCAATTCAATCGAAATAAGCTCCATTTAAATCAGTTCACTTTTGCCAACGTAACGCAAGTCGATTATTTCAGTGCTCGGGATTCTATGAAGTCGATTGGTGAAAGTTATACCGGTGAGAAAGTTATCAAAGTGCAAGTGGTAGTCCGTTGGCCAGAGGTCTGGGGAATATGGTGGATGAATGAACCAGAACTTCGACGCTCAATTTGTTTATTTTTCCGAAGATGATTTGTGAAACGTGCGGACGGACGTTGTCGTGGAGTAGGAGCGGACCTCTTCTCTTGGCACTGGCCAATTTTTTGTACATTTCGTCGATTTTGGGAAGGCAAAATCGGTGTCCAACCACTGCATGAGAGCGAACGTCCAGTTTTCCGCCATCTCACTCACCGTTTGTGATGAGTCAATCTCCACCAGCATCCTCAAATCCTCGTCCTGGATTACTGCAGGTCGACCACTTCGGGGCTCATCTTCGATGCTAAAATCTCCAGGAAGAAATTTCTCAAACCAAGGTCGAATAGGACGTTCATTAACACTGCTAGATTTTTAGGAATACTCCTGGATTAAAAGCTAACATGAAGGCACATATTGACGGTTTATGTGTAAAGGTTGGCAGTGCAAACTACGCAGTTCTGAATCTGCGAGACACTGTCTCTATACAAGTTATTAAACTCATGTATCAGGGACTGGTACAATCAAGGCTACAGTTTGGATTGATCTTCTGGGGTAACTCTGTATATACTGACCGCATTTTTAAGGTTTAGAAAAGAGTAATTCGCTGTATGAACAAGTCTCGTCCACTGGACTATTGTAAACCACTATTTAAAAAATTTAAAATCTTACCATTGACGTGCCTCTACATATTAAAGCTATGATAATAGCAAAAAACTCGGATATACATAATTACGCTACTCGGGGTGAAGATACTTTATACCACCCCTACTCTCGCTTAAGTGTCAGTAAGAATGGGGAATGTTCCTCCTGACGGAAATCAAGTAGTTTTTGTAAAAGAGCTCTAAAACAACGCAATTTAAATATATCATTTCAACCTTTTTCTTTAAAAAATTATTTAAATACTTAAAAAAGAAGAAAATAATGCATTCAACATTTAAAGGGATTCATTTCTATTTCACTATTTGGCAACATCGGTTATAGCTAATAAAGGACAATGAATCTGTTACCTGTATGAGACAAACAAAGATGACATATTTCAGAGGCGTACTGTTCTGTTTACTTATGTTTCGAGTTCCGAGACATTCTGTGACATATGACATTTTGTGCACCCAACCTATCTTCCTCTATACAAATAAATAACAAAACAACTGTTGTTTATGTGTCTTGTGGAGGTGGTACTGAACTATAATTTATATTTTGCCTTAATTTGACACTATTGACATGATTCTTCTTCTTCTCTGATCTAGCATTCTAGGCGATGTTGCCAATATGTGAATTAGAAACAAATCCCTTTAAAAATTAGAACCCAACATTTGAAACATCAATCTGAATACTTTTCGAAGTGAATTTGAAAAACTCATGAATCAAACTCAACTTTATTTTGTTCAAACTTGCATTTGCTGTAATAACCCAAATTGAGGAACATTTCCCATTCCCTAAAATACTCGGGTATTAAATGCTTCAATAAAATAACAACTTATATAGGGATCAATAAAAGTAGAACTGTAATGAGGAATGAGTTATATGGATTCTTGTTGGATAACTGCTTCTACAGTATGGATGAATTTCTTGCTTTCAGTGCTTAAATAAAGGACATAGTTTGTTTTATACATGTAGTATTTTTTAAATTTGTCTGTTGTACCGTCAAATCCTTCGATACTACAGCACTGAACGCGTTGGATGAGAATCTCATTTTAAGAGTGGTTGAAGGTCCCCGGCAACTCGGGCGGATTACATAGTAAGAGAGCCTACTGCTTGTATTATTCTACTGCGATAAATGTATAGAGTACCCAATTTTCCATTGATAAGTACAAAATCACGTAACAATAAAACGGAAAAAGCTTTTGAAACAACCTAATAGAAGTTATTTCACCACCACGATAATGAAATTTCTGTAATTTTTCAGTTTTTGGGTCTCTCAACATGGCTCGATCGAATTCCATGACGAGTGCAGGACAATGTAGATTATCTCCTTTGATTCCGTGTATACAAGATGCCTCTAAACTATATGACTACTGCGTGAAGATAATGTTCAAACTCCATATGACTCTTCCACCAGACACTTTGTCAGGTCATAGAGAGAGATTTCTGAAACAGTTCAGTGCTCTGAAGAAGTTTTATGAAAGCACCAATAACCTGCAGTATTTTAAGGATTTAATCGCCATTCCCCCCTTGCCTGAGGTAATTGACTTGGAAGAAGAACTTGTTACATGTATTTCTCTTCAAGAGACAAAACAAGTTGAAGTTCATTCTGTTTCAAATGACAGTAATATGAATAGCACAAATGATACTGACACAAGCAATACGGAGAGTCAAAACGGCAATGTTGTTGTCGCTAGATTGATTTCAATAGACTGAACTTTTTAATTTTATCAATAAGTTGTTCATTTGCCGTACTGGGATGTAACTCTCATAGATGATGTAGTATTCTCAGAAAATACATCTTGCAAATTCCGACTATGATCTTTGTAACTGTTTCTTAGTATATTTGTAGTGATTAGATTAAGCATGTGAAATGTAGATGAATAGATTAAATGATTAGATAAAGAAAGTGTGGTTTTTATTGTTAAAGGCATTCATTAAGATAAAATAATTCCAGAGTCTACAACAAAGCGAGTCAAATATTCAGATATGGGTGTTAATTTGAACACGAAAAGACATTCAAAAGAAGATATTTTTCTAAATTTTATAAGTTCCCATAGTACTGGGCCACACAAAATATTTTCAAATGTGAGTTCATAGGATTTACTCTATACTTGTTGACAATTACTCAAAGATTGGAAAGTGTTTTCAGAATGTCCTGAGAGTGGCACAAAGTAGAGCAAATGAACAGACATTTTTAACATCTGTCATTATGGCATACTGTCATCCATTTATTTTTATGGTAATCTTTTCAGAATCCACCGAATTTCCTTATAATGGGCGATTTTAGAACATACGTAACTCAAGAAGTGGTAGTTCCCCAAGAGCCAGATCATGAAGAGGTACCAATAGTTGAGGGAAGTCTAATTGACACGACCGATGAAGGGCTAATGGAAAACCACAATTCCAGTGATACAAGCATCAATTTGGCTGCACATCAGGAAATCATCAACGAAAGGGAGTTTTTAAGAGCACAGTGTGAAAAATTACGGTTAGTCTTTTTTGTTAAATGTTTCATTCACAACTCTGTGTTATCAAATTCTCAAAAGACCGATCTCAACGAGGTCGGTGGTGGACGAAAAACCATTTATCATTATTAAATTTCATATTCCTTACTCATTCCTAATCACAAATATATAATCTTTCTTTGGATAATAAAAAGTGGAAGGATAGGAATTGAACTCTGTCTATTGATGTAGATTTTTGTATACATGAAGCATATGTAATTATTAGGTTGTTTCGAAAGTTTTTTCCGTTTTTATGAGTATTTTAAACCGTAAATATCTCAGTGAATACTTATTTAATATAATCGAAATAGCACCAATTGAATAAATGCACTTTTGCCAACGTAAAACAAGTCAATTAATTTTGTCAGCATAAAAATTGTGTACTCGGGATTCGATGAAGTCGAGGAAGGACGTATTTCCTGGTCCTGATTGGCGAAGGTTCTACCGGTTAGAAAGTTGAGGAAGTGTTTGAAAATATGCTAGTCGGTTAGCAAGAGGTCTGGAAAGTGTGTTGGATGAGGCAGTACTTCGACGCTCATTTCGTTCAATTTTCTGTGAAACATGCGGACGGGCGTTGTCGTGGAGCAGGATCGGACTTCTTTTGTTGATCAATGTCAGCTGCTGTTGACGCAATTTTCGGTACATTTCGTCGATTTCCTCATTATAGATCAGATCAATGTAAAGAAGACTACTTTTATAATCTTTTCTCAAAGAAACATGAAACAACAGGTCATCATAGTGGAGTTAGGAGACAAAGAAATAACGAGAGTCCATAATACCAATTGCCTGGGACTAATAGTCAATGAAAACCTATGCTGGAATAACCATATCACACCATGGTTAGTGTCCTATATCGTTCTAGAACCTACTTACGCCCATCTTCACTCCATCAAATATACAGTGCATATTTCTTATCAATTTTTAGCTATTTAATTCCTATATTGGGTACATGTGGGCAGACATTATTCAAAAAAGTAGAAATACTTCAAAACAAAGTCGTGAAAATGTTATTCAGGCTTGTCTACAGAACCTCAGCTGATACTTTAAACAGTGTAACCAAGATACTCCCTGTACAGGATGTTCTAGAAATTGAGCAAGGTAAATTTGCGTACAAGGTTATGCATGAACAAGTCAAATGTAATACCAACTTCACTTACGTTAATCAGCTCCACGAACACAATACTCGTACCCATTATAATGTCTTTTTAGAATCTGTACGTACTAGTCGAAACTTGTGCGAGTTAAGAATTAACGAGGTCTCGCCTTTTTAACGTGTGATTCCTAACACTAATATTGGCTTAAATAATCCCATTACACTATGCATGAAAACTTATAAATTCTCTTCCCAAGGAAATAACAGATAGCCCTAATTTCAGTATCTTTAAGAATAAAATAAAGAGTTTTTATACTAGCATACTCAATGAAGGAACGGCTTGAATCTATTCAATTCTCTGTATTAATTACTATTCAGTTTTTTATTTTATTCACATTTGTATTATGTATTCTCAAGTTAATCTTGATAATATTATTTTGTTGTACTGCATAAAGTATCATTATATTGTTTTTAGCTAGTTTTCCGAAACCAGCTTGTTGGTACTGCTTTGGATAACTTTTTTTTTTGGATAGTGCTGCTATCTCAATTACTATTTAAAATGTTTATTGTCACCATGATTGCATTATTTGAATAAAGTTCTTTAAAAAAAAATATAGGATTCTACTGTGATAGTTTGGCCTGCTTGCAGAAAGTTATAGTGAATTACACCAGCCACTTTTTTTGTGGGTTTTTGCCTTTGGGAAGTGCCTGAGTGGCTCATCGGTGTCCAACCGCTGTCCTGAACGTCTTCTGTTGTAGAGGATCCACTTTCCGTCACACGTGACGATCCAATCCAAATAAAGGATCGTTTTGGTTGCTCGAAAGCAAAGAAGAGCAGACCTCAAAACGTGGCAATTTCTGTTGATCGTTCAAATCGTGGGACACTCATTTTTCGAACTTTCTGACCTTTCCAATACGTTTTAAATCATCAAAACCATATGGGGGCTGACGCCCAGTTCTTCCGCCATCCCAGACACCTTTGTGATGTGTCAGTTTCCACCAGAGTCCTTAAATCCTTGTCCTGGATTACTGTAGGTCGACCACTTGTTACGTTATCCATAAAAGGTACCTATTTATTGTCGTTTACCCAACTACTATAGCTCATATCGAGGTCTAACGGTAAAATTAGAAACCTTGTTGGTCCTTGGCCAAGGTATTTTAATCATTTTGAGGTGGAAATTGACAATGATACTCGAACTGTGAATTTAACTTAGGAATTTTCGTAAAACGCTATGAGCGGTTGTAATTCATATGTTCACAGAAACATATTCGTAATGGTGCTGATTTGGAAGGTTGAGAATTCCGTTTTCTTATCTCTTCGGAGGATATTTATATCAGTTTTTTTCCAACTGTATATGAAAACGTCTTCGAATTATTAGGGTTCGATAATTGGAGGTGAGTTTTTAAGTATTAATCCTTGTGTCATCACAGGACTACAATATATCCCATAATATGAGGAATCCAACAATAGTTTAATTTCAGGTGTTTTTTTTTAATAACTTGTGTACCACCCAGAAAAACCCGATATTATTATACGAACAGTCATTTGGGAACAAGGAAATGAGGAAATGTCACATAGGTTTTCATCCTCTTCCTTGATGGAGTAGCGCAATAGTGCCGTATTACAGCTGCCCCTTTGAAATCGAGGCTAAGTACCGCATAGCGGCATTAGGAACTTTCCTTTTGAGTAAAAATTAAATATATATTTTTTATACCAATACCTTCACATTACCAATATCATGTCTTCTGGTCAAATTTATCTTCATGAATTTCTAACTAGAGAATAAGTTTTCCCCCTCGTTGTGCAGGAGATTGAAGGGGTAGTTTTCTTTTTCCCAAACACCCTGTCAAGTTTTCTCTGTCGTGCACGACCCCCCCCCCCCCCCTCCGAGTGGTTGGCTATTATTTATTAGTTACGGTTTTCGTTGCACATTGCCAAACCCTGTGTAGAAATATGTCAATATATCTATCCATTTGCCAAATTTTGAGTTTTATTGGAGCATTATTGTATCGTGGATAATTTATAGATTTGGATCTGCTTACTATTACGTTATATAGGGTTAATAGTAAATCTTTTGGCACCCTTGGAACATAAATAATTTGTATAACTCACCCCGCCCTTGATACTGTCTAAAAGCTAGTTGGGAGTAAATAACCCTATCCCGTTTATATCTAAAATACCCCATATATGAATTAATGATTGAATAAGTAAGCCGGAAAAAAAATTACGTAACACATTTCAGGGCTCATCTTCGATGCCAAAATCTCCAGAAAGAAAATTCAGAAACCAACGTTGAACACTGCGTTCATTAACTCTATCATTGCCAAATGCCTGGTTAATTTTTCGTTCTGTTTCGGCAGCGCTTTGTTTCAATTTTAATTCGTAGAGAACAATTGGCCGAAAATCGCTTACTGACAGAGACAAAAAATTAAAATTTGGAAAAAATGAGCAGCATCAATGTGTAGAGTACAAAATTCTCTATCGATCAGTATATACCACGACACAGTAGAATAAATATTCATTGAGCTGTGGAGCTACAAAAACGCATAACATTAAAATGGACCAAACTTTTCAAACAAACTATATATTTATTTGTAGTATATCAATGAAAACATTTATTATTATTAAGTTTTCTTCAACACAGCATCCTTATTGTATTGTTTGAGATCGTAAACTTTTTAATGTTCTTTTTTATACGCTTTATATTAACTTCACCTGTATGTATATTTGTTTTTCAGTTTGCTTGTAACTCTCGAGCTCGGGATCTGTAATTGACAGAATTATCGACATTATTTCTTGATCTATTCGCGGGCAGATGACGCTGTACGGAACCTCCTTGATATATCAACATTATTGCTTGATCTATTCGCGGGCAGATGGCGCTGTACGTAACCGAAAATATCACTGGTCATTTTTCTAAGCAATATATGGCTGATTAATCCCAAAGTTTAGATAAAATATAGTATAGTTTAGTAAAATACTGAAATACACGCTTTTATAGCATACGAAACTAAAAAATGAAAAATAAATGTAGTTTAAAAAAAACGCTTTTGAAGAACATCGAACTAAAAAATTAAAAACAATTTCAATAAGCTCAAAACAATAACGAACGAAAAATACTAGTATTATTGTTTGAAGCTTATTTAAACAAGAATTATTTTTAACTATTTAGTTCGATGTTCTTTAAAAGCGTGTTTTTTAGTTTTTTAAACTATATTTATTAAATATAAAGTTGAAGGTTATCCTGTATTCTAATTTATGGATTCTCAAGATGTATTTTTACCGAAAATCAGGAACTTTCAGAATTCTTTTTGAACAATGATTATTCTAGGTAATATTCAATGATAAATACGTATTTAATAATTATAACTGGTTCGTAAACAAAACTTTCACGTTATTAGTGAGACTAGAATTCAATTTTTATTAAAGAAAAACTGGCATATGATGAATTTAGGATATTTTCACTAACAAATTTCCTATAGTGAAATATAGTATTTTTCACATACACTATTAATCAAAAGATTACTATTGGAATTTCCATAGAATTCTAGATTTTTCTTGAAATATTTTTGAAGTGTAATTTGATTTGACTGCAACTGTCAAAAAATATATTTGTAGCTATGTCTGAACGATTCTTTTCGCATTTCAGTCATGAAGTGAATGCTCTAATGGCCAAGAATGAGGAAGACGTTTCAAAATTACACAATAAAATTATGCATCTAGAAACTGATCTTGCAACTAAAGATGGTGAACTTCTACAGGAACGACAAATAAAAGAGGACTTACTGAATCAATCTTTTGCTGTTGCCCAGTCTCAGGATTCTGAACGTGAGTTTTCTCAGACATTTTAAAACTCATTAAGTAGTTTTATAATTTGTGAATCAAGATTGCATTGCGTCAACATAGAAGTTACAATAGGTTACAATTGCGTTTTAAGAACAAATGGGAAAGGCGCTAGTATCTTTTATGTTATTAGGTTAAACCAAACAAATATTATGGTTTAGTCTTGATCATATCTTGTGTGAGTAATTGTATTTTAGTAAGTTTCTCAAGGCATAATTTTCTGTTACAGAGAAAGTCAAGAATGAAAAATTCGACAAGTTGAAAGATCTTTATGTAAAACTTCGCGATGAACACATTCAAAAAATTAGAGAGGTTAGTAAATTTCATAAGAAGAAAACTAGATCAATCTGTTTGAAACCAAGTTTTTTTCAAGAAAGCTGATGTGGAGAAGAAGTTATTTGGAGCCATGAAAAGTTTAGAACGTCTGAATGATTTAGAAAAGGATAAAGAAAGATTGGAAGAAGAAGAAAAACGAAGAAGCGAAGAGCTCTCTACCTTACAAAAAGACAAAGAACTGTTCAACATGGAAACTGAAGTAATATTATTGTAGACTAATTCCAAACTGATATGAAATACAAATCATTTTCCAGATTCTCAAAAAAAGTGTTAATGATGCTTCTAGGGAAAGAGATATTGTTAAAACTAAACTGGCAATGATAAGTGAAGAAAAAGAAGAAATGAGAAAGAGGTCAGAAGAACTATACCATAAAGTATTGGATTTAGAAAAACAATGTTCGTGTGGTAAGCTCTTCAACACTACGAAAAATGTTTGTTACTTTGGAAAACCATATATAATATATACAAAGTCGATTCGAATGGCATAAAAACTAAATAGTTACCGAACGTCGGCAGTTTCTTTGCATGGCATGGTCGGCGTGCTATAATTTTTTTTCTAAATAATTTTTATGTGAGAGGTTTTTTATGGTATTAACTAGTAAATGTATGTAAACTGGTACATCAGTCTTTCATTTAGCTGTTCGGATTGACTTCGTATAGACTCCACAACTGTGATGAAGTAATTGCTGAGCTGAGAGAAATAAGTGAAGAGTACCTTTATTGAAATGTCTAGTTTCATCAACTTTTTCAATAACGAATATGTGAACAAAATATTTTGAGCTTGAAGCTGTAAAGCATGTAAACAAGACCAAATTTATGGGTGGGGGGAATGGGGGTAATTACCCTGGCACCAACATTAAATACTGAAGTGAAAGGGAGAACTGATACTCTGGCGTGAAATAAATAGAAAATAAACACTGTTCCCAAACACCAGAAATGGAACACTCTTCTCGACGCGAGTTCACCAACCAAATTGACGCCTTCGGGAGATGACGTTCACTTATTCATAACTCAAAAACAGTTCTCTGTTCTCACAACTGTGTCATTATGCCTAAAAATAAAAGGTCTGTTCAAAAAATGAGTTGAATTTTTATTTTTGTAAAAAAATATTTATTCATTAATTTCAATTTTATTATCTTTTCAATCGTGGAAAAACGCCCTTCTTTCGTGGGTATCTTCATTCTTGGAACAGAGAAAAGTCAAAGGGGACCAAATCTGGTGAATACGGTGGCTGGGGCATGATTACGGTGTTGTTTTACCAAACTGTTTTTCATGATTTAGTTCAGGATATTAAAATGCTATTGCTCTTCAAAAAATAGTTGTATATAAATAATAGAAACGAACATATAGAAAGTATTCTTTGACGAACATATAGAAAGTATTCTTTGCAATTTCCTCGAGAAAAAACGAAAATGTTTATTAAACCATATGCCAATGAAATAGAGTTTGAAAAGGATTTGCCTACTTCTATTGAAATCCACTGGATAGTGGTAATTTCTGACAGTTTAGTTTTGAAGTATTCTTCACAAGTAAATAGTTATTGTCATTTTCATTTCAAGAACGAACAGAAGCTGAAAAGATATTGCGTGAAGTTGTTAGAAAATCTATCGAATCATCTGAAGAGATAATGAAAAAAGCTATACATGAAGTTGACAACCCAGCTCTGACCGCTCTCACATGCAGTCCAGATTATTTGAGAAGTTTGACTGCATCTTGTCAGGAGTTGATGGAAGCTACTTTGAATATTGGTGATACAGACTATGCATCTTCTATAAGTATTGCAAATCAGTTATCTCACAAACTTTCAACCTATATTCTTCAAGGACGAGCTACCTGTAATACAAGTCCTGATATTATGTTTGGAGAAAGTAAGTATCTTTCTTCTATTTTTTATAATGTTCTTATATGTTCCCCCCAGTAATTACTTCTTTTATTAAGCCATTGTGTAATAATAAGTAAACAGTTAAGCAAATGACTTATTCAAAATAATCAATCTACAAAAATATCTGAAAATATTTTTACGTTTTCCCCGTGGGTTAGACAATAATTGACTAGACTTCACCATTAAACTCAACTTTATTTTACTACTTCACTGCCACTATAACACAAAGCTTCAACCGAACTTCAGACTAATCTCGAATGTCTGTCTCACTCAGTACCGCATTTTCAACTAGATTTCCCCATCTGCCTGTTGCTAGTGTTTATATATGTAATGGAAGTCTCTGGAAGCCGATATGGAAGACTCTCGAAGCGATGCGACATTTAGAACGATCGAGAATCGCAAGTCGAGTTAAGCGCGACTTTGGTCGAGTCACAATAGATTGACGAGGACCAGCGGCGGCCGGCGTTATTTTGTTTCAGGGGATAATTCACAACAATATATAAAATATTTACAACCCATTAGAAAATTTTTATTCGTTCTAAATTATTTACTACTTGTTATCGAACATATAACTTAATTAAGAATATTGTTACAAACTTGAATTTCAACTAGAAGTCTACAGATTTATGAGTAGAACTTTCCAGAATTTTCTATAATTTCAAGAAACTGTAATTATAATTGGTCTTAAATTTTGTTCCAAAGTGAAACTAGAAAAATTATGTAAGGAGAAATTGTTGTAAAAAAAGGGAGAGTTTTGGTTTGATTGTCATATCTTGTAGAATCTAGGATTTTTGCAATGCTCCTCGTCAGTGTTAACTAAATACTACTCCCCTCGTGTTCTATGATTAAGAAATGATGGCATCTACCTAAGGTTTGAAGGCAGAAAAGGCATCTTACCATATTATATTTGACGATTCAAATTTACCTCCTCTACCAGGGTAAACTTTCTACCCAGTAGAGATTAATGGCCATGAGGCAATGTTGACACTGAGAGAATATTGATGATGGATATCGCGTGATCTCTTCGTCACTTAGCAGACTTGTCATGACTTGAAACAGAAACCTAGCTTGTAACTTTCATCACAGAACCGTGAGTAGTGCTGCTATATTCGACACTGCTATTTCTCCAAAATAGATTCAGTATCTTATCATCAATGATTATCTGTTTCTACTCATTTTGGCATTGATTTAGTTTATTTCACATTTCAGAAATGGCCGAGACTTGTAAATTGTTGGGAATAAGTGGGATGAAACTTCTACACTGTATCAAGGAAAATACAAATAATGAATTATTCGTGAAGGAAGCCATAGATAAGCTAAACGATGTAGCATCACTTGCAGATAGCATCAATGCTTCCCTTCTAGGAGAAAATGCCGAGAACTTGGCAGACATGTTGGAGAATGAAATGTTGGCAATGGATAAAGCAATTGAAGAGGCTGCCAATCGTATACAGGTATAAAAGTTTTTTGCGAATGTTGCGGAACATATTGAAATCAAAAAATTTTGTAGGATATGTTAACGAATTCTCGAGCTGCAGATTCTGGTATAAAATTAGAGGTAAACGAAAAAATTTTGGATTCCTGTACATCACTTATGCACGCTATAAGATTGTTAGTAAAAAAGTCGAGGTTTCTACAAGCAGAAATTGTTGGTCAAGGCAGGGTAAGTAGATTTCTTATACGATAGCTACTTTTTAACTCTCGACAGTATTTTATTTATCTAACCCCTTGAGAGGATCGTTTTGGAATAAGTTGAAAATAGTTTTGATGCAACCAGTAAATTAAATGATCTTTTTTTTTTCAATTGAAGGGTACAGCTAGTGCAAAAGACTTCTACAAAAGAAATCATCAGTGGACTGATGGTTTCATTTCAGCAGCCAAAGCTGTTGCGGTTGCAGCTAAATTTTTACTGTGAGTATTGACTTTGATGAATGTATTTGTAATTGTATTTGAGTTCACTGTCCATAAATTCTGTTTCCTCTGAATTAAAACAATGCTAATCTTTTGTATATGGTAACTCACCTGTTCTTTGAGGTTCTTTGAGTTTATAATTAGAGCCTAGGTTCAATTCTAACCAGTTTGTATTTTATTTCCTCCAATCTTGTCAGCGCATGTTCTTGTAAATTTTTTTTCATTTTTTTATTGTGCATTGAAGTCAGTCTCATCATGATATCATGAAAAATGAAAAATAAAACTTCCTGTGACAAAATGGTTTAGACTTTTACGACTGAGGTTTTCAGTGTCATTGCTTTTCGAGTTTGAAAGCCGTGGATTTTTGGAATTTCTTCCTGACGTTTCGCTGGCCGAGTGGCTAGCTTCTTCAGAAGTTTAATCATCATGGCTTGCTGTCCGATGACTACCTTTTAGGCTTCGCCCCATTTTAAGGAATTCGAGAATAACGAACAGGACAACAGGCAGCGAGATTGTTAATGTTCCAGGTTCAAGTGCAGGTACGACTACAGGTACAAGAGCAGGTACGAGTATAGGTACAAATACAGGTACAGATACAACGGATTACTTGACAAGGCAAAAATACGCTTTACGAAACCTAAAAGGTAGTCTTGGGTTTGTGGGACAGCAAGCCATGATGGTTAAACCTCTGAAGAAGCTAGCCACTCGCGCCAGCAAAACGTCAGGAAGAAATTCCAAAAATTCACGGCTTTCAAACTCGAAAAGCAATGACACTGAAAACTTTCTATTTTTTTATACCACTTGCATTTGTAACTATCGTTACTGCAGTTTCATCTACAATTAACTGAAATAATTAACGTTCATCCTTATATACCTATACAACTTCTGTCGGTGATAACAGATGGTCCTTAATGACTTTATTCCAACCCCTGCTTAATAGTGGAAACTCAATTATTTGGATTCCTTGGAAATTCATAAGCATAAACATTGCAGATGTAACATACTAAATGATCAAATTGACCTGGTCTACTCGCCGGTTTTTAGATTAGCATACCCACGTTGTCACAGGTAAATAAAATTCAGGTAGTCAGTTAAGGGCCCTTTGTTATTTCCTATAATGGTGTATAGATATAAAGTGCATTTCTTTATTTTTCCCCCCCTTTTATTTTTAGAAAGGGTCAACTCAAAAAATTGAAATTTGGGATAATGAAATTAATGCATGAATACTTTATTTTGAAGAAAAATTGACAGATGGCGATCTGGGAAAAAAATTAATGGAAAGAGGGGTCTTGTGACACATCATTTTGAAGCTCCTGACGAATACTTCACAATCCTAGAATATGAAGTCAATATCTTCACCTACTACAAAATGGATGAACATTTAATAATTTCCTAAAGACAAACACATTAATATCAATATTTCTAGAAATATTCCCTTTTATGTGCCATATGGCAATTCCAACAACCCAACAAATTTTGTTAAGTCATTTTTTGTTTATAAAAACGACAAAAAATATCAGTACGACAATGAACATGACTGTTCAGTTAGAATATTCTCATTTAGTTTTCGGTTTTACTAGTAGAAAGGTACCACGTCAACAATCTCTAAAATGGTCAATTCTCGTCCATTGGAAGAAAAAATTTAGACAATTTTTATTTACGGTGTGACGCGTAACTTTCACGAGACCGAAAGGATTTTCAATGAACGTTTTCCGAATCATCCTATCTGTAGAAAATATTAGAGGGAACTTGTATCCAAATTCACAACTACCGGTAGTGTACATAACAAAAAGCTCCTAGGTCATTTGTCCATTCTGGAAGAACAGCAAGTGCAAATAATTGGTGAGATGGTAGTAAATCCTGAACCAGTCTACTTTTTCCATCGCGAATGTTTGTGAGGTGTCTCTTTCTATTGTGTAGAGACTTTTGAAGAGGAATAGGTATCATCCAAATAAAATTAAAATGGTACACCAATTAACTGAAGATGACCCTGATCGAAGAACAGTATTCTGCGAAATCATGATGGAAACCATTGCAAGGCATCCTACCTATCTCCACAATATTTGTTTTAGTGACGAATGTACATTTTTTTTAAACGGAAATTGACGTTATTGGAGTGACACCAACCCTCACGTTCCCAATATCCAGAAAAAATTAACGTTTGGGCAGGAATATTGGGAAACCATATTGTAGGACCTCTATTTATTGATCAAAATTGAACAGGGGAAATGTATTTGAATATGCTGGAAACTACTGTTGACTCTCTCATCACTGAAATCGTCGAAGCGAATCCTAATGAATTCGATATGGATATTGTATTCCAACAAGATGGATCATTACCACATTACTCCAGATAAGTAGAAAACTATTTGGATACTACTTTTCCGATCGTTGGATTGGCCGTCGAAGTTCTACAGAATGGCCAGCCAGCTAGCCAGATTTGAAGCAAAAAGTGTATGAAACTGAACCTGTTTCAATATTGGATATACGACAGAGAAATATCGGATAGACTGTTCATATGTCAAGAAGTTCAAGGCAACCATTTCGAGCATCTTCTGAACCCAGTAGAGCCAAGACCAATAAAAGCACGTCAAGGTTTTGCCAACTGTTTTCTTAGATTACCGTGGCGTAGTGCATCAGGAGTTCTTGCCACATGGTCATACAGTCAATAAGGAATATTATCTTGATGTTATTCGCCGTTTGCGAGTAGCAATACGAAAAAAATAGTGGAAAAACAATTCATGGGTTTTACATTGCGTTTATGCTCCTGCTCACACCTGCTCAACATCGCAAATATGTCTCAGCAACCGTATTCACCAGATTTGGCCCCCTGCGACTTTTTCTTGTTTCCAAAATTGAAGATACCCATGAAAGGTCATAGTTTTGTGACGATTGAGGAGATAAAAATCGAATTGCTGAGAAAGCTCAAGGACATACAAAAAATTTCATATCGGAACTACTTTGAGGATTGGAAAAAACGCTGGCATAAGTGTATTTTATGTGAGGGAACAAAAAAGAAAATGATGAATAATTTTTTTTTTGAGAAAAATGAAAATTTTACTAATTTTTGAACAGACCTCGTATAACCATACTATTTTTATCATCAGATCTCTAAACAGTAGTAACGAAAGTATTCATTCCTGCTATAGGGCAATTACATTTGAAGTTTTTGTGAATTGTGAACTGTAATAGCAGAAATGGTTGATAAATAAGTCACTGACTTTGAGCACCAATACCAAAGAATAAAAAAATGAATGTTTGAATGTTAGAGGTTCAGAATGCCTAAAAAAGTTAAATGAAATTTGAAAATTAAGAGAAGAAAGAAAAATCGCTGAAAAAAGTTTGAAATTGTTTAAATTTTGTAACTTACTGTAAGTTGCATTTGAATTATAAGTAAACATTATTATCATCTTTATTTGATCGAAAAGTTCGATTAATCGATAGCATGCAAACTGTGCGTGGCTCAACATGGCTAGTAACTAAAGGTATTTGTTTGAAAAGCATAATTAGTTGATGATAAGTAATGAAGTTGGTGCGAACAAGATTAAAATAGTTTGCAAAAAAATGTGATGATTTTATGAAGCAAAATAAGTTTAAAAAATGTATTATTTACAAGGATAATGAAACAATTTGATATATTTATCTTTCTAATTAATAATAGTGGAGGATTGTTCCAGTAACAAACTAATGACTAGAGTTTATAAAATCTATTCCATTCAAATTAATTTGGAAAGTCTAGTCATGAACATAAAAATTGTCTTCTACATGAGATATTATGATTCATGAAGCTGAATTCATTCATGATGTTTTTTAGAACGGCTGCTGATAAAGTTGTTATTTCCAATGGAAAATTGGAGCAGCTGATTGTAGCTGCTCAAGAAATAGCTGCTTCCACTGCTCAGTTGGTAGTAGCAAGTAGAGTAAAAGCAGATAGGAATAGTGAAAATTTACAACAATTAACACAAGCATCGAGAGAAGTTACTACTGCTACTGGAACGGTTGTTGCCATAGCGAAGGACTGCAGTCAACTCATAGATGAAGCAGGTAAAATATAAAATCATTCTACCGCGGGCAGTGTTTTTTTCTCTTCACAATCCAAAATTTGATAACATATATATTTTAAAATGATATTTTTAATTTCAGAAGAGCTTGATGTTTCAAATTTGACACTCCATCAAGCAAAACGATTTGAAATGGAGTCACAAGTGAAGGTTTTAGAATTAGAGAAGGAATTGGACCAAGAACGATATCGCCTTGCCAAGTTGAGGAGGCATCATTACCAGTTAGCAGGAGAACACGAGACTTGAACATAACTTGAAAAGCCCAATAATTGATAGTTATCTATTTATTAACATTAGACATAAGGCATCCAAAGATAGGTAATTTTGTTGTCTGTAACTGTTCCAATTGTTGGTATTATTATACAGTGTAGTTTATATACATTCATTTTACCATGATATATTTTATATGTTTGTATTGATTCAATTTATAATGTACCTTTTTACAAAATATGCAAAATACTAAATCATTACCAATGCGATTTTCTTCAATTATAGTAATTCCATTATTGACAAATCTGAAATGATTATTTCAGTATGACATTGTACATTTTTATTACAAAACATGAGATATATTGAACTCTGGGCAACTTACATGACACACTTGCACGCAATATAAATCACATAGTTAGACCGATTTTTTTTCAATATTCGAAATCATACAGGGCTCAAAATTGCACCCAACAAAGCAGAGAAACTTACTAATCAACTAGCTACCGACCAACCTTGTGTTTTTCATATCAAATAATCAATATTTCCATGATCTAGTTATACTTTTGCCGGTTTTTGAGTTTGAGGTGTTTGTAACACCAACACCCTTTCTAGAGTTGTTTTCTCTAATCTTGACTCTGGTTGTGAAAGCTTATGTCTTTTTATATACTTTTTCGATCATTAACAATTTGATTTCACTGGAAAATAAATATTTCCAAATAAAATTTCTAAAAAGTATTCACTCTCCCAACTACCTACACTGTATGTTCTGCAAAATGCCTGCCTGCCTCGTTCATCCAGTAGCAGGACCATGCTAATAATTCAATATCCAGCATGGTATTAGCCGGGGAAGTAGGTGGTTTTCGGCAGGCATTTAACAGAACTTATGGTGTGTTTGTGGGTGTGTAAAATCTTAAGTAGTAGACACGATAAACTCCCAAAACACATTTGCTCATGTCTTTTTTCTCTTCATTTAATTATCTCTGTCTTGTCCTTTCTTATTTCTTGGATAACCACGAGGTTTTTTTCACAACTAGGTACAGCCTGGTAGGAATTCTTACTTTTTCCCCAAATATCATGCTCTCTCGAATGACAAGACTTTGGCTTGACAATTGAACTTTGTGAATGTTGAAAAAAGTAATGCGAGAACTTAACGGTCAGACGGAAAACTTTACGCTTGTTATTTGGTTAATTTACCAGAAAAATACTTCTTTCATTGATTCTTAATTCCAATGCCATTTTCTAAATTTGTTTAAAATATGTTTTTCCGTTAACCAGCTGTCGCACCTCTACGAACGACAACCCTCAGAAGTTGAAACTTGTGCGAGCTAAGGGCCAACGAGGTTTTACCTTTTAACGTGTGATTCCTAACACAGGTTGGACGATAGCAAGTTAACATCGATCATTCAGCCTGCGGCTTGAGCCACCGACCAACATGGTGGTCAATTGAGTGAGTGAACAAAGCACCCACGTCGAAGAGACCGGCTATCAACAATACCAGTTAATCACGGGAATAACTAGGAAAAAATGAGAAATACCGCGAGTATGCGTCGCTACTTTCACGCAACTTGTATGAACATGATTCGATGCAAGTCTGCACACGGGTTATCGTACTCCAAATAAGGTAAAAATGTATTTCCGAGTGTTTTCGGATCAAATTAATAAAACTAAAACCTATGCGTAAGAAAATTGAAATCTTGAAAAATAAGTTTTGCATCAGTTTATTCATATCGACATGAGAATCCATGTAGGGAAAATACAATACTTCCGTAATATAAAATATAATATAAATATAAGTTATATGACTAGTACAATGCTGAAATATGAGTATATTGAAATGTCAGGAGTACAGAGCAAAACACGGTTACAATCAATTATTGATACTGGGTACATATACATTCTTTTTCAAAAACTGGTTGAAACCATTATTAAATTTTTTTCACAAATTATTATTTTTTATTTGACATAATACATGCATTTTTTGAAACATATTTAGGAACTAACATGTGTAGATCATACAATCGCAAAAGAAAATCAATTGTCAAATGGTTCATATTGAATACACAGAATAATTCAAAGGATATTACTTTGAAGAAATGTAACAATTTTAAAATTTTGAAAATTATTCTTTTGTATACTTTTGACGACACTTGAAAGTCATTATTTGAAGAAAGGTGAAACAGGGTAAGTAGATGTACATAACTCAGGAATTCCTTCTGATAAATCTAAAAATACTTGTCTGCACATTTGACAATCACTCATATTTATTTTTCACTTTACATTTGGTAAGTATATATAAGAATTCCATAAAAGTTCAGGAAAAGGTAAAAAATTAGCACCATTATATACAAATAGAAAGTATTTCGATGTAGTTTTGGACTATTTTACATATGGCAAATCAATTCAACAATGTTTCATTCTAATTTTTTGTTTTAAAGTGCCTGATCATTTTCTTTGGTCCAAAAACTTGACCTACGCTATGTAGACAACTACAAAATGTCTACTAACTGAAATATCTACTTTAGAATACCGAGAAATATCTTTTGAATTCAATTTATGCTAGTCACAATTTCTACTTGAATTAGGCGTGCCAAAAATCACTAACAACCACCCGATTTTCTAATATAAAATTGGCACAATTTCAATTGAAATTTGATGACACTTCCTATAAAGTATATGTCGTTCTACTGTTTTCATATAACAACCAAATCATACTCCAATTTGTAGCAAATAATATCTTACACAACGGCTGCGTTTTTATATGATTTCGATTTCGGAATTACTATTTTCGTCGTTTTAATTGTCCTTGATTTCTGTTACAGTTGGTACTTTTCATTCCATTTCATTTGAAAGAATCTTTGGAATGAAGTAGTAGGGAAATTAGTCTTTATCGATATGCTTGTTGAAATTGAAAATACTGTCAATGTTATTCCTTGATATTACTTTGGTGCAAGTAAATCTGATTATTCTACTGATTCTGGTTGGAGACGAAAAAATTCAATCATTGCATCAAGTATGATTTGGTTCATACACGATTACAACATAATTCATATAATTTCTACAGCTATAATTTACAGCTAGCTCTTATATTATAGAACTTATTATTTTACTTACAATAAGAAAATAGATACAATTTCATCAGGATTTTGCTGTTGAAAGCACAAACGCTGGAATAGAGAAAACAATCATGTTTGGAGTAATCGCGAATGGGATTCTTCTAATTATTGGGTGTTTGGAGTTTGAAGACAATATGTATACAGGGTGTTCTGTACTTCTGGTCACAAAAAACTCAATTCCAATTTGCTATTTGACTTTGAAACTGTGCTTCGATAGTTAATAAATCTCCCATGCCTTTTGATTGAGTTGAAATTACTAAACTTAAGTGAATATTCTGCATCATATTCGTTACTTATTGAGAAGCAACACAAAATTCTGCCGCGGAAACAAGACTATTTGAATTTACAAATTATGGCATTCTAGAATAAAATATTTTCGTAAATGTAGTATGTTTTTTGGTGATTTGAGTAATTCTGAGTCATGTCTATATTTAATAGTTGAATTTAACAATATTACTGTTGAATAATTAATATTTCATTTTCTATTTTTGATTTTAATTTGACGTTCAGATCATGAATTTTAAAATTAGGTACTATAAACATGAAAAAAATTTCGAAGGCAGGTGATTTATCTCGAAAGTATTAACTGAATTCATCTTCGTCAAAAGGCACAACAATCATCTATCAAAATCTGAGTCATATAAAAAAATGGTATTAGGCTTTTTGCCTCCACACAACCTTTTGAATTTTGGTCTACTGCGCCGAAGGGAAGCAAAAACCATAAAAAAAAAGAGAAGACGAAGAACCTTTGAAATACCACTGTGGAAAAAGAATAAAAAGTCCATAAACACCCTGTAGTTGCCAAATCTATCATATTTATATCTTATAGCGCTGGCTTCGATGTCACCTTTTTTTAGTATATTATCACTCACTGCAATAGTATGATTTTATTCTTCAAAATCTATATTAACAGTGAATCTGCTCAAGTATAATAAAGAACAAACTGAAAGTTCTCAAAAATTTATCGTGTAATATAAAGAGAGATTGTTTTCCAAAACGTCAGCCACTGTTGAAAAAGCTAAGTATATAAATTTTATTTTGCCATTAATTCATTTCATTTATAATAATAATAATCTTTATTTGAAATAGGTAATCCTAATCTACATTCACAAAGTATAATCTTATAGGCAAAGTAAATACAAATTACTGACGAATTACTCTTCAAAGATTTATATTACGAGTGACTTTTCAGTTTGTACTACATTATACTTCAGTGTTGTTGATCCAGATTCATTATTTTTCCGAAAACAAATAAAAAAGGTAGAGATTGTCATTTTGATTTGGTATGGTTGTCTTTACCACCAGTTTACCATGTTATTTTGCTACTTTTTTTTAATTCCAACTGTTGGATTTAAATAATTAACTAGATCTACGTATCTTCATGAAGAAGTTTAAACTTTATTAGCACTATGAAATACAAATCAGTTCACTGAATTTATGTAAATAAAATCACCTCAAAGGTGCGATTTCGTTCCCCCCTGTTCATAAAAGAGGACACATGTGAAATTGGCGACACGTGTGAATCATTGTATACATACCAGTGTATGTGTGTCTGCAATAGGCAGTGTAATGCCTGCTGTAAGTAGTCCCACTGTGATTCGAAAGTGCATATAGATTATAACGACAAGGAGCCACATTGTCTGCTGCATAATTGTTCACATCTAATTCTTTTGAAGAAAAGTCAATGTCAACATTCAATTTGCCTCTGAATCTTTCCGTTGGAGAGAATCTTTTCAAATGAATGACTAACATACGGGAAAACTTAGGGACTGATAAGGGACTTTGTGCATTTTCTCCTTTCTTTGCACCTCGAACATGTTGGTTTTTCATTTCCATCCAGAGTTTTCTCTCTTATCCCTTTCGTTCCTGGTAGTTACAATTGTGAGGGTGAACTACATGCCGCACAATATGATCAAATTTAAGATCGAATAGGTTCATACCGACATCATACGATTGTGAGGATACGTATTGATGCGCAGAAGGCCGCAGTTCCGCCATTTGACGCGTAACAGCCAACTTGAGCAGACCTGTATGAAGCGTTTCACAGTGTTTTGTTTACATTCGTGCATCAACATGAATTCAGCAAGTAAGTTAATTTCAGTTGAAGTTATTTTCTGTTTTTAAGTGCATGATGTCAACAATAAAGGTTGATATTTGAGCCTACAGGTTGGATGATATGAAAAAAAATTAAGTGAGACTTCTGGGATTGGTTGATTTCATAATATCACAGATGTGAGTATTGGGACTCAACCTCTCCAGGAATATCACGGATATTGAGAATTTGTTATTTTTTTACAGAAAGCAGGAGTGTCATTGATTTGGATCATCTTCGAGATAATCCTGATGCTATTTTTGATCTATTGGACGAGGTTGGATCCGATTTCGAGGTTGATAATGAGGAGTCCGAAGACGATATTTTGTTGGAATCAGAAAATCCAACCATTGCCCAACTCGACAGTGATATTGATATCAGTTCTGAAAGATCGATTTCTAATGAATCAGATGCTGACGATCCAGAGATGAATATGAGACTGAGTGAACTTGCCAAAAAATACAGCAAACAGTCATGGAATCGAATTGTTTTCGATAGTAAAAATGGACCCCAAGATAACATGGATAGCATTGATACGAATGCAGTTTCATCACCTTGGGGATACTTCAGCAGATACTTGGGTGAATCGTTTTACGAATTGGTAGCAGAGAAAACAGCACAATTCTATTTACAGCTACACGGAAGAGAGATCAAGCCTGCTGTTACACCAACAGAGATTAAAAAATTTTTTGGCATTCATGCAACCATGGGTTGTATGAAATTTCCTAGGATTCGTTTGTATTGGAGTACGAAATTCATTTTTCCAGCAATAGCAGATCAAATGTCAAGAGACAGATTCTTCCTTTTACGCAATATTCTCCACATTGTAGACAATTTGAACGTTCCTGAAGATACAAAAAAAAACAACCGTCTGTGGAAAGTACAACCCATGATTGACCAAGTCAGATCACGCTGCTTACAGATACAAAGACCAACAAATGGTTCATTTTCCGTGGATGAGCAGATGATTCCATTTTTAGGCCGTTGTCCTGTTTGGCAATATGTCAAAAATAAACCTCGCCCTGTGGGTCTCAAAAACTTTGTCATCACAATATCGGAAGGATTAGTGCTTGATTTTGAAATTTATCAGGTAAATACCACACGAATTTCATCTAAAGAACTGGGTTTGGGTCCAGCTGTAGTCACTCGTTTAGTGGAATCACTACCAACTGGAAGCTACATATTTTTTGACCGATACTTCTCAACATTGTCCCTATTCGATAAACTGAAAGAACTCGGAATGGAAGGAACTGGGACCATGATGAGTAATAGACTGGGTAAGAATTGCAATCTAAAAGCTGATAATAAAATGTCAAGAGGAGAGACAGATTCGGTAGTCAGAGGTGATGAAGAATTATGTTTGACTAAATGGAAAGACAATAAGTGTGTAGTGATGGCTTCCACAGCTTTTGGAACGGATCCAATGAATGAAGTAAGCAGATGGGATAAAATCCAGAAGGTTCGTAGAGGAATTCCTTGTCCAAAGGTTGTGAAATCTTACAATGAAAAAATAGGAGGTGTAGATGTTTGTGATATGATGATGGAATGTTACCGAACATTCTTCAGGACGAAGAAATGGCCAATAAAAGTCATTCTTCACTTATTAGATTTGGCTATTGTGAACAGCTGGATGGAATACCGCAGAGACAGCAAGAAAAATGGATTGCCTGCGAAAAATATGAAGGATCTGCTTGAATTCAGATTGGAATTGGCCGAATTCCTTTCTTGTGGTACGAAAAAACGCGAAAGGGAAGATGAAAATGACGAAAACGATTCTTCCAAACCTAACGAAAAAAAAACCAGATGTACACCAATGCCATGTAAGGATAAAAGGTATGACTGCTTCGATCACTGGCCCATCAGTGAAAGCCTGAAGCATCCATTGAATTGTCGCCTTGAGGCCTGTAGTAGCCGATCAAGAACAAGGTGTAGTAAATGTAACGTGTACCTGTGTCTTGGTAAAGACCAAAATTGTTTTATGAAATTTCATAAAAGATAATTCTTAATAAAATATTTTACAACATGTTCTTATTTAATGATAATCACATCACAACTGTGAGGTTTAATTGTTTGGAACGATACAACACAATTGTGAGTGTCCTTGAAATCCTGTAGATTGTCCTTTGAATTCAAAAACATGATTTGATTCTTCAATTTCATAGCTTGTTTAGCATATAATGTGATTTTCGCTCAGAAAATACAATTTTTTTGATCTTGGGTCTGAAAGGGTTATGAATGAATCCAAGCATTGTGACAAATTTGATTGGCCAGTTCTTTGTAGTATGGGGAGAGAAAAATTCCATAAAATACATCCTATATTTCAACTAACAGTACGTGCTAATCCTGACAATTATCACGGAAATCATTTCCGGCAAAATATGGTATTTTCATATTATTTTAGAGATCCAATCAGTGGATGTTATAGTACCTCTCGAGAGGATGTCCATAATATAAAATTTCGTTTACACTTTCAGTTCACAGAACAAGCTTTCAAAAAAAAATTAAAGCTCTTCTCTTCGATGAACAATTAAAAACAAATATGAATTAGATTGATAAACTCTGCTGTTCTCAAAAAATTGTATATGAGTTTGTAGAAAGACATAAGTAGATATAGATAGATATACGTGTGAGCCAATTTTTTCCTCTTTCTTCTTTAATATTTTCATTCATTTCACTTTTAAATCACCTCACACTTAAAAATAATAACAGAGGTTTATCTATCACCAAATATACAGACCACCTGTAGATTTATTCGTCGATTTATATGTATTAGCGATAGGAAATAAATATCTATATTACTATTATTATTGAAACTAATAGATAATATTAAATCGTGAACTTGCGAATCTCGTACTAGAAACTGATAATTTTTTGTTATTAAAGTTCACAAGTAGATTACACCATCCTTCTGGCACTAGCAAATCTGGTGCATTTAAACTTTATGCTGGTTTTCGTTGAAAGTAATGAATACAAATACTTCTTAAATAGAATGTTGAAAAGTCATATTTAAAAATAACATGGTACTACTGCCTTTCATCTCACCCATACATGAAAACAAAGCTCCAATAACTAAGATGAAGTTTCAGATCAATAGGCAGCTTTTCAAAGACAAGAAGCCAACAATATAGTACAATCACAATAAGAACAATCCCACGTACGAACTAAGTCTTAAGATTCAGAACCTCTTCCTGTAGGAATTCCATTATCTTTATGTACCTTTGGAAGAGAATAATTTTCGGGAGGAGTAACGATTTCCGTGGCCTCTCGACGTTTTGGTCTTTCTAGACTGTTTCCTAGATCCAAACTAGAATTCAAAGAAGACAAGGATGATTTAGGCGGAATCGGAGGAGGGTTCTCTATCTTTGGACTCTCCTCGGGAGGGCTTGCATTGATATTCATCTCCGTTTGGTGTGAGCGTAAATCGAAGTCTTCGTAACAAGTGTTGTTGAAATTATTCAGCTGAGTTTCAGTCATGCTAATGCCTGAATCACGTAGATCGTGGTTATCAATTCTGGTCGTGAGGTTACTGGTATCTTGAGAAGCAGAGTCTTCCAGACCAATATACTCCATACTGCAGATGGATGGAGTGGATTTTTTTTGACCTCTTTTCGGAATATTTGGTGGGGTGTCGGTTGGAACATTTTGCAGTCTTTTGTCTGGGGCTGAAACAAATAAAGTTGAGTGAAAAACCATTTATCTTTCTGTAGAAGTGTGACAATAAAAACAAATATTTTTGACAATCCTACTGATTAAACTAAAATCTACTGAATTGCTACATAGGAACTATTTTAAAATGTAATCGAAGTGATGTTATCTTGTTGTGGAAATGTTAAATACATAAATTTTCTTTTTTCTCAATAAATATTAATTTATTATCAATTTCAATTTTGTCCCCTTCAAAGTGGCCCCCCTCAAATATAAAACACTTGTGCCAGCAATAAATTGATGGATGTAGCCGTTACTACGTGGTAGAAAAGAGAAATATATTTTTTACAACTTTTATTTGTAACTAACGTAACTAAGTTTATTGTATAGTTACAAATAAAAACATTTTCATCTTCTCAATCGTCGTGAAACGTCGTCCTTTCATAGAAACAGGAAAAAGTCACAGGGAGGCAAATCTGGTGAATAAGGTAGCTGAAGTATGATTACAGCTTGTCAAATATAGGAAGAGCTTTCTGAATTTCGTTATGGTCTTGAACATTTACCTTATTTTTCAACAGACCTCGAATTTAATACAAATATATTATTGTCTGTTATTATTAGCAGCTAGAATACTGTTATACAAAAAAGCAACTTCTTCAATCACAACAAACCACTTCAATGCTATGAAAAATTAAGTTTTTATGGAATAAAAACCTGACAAATTAAAGAAAAATAATAAATAAAATTAGAGTCCAAAAACGCTGTGATACAATAGTAGACAGTGCTTTTTCTATCAATGAAGATAACTTGAATTTTAGAAAAAAAATTTAATGTTATTTTGAGATAGAAGTAATCATTTATCGGATAAATGGATAAATAAGAATTTACAAAAATTATCGTGATTGCCATCGACAATCATAAAATTTTTCCTATAAAACAGTGGTGGTGAGAAATTCTGATAATACTTTTTTATAAAGATTTCTTTCCGTCAAATGAAAAAATAGCAACAATCACTGAATTCTGATAGTTATTTCACATTCAGCATGAAATAGTTTTAGCAGCTAAACACTACTCCATCAAGTAAAATAAATACAACAATAAAAATTAATGGGCGCTCCGGGGCGATTTCATTGATTCCAGTGGCGCATTTGCTTTTTCAGCTGCAGGAAAACCCGGAAAAACCTGCAGCACCACATCATCTGAAGATCTTGATCTAACAATGTCCTCTCTCTCATAAAACAAAATGTAGGATGTCTCCAGAGGCTCCAATAAATTCAATGCATCGCCAGAACACTTCGTGACACGACTATCGTCAAACTTAAACCAGTCCGTTTCTTCTTTGACCAAGGCGTAATAATGACCACATTCAACGCCAGAACCACAGTGAACAATGACTGCATGATCATTATAACAGTGGTCTGCTAGGTTGAAATGTTCATCTATTTCGAACCTTCCAAAGAGTTTCTTGCTTCCGTTAGAGGTTGAGTCTTGTTTGAATATCATCAGTGTTATTATTAGATTGATTGGTGCCTCAGCTATACTTGTTTCCTTATAACAGTCAGTTAGTTTGGCGCATGTTTGACAATACAGTTGATCATCACCTGTTAAAAATTCCATTTTCAGATGATTTAACAATAAGCTTTGCAAGGACTGGTAATTAGTCGTATTAGGAAAAGTTAGATGAAGTTCCAGAAATTCACATAAGTTTTCAGTACTTCTTGAACATTTACCACAAAGTAAACAAGTGAGGATTTTTCCAGCAAAAGATTTACAAACACAAGACGAGATGGGTTGTACGGAATCATTCAGTCCAGAGCGGCTGGGAGTATTGATTCTGCTATTGTTTTGCTCACGAAGAGTATTCAACAAGAACCCCAAGAATTCGGAACAATCCTCTTGTTGTCCTAACGAGTATCTAGTGGACTTCAAAGACTCCAGGAAATCGGTTGGAGGGAAAGATGATACCTTTTTACGAAACTGCAGCTGTATGAACAGTTGTTTGAGTTTGATGAATAAGCAGGAAACATTCTCGTTCTCGTTCATCATTAAAACTTCGTTCTTGAAATTCTTCGTCATGAACAACACTTGTAAAATGCTATTCATGTAACAAGTGTTTCCTAAATTATCCAATCCAATTTTTTTCTCTAGTAAATATAAATAATTACAGTGTTCCATGTAAGTGAAATATTACTTCTTTCATATAAGATATTGTGTAGCAATCCTGTGAATGGTATCCTAATCATTTCCATAACGAATGTTTGGAGTACAAACTGAATAGGAAAAAATGTTTTTTGTATAATTCAATGATCATATAAAAGTAGTTGTTTCAAATGTATTTTTTGTTTCATGTGATTCAATGTTTATTCGAAAGTAGTTGTTTTGAGAGGTCTTTTTTTCGACCAGTTTGTGTCGTAAGTTACTTCTTTGCATTATCTACACATCTTTGTAAAGAGGTTATTTTGATATTAAATGCTTTCTTCCAATATTTGGAAGACTCCCACATTTTTTGTATGAAGATGGAGAAATAGAAAGTCAAAACCTTTCTTTCCCATAATGATAGTCGTTTTTGACATTCAAGGTTATTTCTGTCAATTATTATCTATCCTTTTATCTTAAAACTATCTTAATGCTACAAGAACGAGCGACAGTAATTATAAAATATTTGTGACGACTTCAAGCCTAGAACACTGAATTACTGTTTTGATAATATTGCAGAACTGTTGCTCAACCTCAACAAGAGACTAGTAAGTTTTCAAATAAATTGAAAACCGCAACCATAATTCCACTGCCAAAGGTATCTTATTCAAATAAAGACTCTGATCTGAGACCAATAAATATGCTGGGGCTTAAAAAAGGTAGTGTACATACAATTTGTAAGATATATTGAAGATAACAACATAGTTAATAGTGTTTAATCTGGTTTTCGAAGCAAGTATAGTTGTGAAACAGCATTTCAATGTGTTTTAGATGATTCGAAGAAAAGTATGAAAGGAAATAAACTAGTAGGTGTAATATTTCTTGATTTACAGAGGTCTTTTGAAACGGTGGATAGAAATATATTAATGCGAAAGATGAAAGGTATCAGTATTGTGGGTAAAGCATTGAAATGGTTTGCAAATTATCTAGATAATAGAAAACAAAAATTGCTTCCGAATATCCATATCCAACTTTGAAAAAGCTGGTAGTAAATAATGATTTTTTTCCATAAATATCAGTTATGTAATCTTCTGAAATTGCCAATAATCACATTGAAAGGAGCCCTTTAACACTACTCTCAAACGCACTTAGTTTCGGTATAATCGGAGGAATATCTTTTTTCACAATTAATACAATACTGCTTACAACATTAACATCTTGTTATTAAAAAAACCAAGCGATTTAGGTCATATGCTTATATGAACTTTATGTTTCATGATATATCACTCGCTTAATTTATACCCTGTATAGTACATTTCGTTGACAATGACACTTCCATTAATCTTTTATGTGAGGAGTAATAGAGTTTCAACAAGATATTTTTATGACAATTATGTGGTGCACCAAAAATTTTGTGCAGTAACTAATTTAGAAAATAATAATACAGTAATTGAAAAAATATTTTCATGAAGAATCATTTCATTTGAAATTCCGCAGATTCTTGGAGAGAGAGAGAAAGAACTTTATTGTCCAAAGAACAGAATTCTTGTTAACAAAGTTTAGAAATACATTTATGTATGTACACATATATCTACATATACACACACATATACATATGTAACACAAAGGGATCAATTCAAAATTAAATAAACACCTTAAAATAATAAAACCAAGTAAAATAATATAAAGTGCGTATACAAGTGATTGCAATGTTAGTCAAAATCTTCATTATAATATTCGTCTAAAGTATAAAAAGCTTTATTTAGCAAAAAACATTTTACAGCACTTAGAAAATTTTTATATGAAGAAGTGGAACGAAGATATACTGGCAAATGATTGAACATTTTCCTTGCATTGTATATTATGCATTTTTTTATTAATGCGCTTTTAGGAATGGGTAGTGCTATTAAGTGGCTATTATGCCTAGTATTATAAGAGTTTGTTAAATCACTGATAGTATTAAATTTTTTGTGCATCATACACACACTTTCAAGGATAAAAATGCATGTCAGAGTCAAGATTTTTTGATCAATAAACAGGGATTTACAGCAATCTCTCGGTTTTGCCTTACAAATATATCTAACCGCTCTCTTTTGTAAGATAAACACAGACTGTAACAAGAACTGAGAAGCATTACCCCAGAAGCAAATTCCATATCTTAGGCGGGATTCTATTACCGCAAAATAGACTGTTCTTGCAGCTTGCAAGTTGAGTTCTCTGGTAATAACCCTTAAAACATAGCATCCTGAAGCCATCCTATTACATAGATTAGAGATGTGGATATCAAAGGATAGATTATTATCTACATGCAAACCCAAGAATTTACTTGATAAGACGGAGCTAATTAAAGTATTCCCTAGAAAAATTTCATTTAATATACATTTAAAGGTTAGTATGCAGGTTTTTGTGGTATTGAATGCCAGTCTGTTAGCATCACACCACTTTTTAACGATGTCTAGATCAACCGATATATTATTATATAGTTCAGTATTGTCTTTTGAGTGCCAAACAATAGTAGTGTCATCAGCAAATAGAGTTATTTTTCCTTTCGTATTGATGAGAGATAGGTCATTTATGAAGAGCAGGAACAGTAGTGGACCGAGTACTGAACCTTGCGGAACCCCACAAGATACCAACAGAGGTTCAGATCTCTTATTATTAACTAATACAGACTGGGTGCGATCTGACAAATAAGAATGAAACCATTTCAACGCTACATCTCTGAAACCATACATTTCCAATTTATTCAAGAGAATTTTGTGATTTACGCAGTCGAATGCCTTAGCAAGGTCACAAAACACAGCAGCAACTACTTCACCCTCATTGATACTGAAATATATTTTTTCTAGAACTGAGAACATAGCATCATTGGTGCTCCTTGATTCTTGAAAACCAAATTGGTAATTACTAAGTGAGTGGTTAGTATTGAGAAATGAGATCATTCTTTTCTTCACCAATTTTTCTATAAGCTTTGCAAGAGTTGACAAAAGTGAAATAGGTCTAAAGTTTGTAACCAACTCACAATCTCCTCCTTTAGATAAGGGGTTAATGATTGCGAACTTCAAACATTTTGGAAATATTCCGTTCGATAATGAAACATTGATGGCTTCTGCCAAGGTTGACAAAGCATTCTCTGGAATATGAAGAAGTATCTTTGCAGATATATCGTCCCATCCTGAGGTATTTTTGTTTTTTATACTTTTTAAGATGTCCATTATTTCCTCAGAATTAGTTGGTGTTAAAAAGAAAGAATCTCTTGTATATATGTTCTTCATATAACATTTAGGGTCTTCTTGCGGGGGGATATTTGTAGAGATGCTTTCTGCTATGGAGCAATAATAATTATTAATTTCATCTGGGTTTAGAGATGTTTTAACAGATGCACTTTTTTGTTTACCACTGAGCTCATTCACAATAACCCAACTCTCTTTGCACATGTTGGTAGAGTTAGCTATACGACCTTCATAATAAAGATGTTTAGCAGTCCTTATCACTTTTTTAAAAATGCGTCTGTACTTGTTGAAATACGATATAAAAGTTTCATTATTTCTTGCATATTTTCTTATATAGTGCAGGGACCTCAAGTTTCTACTGGCTATCTTTATACCCTTAGTGATCCATGGCTTTCTCGATTTGGTCTTAGAAGGAGTCAAGGGAAATGAAATAACAAAAATTCTTTTGAGACTTGAATGGAAATTGGTCAATGGGTCACTACTTCTTAAAATATTCTCCCAATAAACAGTCGAGGCCATTCTTGCAAAATTTTCGAAATTTTTCTTACTGAAACTAGGTCTGAAGATTTTATCACGTTTTTTATTACAATGATTTATATTAAAAGAGCAGATCACCGCTTCATGATCAGATAAACCACTGTTAACTACATCACAAGTCAAACAAGGAAAATTGGAACATACATAATCTAAAAGAGTAGCGGAAAAGCTTGAAAATCTTGTGGGGACTCTTACATGCATTGCAAAATTAAAGGAATCCAACAAATTCTGAATAAGACAAACCTTATTATTCTTATTGCCAAAATCAATGTTGAAGTCACCTGCCAGAATAATATTTGCGTTAGGCGAAAGTTTAGATAATAGTTCTTCTAATCTATCAATGAAAATATTTTCTTTCACGTATAGTCAGTGGGCATACTTGAAGACTGGCTATAAATCAAATCATCTAAAAGAACAATTCGTTCAGGCCAGTCTCAACACCCTACACCGTAGGTTAATGGACTGACACCTATCAGAAAACAACTACTCCCCTGGCTAATACCACGAAGGGCGTTGGATTATATCCGACAGGTGTCAGTGCAGGATTCTTCACTGAAGTTATTCCTGCATATGCTGTTGGCGATACAACTGCCGCAATAGATTTTCAATTATCGGAACACACTTGCAGACCGGTTTCGGGCTGTTTGGCCACTCGTCAGTGCAAGGTAGTGTATATCATCAACATAAAGTCGATGATTTCCGATAATTGAAAATCGAATTCCGTCAGAGTATCATTCCTCGAACTAAGCTGAAGACTACAACAAACAACAGGTTTGTCGTCGCTCCATCTGCCTGTGAACGAGGTAACCAACTGCATATCCAAATTTGCCCAATTCCTCGAGTGGCCAAACAGCCCGAAACCGGTCTGCAAGTGTGTTCCGATAATTGAAAATCTATTGCGGCAGTTGTATCGCCAACAGCATATGCAGGAATAACTTCAGTGAAGAATCCTGCACTGACACCTGTCGGATATAATCCAACGCCCTTCGTGGTGTTAGCCAGGGGAGTAGTTGTTTTCTGATAGGTGTCAGTCCATTAACCTACTGTGTAGGGTGTTGAGACTGGCCTGAACGAATTGTTCTTTTAGATGATTTGATTTATAGCCAGTCTTCAAGTATGCCCACTGACTATACGTGAAAGATTTCTTTCCTTTTACGAGGAATTGGGCAAATTTGGATATGCAGTTGGTTACCTCGTTCACAGGCAGATGGAGCGACGACAAACCTGTTGTTTGTTGTAGTCTTCAGCTTAGTTCGAGGAATGATACTCTGACGGAATTCGATTTTCAATTATCGGAAATCATCGACTTTATGTTGATGATATACACTACCTTGCACTGACGAGTGGCCAAACAGCCCGAAACCGGTCTGCAAGTGTGTTCCGATAATTGAAAATCTATTGCGGCAGTTGTATCGCCAACAGCATATGCAGGAATAACTTCAGTGAAGAATCCTGCACTGACACCTGTCGGATATAATCCAACGCCCTTCGTGGTGTTAGCCAGGGGAGTAGTTGTTTTCTGATAGGTGTCAGTCCATTAACCTACTGTGTAGGGTGTTGAGACTGGCCTGAACGAATTGTTCTTTTAGATGATTTGATTTATAGCCAGTCTTCAAGTATGCCCACTGACTATACGTGAAAGATTTCTTTCCTTTTACGAGGAATTGGGCAAATTTGGATATGCAGTTGGTTACCTCGTTCACAGGCAGATGGAGCGACGACAAACCTGTTGTTTGTTGTAGTCTTCAGCTTAGTTCGAGGAATGATACTCTGACGGAATTCGATTTTCAATTATCGGAAATCATCGACTTTATGTTGATGATATACACTACCTTGCACTGACGAGTGGCCAAACAGCCCGAAACCGGTCTGCAAGTGTGTTCCGATAATTGAAAATCTATTGCGGCAGTTGTATCGCCAACAGCATATGCAGGAATAACTTCAGTGAAGAATCCTGCACTGACACCTGTCGGATATAATCCAACGCCCTTCGTGGTATTAGCCAGGGGAGTAGTTGTTTTCTGATAGGTGTCAGTCCATTAACCTACTGTGTAGGGTGTTGAGACTGGCCTGAACGAATTGTTCTTTTAGATGATTTGAAAATATTTTCGTTAGATTGTGGCGAACGATACAGACAAATAATCTTTCATTTATCAGTATCATTGTACCACCATGAATAGAATAAGTTCTACAAAATTTAGCCAGCATTGTATACTCTGGTAGATAAAATGGCTCTCCTTCCTTCAACCAATGTTCAGTTAATAAAACTATATGTGGAAAGTTGAGACTTTCTAGAAGAATATAGAGTTCATCACTTTTATTGCGAACTGACTGTATGTTTAAAAGCATCACATTAAGCGATTTGTCAGATTGTGACATAAAAAAGTTTTTATAGCAGGCTCATTTTGCACCAGATCATTGATAGGTTTGTCCGAACTGAGTTTATCCTCAATTTTGTGTTGATGTTTCTGCCTTGAACATTTTTTTGAACAAATATCTACTAAAAATTGTCCATCAGAATTCTGTTTTGCAGTGCTTTGATATTGCTTGCCAATGATTTGAAGGTCATTCATTTTGCTTAAGATTGCTTTAGATAAATATCAGTTCCCAGTTTTATTGATGCTGAATCCATTATAAGCATAATTTGATTTTCTCAATATATTGTTGCATTTTAGCAAATTTGTTGATGACAAACCATTCTTTGAGTATATGGGTTCAATTATTATTTCTAATTGAAATGATGAATGCTACTTACTGTGTGAACGTGGTGGAAGGGGAGGTGCTCCGTCCAGACTACTGGACTCAGGCCAAGAATTCCTTAAGGGAGACATACCATCCGTGGGAGTCATAGACATTGCATGCCTCAAAAGTCTGGGAGAAGGTGGTTTAGTGAGAGACCTTTCTCTGGAATGGGTAGATTTTGGCGGTAGAGGGATATCACATGGGTCAGACTCCCTGTAAAAACGAAAAATTATGAAGAAAAATTAAATGAGCAAGTACTGAAAACTGCTAACCTAGATTTCATTGAAGGTAAGCTGGAACTATTATAATCTAGAGGTCCTCTAGTTGGCGTTCTCAATTCCGTAAAACTTGTATTGTTAAATCCTTGAGATCTTGGTCTATTCTCTCTCTGAGGTATTGGAGGTGCATTATTTGTAATGGCCATTGGCAGTGATAGGTTTTCTCTACTCAACACGGGCCGTTCATTTTCCTAAAAAATCGATAATTTTCAACATGCTTTACTTAAAAAGTGGAACATCAAATTTTATTCTACTCAACAAAATGAATTCATATCAAAGTAAATCAATAATATATAATTTTCAAAGTACCGTTGGTTTGGTGTAAATATTATCATAATCTGCCGTATGGTGCTCGAAGAGATGACCGTAATTTCCACTTGATCCAGAAGATCTGTTGCTTCCATTCTCCATTAACAGTCGCTTGTCAGTAGGTAGTGGCGGCAAAGGAGTACTGTAATCAAAACGTAGATTTATTTATTGATTTATTTGTATCCAAACAGACCAAAGGTCTAATTACATGGATAATAAATAATAATCTTCACATTTCAATAATGGGGAGTGTTCCTTCTGACGAAAATCAAGTAGTTTTCATAAAAGAGCTCTAAAACAACGCATTTTAAACTTATCATTTCAACCTTTTTCTTCAAAAAATTATTCAAATACTTAAAAAAGAGAAATGAAATAATGCATTCAACATTTGAAGGGATTCGTTTCTATTTCACCATTTGGCAACATCGGCTATAGCTAATAAGGCACAATGAATCTGTTACTGTATGAGACAAACAAAGATGACATATCGGCGTGCTGTTCTGTTCAGTTATGTTCCGAGACATTCTGTGACATATGACATTTTGTGCACCTAACCTATCTTCCTCTATATAAATAAATAACAAAACAACCGTTGTTTATGTGGCTTGTGGAGATGGTATTGAACTATAATTTATATTTTGCCTTAATTGTTGATTTATAAAGATAATTTTCCTTTTTTAAAGTAGAATATTTAGGTACGTATAAATTATTTCAACTTGATATAGGCGCTGTTGCCAATATGTGAATTAGAAACAAATCCCTTTGAAAATTAAATCCCAACATTTGAAACATCAATTTGAATACTTTTCGAAGTGAATTTGAAAAACTCATAAATAGAACTCAACTTTATTTTGTTCAAACTTGCATTTGCTGTAATAACCCAAATCATGAGTCAGTTCTCTACTCAAAAACTTTGAGTTTGAATAGCAATGAACTATATGTACTCTGTTATTGAATATAATTGTGCAATAAAATCGATAAGTAATAAAAATATATGTAAATTATCTTATCGATAGAAAATCATATTCTTGCACAGATGAAAATACTAAATATAATAAATATGTATACCATATCAAACAGATGTATTCAATAAATAATCTAATATTGCTCTACGAAATACTCCCTGAGGTAGAGTCCAATCTAAATCTACAAGCACAATACATGTATTGGCCAGTCGTAGCATGGTCACGAGAGGAGATCTGTTCGTTGTAACCACCAACGGAATATTGAATGGATACGTTCTCCGAGTTCTACGGGAAGGGACATTGAATGTCACCATTGATAGGCTTCCTGCATTTATCCTGTTGTTTATTACATTATACAAAAAATACATCATGGTGAGGGATCTCCTAGTTTCTAAAGAAAGAACTTTGAAGTCATGTCTAAGTGGTCACCTCCCGAACTTTTACTCAACTTTGAATATATACAGGGCTTTTCATGATGAGCGTTAATTAGCCGTTTCTGACAAACTATTTAACGGATCAACCTGAAAATTTCACAGTATGCTTAAATCGATATGACCTACACGCCTAAAATATTTCAGACGAAGCGGCGTTGTCGCTTCTACTATAAAGTAGCGGCTTCTTTGATTTTTCAAATGGAACACCCCGTATATAATATCATATTATGATTCATTATCACTTTGTCAACAAATTCATATACTATTTGTTGACAAAGTGATAATGAATCATAATATGATATTATATACGGGGTGTTCCATTTGAAAAATCAAAGAAGCCGCTACTTTATAGTAGAAGCGACAACGCCGCTTCGTCTAAAATATTTTAGGTGTGTAGGTCATATTGACTTATGCATACTGTGGGATTTTCAGGTTGATCCGTTAAATAGTTTGTCAGAAACGGCTAATTAATGCTCATCATGAAAATCCCTGTATAATATGTTAGCTATGTGTTTATAATTTGTAAAAGCTCATGGCCTTACATTTTAGTCAAGTCTTATAAGATTGGAATTTTATCTTGTTAACTTGTATTTTTTTTTGTAAATCTAATTTATCTACAAGCATTTTTTAAAAACTATATTGACAAATCTTACCCTCTCAAACCTATTTTAGAAATTATATTGACGTGTCTAAAAACTGTGCGTTTCTTGAGACTAATAAATATTTTTATTATTATTAAGTTGATTGGATCTGATAACTTCATAGTCAGCCCTAATACGGAACTGTTTATAATATAAATACCTGAGCAATTTATTTTGTATTTTCTCCACTGCATTGATTGTGGACCGATATTCACCTGACCATATTATTAACACAATCCCTACGATGTGAATATTTGTTCACGACAGATGAATGCATAAGGTTTTCTTGTGAGTGAAATATAAATTCCATTGAAAAATATCACAAAGGAGGAATGAACAGTTGAAAAAAGAACATCAAAATTTTGAATTATGAATACTCTGATCCGTTACTTGATGAAAATGATTAACACTATCCATGAGCTTGTGATATACTGTTTGGAACCTTTGGTGTAGTAATGAATATTACTGGAGTTTTTTCCCAACACCAAATCGTTATTTTTACACCTCGACACGTGTTTCGATCACCAAGTGATCATCTTCAAGAGAAAGATAAAACTCCTCTTGAAGATGATCACTTGGTGATCGAAACACGTGTCGAGGTGTAAAAATAACGATTTGGTGTTGGGAAAAAACTCCAGTAATATTCACTACCCATGAGAATAATCAGTTACTGATGAAGCTACCGTGTAGAGATACGCATCTTACGTAAAATTAGAAAATAAATATTTCAAAATGGAATCTCGAAAGATTCATCTCTCACAATTATCTAAACCGTAGGTTCTGGTAAATGCCTGCCGGAAAACAACTACTTCCCGAGCTGATACCACGCTGGATATTGAATTCTATTCGACAGACGTTTATACAAGATACCTCACCTTGGTTAGTCTCGCAGGTGTTTCTCGTTCATCTACCAGGAGAACCCTGATGAAATTATTCGAGTGGATCACTTATAAACCGGTTTCTTGGTATTATCCTTTATCAATGCAGGAAAGATCCGACCCAAACAGCAAAATACCTGGGGTTCGATTAATTTCAAATGTTTGAATGAATGACAACTCTCGCCCTGGACGCCGATGAAAATTTTGAAAAAGTGAAATAAATTGTTATGGAGAATCGTCTAATCACTATTAGAGAAGTTGTTCAGGATGTTGCTTATCGGTTGGCTCATGATGGTTAAACCTCTGAAGAAGCTAGCCACTCGCGCCAGCGAAACGTCAGGAAGAAATTCCAAAAATCCACGGCTTTCAAACTCGAAAAACAGTGACACTGAAAACCTCAGCCGCGAAAGTCTCAACCAGCTTGTCATGGGTATACAGTTATGTAATTGCTGAAAATTGCTATAATTATAATTATGATTTTTTTCTGTCATTATTTCTTTATTAATTCTGTATTTACCTTCTTTTTTATTTTTTTTTTCTCCTTTCTTACCATTGTAATTGCTGAAATTGCTATAAATATTATTTTAATCAATCTTCCTTATTTTTTCTTTATTCGTTTTTTTTACTTTTCTATGTATTAATGCCACTAGTGCCTAGGTTACCCGCCTCCCTAATAGGGCCTATAGTTATTTATTTTTTAATTATACCAACAAGTCAAATCGGCATCTAATTGCACTATGCGTTGTCCTAAATAGTGATGTCTTCACGTACTGAATAGAAACTACCACAAATGAATCAGATTGTGATGAAAACCTCACAAAATATAATTTTTGATTGTTCATTGTACTCACTTCACAATGCTGTTGATATTTTGTTGACTGAAAGAGCCAAGGCTATGTTTAAGTTGAGCGAATCTTTCTAAAAGTCTTTGGTGGAGAGGTTGAACACTTGTAGGAGCTAATTTGCCATGTAGAGTTAAACCTTCATCTATAACCTGCAAAATAACAAATAGAAAATAATTATCATAATAACAACTATATTTATAAAAAGGTATTTGATTATTATAAACGAGAAGGCAAACTGTTACTCTGCAGTGTTTTCAAATATATCTATGAACTTTTTTCTTGAATGTCATTCCCACTGACTATACGTGAAAGAATGTCATTCAGTTTCAACTTTTGATAATGTTCGGAATTTTTTTAATATAAAACAATTCCTCCCTTAAAAAATCAATTTCTGCTAAACTTGTGTGAGGCATTACAATTTTGACTGTTTGAAGGAAAAACCCAAGTTAACCCAACTCCTTTAATGTTTTATGTAATATCCATGAGAGGTTTAATTTCCTGAATCAATAGATATGTAAGTTCTAGCATGTGTTTTTTTGCTGATATTTTGGGATTTCCAAATAACAATTGTAATGAATAAAATTTCATATAGTACATTAAATATAAGTAATATTACAACAAAATAAAGGAATAAAAAATTCACTAAAACCAAGATAAAATTAAATTCGATAAAAAGTCAAGAAAGAAATTCCGTATGATCCCAGTGGCTGAAGCTTACCTAACCGCAGCAACCTCATCCCCCTATGGTGGCGTTAATTATATTTGATAGTATCGCTTCGTCTGTAGAAAAGCAAATAAGGAACTCGCGTTCATGCACATGTGCCTCCTGCATGGTTTCTACCGAAGAACCGTCATACCTTAGCCAGAACTTGTAGCCGACGTGGAAGACATCGGTCACATAGTGTCCAATGTTGGCATCTTTGCCGTCGTGGTAAACGACAGCGAATAGCTTTTACTGCTGACGAAGTCAGCCCCTCTAAACGGTTCTTGGATATAAATATCTTAAGTGCTTCCCTGACAGTCTTTACTTTCTCAATGTTGAGCGGCAGGATGAGGAAAGGCTGGACATTCTCATCCGGTACGATGAATGTTCGACTTTAGTTTTCTCCTCAAAAATGTCACTCATTGGTGTACTGGTGAAGTCTATCCTTCTGGTTGGATTTGCTTTATTTTTCGATTCTATTATGTTCCATTCATTACTTGAATCACTGCTCAAAGCAGAGGTAACGAGGGGTTTTTCATCTTCAGTGTAACATTTAACCAACTCCATCAGCTTAAACATTTCATCATTGAGTCCGTTCAAAAGAAAACCTAGAAACTCCTCCGCATCTTATTGTCTACCCTCGATTCAGTCGGCCCGCATGTTACGCGATGCCAATTGTTGATGGTCATGCTGCTTGGTCATTCTCTGTATTTTTATCCACTCTCCTGTCTTCCGTCCTAATGCAGCAAGGTAGGTATTCAAACTGCTCCACAAAACGACGCATTCCAACTATAAACGGGTTAGATTTCCTTCTCTCGTTAGACGATATTTTTTTGCTGAGGTTGTTCACAAAGTTGTAGAGTGGTGGGCAAGCAATCAGGGCTTGCAAAATCGAGTTGACGTAGCAGTAATGGCGTTGATTAAGCAGACATCTTGGCTGCAAACTCACTGCCCTACCGTCGATCGTGTATGTAGATAGAAACCCACCCATTCTATAACGGACCTTCTGGAATTCTCGAGTATATTGTTGTTGTACTCGTTTTCAGCTGCCTGGTCAAAAGCGACTTCGTCGAAACTGTTGACGAGCGTTGTTGTATTTGAAGAGATTTGCCCAAAATTTTTCGACTGGGGTAGGGTTCGTTACTATAACTCCGAAGGGAATTAGTTCTTTGAGGGACTGTACGGGTTCAGCCGAAGGACTCAGTTCAGTCTCATTTTGAATACCCTTTTCCTATTTCGTCAAAGCTTGACAATTCTAATGCGGGTCTTCCACCACATTGCCCATTTCTGATTCTTGCACTGTCTGCTGATACTCGTATCTACTGTTTGTGAGAATAACCAATCTGTTGCCCAAAAAACAAAAGGATTAGGAGAGGACATAGGAAAAAGAGAACTGTAATAGATAACGCTCGATTGGGGATGGGGATAGGACATAGGCGAATTTTGGTGGTTCATCGTCGGAGAGATCATAGTATGCAGGTAATAGTTGAAGGTGGAGATACGGCAATCGGTAGGATCAGATTTTCAAGATTCTATCTCTAAACAGTTTTGAATCCTCTAGTATTCATTTTTTAAGATATCCATTGATTTCAAGGAAGTAAATGATGATTTGTCAAAAGAATTTTGGCTATCTACTTCTCAATTGTTGAAGAGGAACTATTGAAACTTCCAAAGAGGGAAGAAGACTCTATAATAAAAACTCTTCAACATATCTTTACAAAGTTTTTATTGAAGTGATTTTTTTTTCTTTCTCAGGAAGTATCCCCACATTTTTGTTTAATGATGGGGAAAGCCAGAAAGCTTTTCCCGAAAAATATTCCTTTTCAATTCAAAAGAAGGAGTATAGCACCAGAAAATAGAGTGACAGAACCACACCATTTCAAATCTGTAACCTGTGACCACTTGATAATTTCCAGTATAAGTACCGGACTGAGTCATGGCCAGTGGGAGAAATTGTACATACATACAGTGCATTTCCTTGATGTCCCCCTTTTCATTTTTTGAACGGGTCAACTCAAAAAATGGAAATTTGAGATACTGAAATTAATGCATGAATACTTTATTTTGAAGTGAAATTGACACATGAAACTTTCAAGATGGCGACTGGGCGTCAACTGGGAAAAAAAATTAAACGGAAAGGGGGTCTTGTGACACATCATTTTGAAGCTCCTGACGAATACTTCACAACCCTAGAATATGAAGTCAATATATTTACCTACTATAGCAATGACAATTCCAGCAACCCAATAAGGTTTGTTAAGTTATTTTTTGTTTATAAAAACGAAAAAAAATGTCAGTACGACAATGAACAACATTGTTCAGTTAGAATTTTCTCATTTAGTTTTCGGTTTTACTAGTACAAAGGTACCATGTCAACGATCTCTAAAACGGTCAATTCTCGTCCATTGGAAGAATAAATTGAAGCGATTTTTATTTACGGTGCTACGCGTAACTTTCACGAGACCGAAAGGGTTTTCAATGAAAGTTTTCCGAATCGACCTATCTTTAGAAAATATTTGAGGGAACTTGTATCCAAATTCACAACTACCGGTAGTATTTATAACAAAAAGCCCCGTCCCGTCATCCGTCCATTCTGGAAGAACAGCAAGTGCAAATAATTGGTGAGATGGTAGTAAATCCAGAACAGATGGAGCACCAGCACATTACTCCAAACAATTAAGAAACTATTTGGATACTACTTTTCCCGTTCGTTGGATTGGCCGTCAAGGTTCTACAGAATGGCCAGCCCGCTCGCCAGATTTTGACTTTTTTTATGGGACTATTTGAAGCAGAAGGTGTACGAAACTGAACCTGCTTCAATATTGGATATACGGCAGATAATAATAAATATTTGTAGAGATATTGACGACACTGTGTTCGAAAATGTTCGGCAAAATATCGGATAGGGTGTTCATATGTCAAGAAGTTCAAGGCAACCATTTTCAGCATCTTCTGAACTGACCTTGAGCTTATTATCTCATATTATGTAGTTAAATGTCAATGTATTTAGACAATTATTTAAAGTTCCGCAATTTTGTAGTAGTCGAAGATATTGACATTATATTTTAGGGTTGTGAAGCGTTTGTCAGGAGCTTCAAAATGATGTGTCACTAGACCCCCCTTTCCATTTAATTTTTTCGCAGATGGCGCCCAGTCGCCATCTTGAAAGTTTAATCTGTCAATTTCACTTCAAAATGAAGTAGTATTCATGCATTAATTTCATTATCCCAAATTTCAATTTTGAGTTGACCCGTTCAAAAAATAAAAGGGGGGGACATTAAAGAAATGCACTGTACTTATTGTATTGAGTTCAACAGCTGTAAATGTACACCGTTTTCTCTTACTAAAATAATTTTAAAATGGTGTAAATAATATTCCAATATTGTTTACACAATTAAACATATTCATTTCTTGATATGATACTCACCCTGGTTGCATTTATTATCAATTCTTTCAATGTCTCAGCATGGATCTTATGTTCAGGATAGAGTTTAGCGAATTCTTTTGTGAAAAATGCTTGCTGGTATTTGCTGATACCTCCCTGGACGTTTGCGTCTATGATTCCTTGTAATCTCATTGTGAAAGGGTTCAAATTCCTCTTAGGATCCAGAGAATGAATAGTAATTAGTTGCCGAAGTTCATTCTCAACATTGCGCATGGTTTCACAAGCATACTGAACAGGTGGAATTTCATCTGTTTGACGGCTGATGACTTCGAACCACCTCAAAATTCCTGGAAGGGGACTCGCTATTTCCATAACCATTCTTTCTATCCATAAAGTCTGGAGAGAAAAAAAAACAAGAAGATTAGAGCTTGACATTTCGATGTCATTTGTAAAAAGAAAGAATAATATTGGATGATTCCTTATACCCTCTTTATTTCAATAAAAATATACAAACACCAGAAGCCGAAACGTCGAGTAGATGAAAATTACAGTACACCAAATTGCTGGCCATGGAAACCTATCCGGTTTCGGCTAGCCACGAAACTCCGAGTGCTCTTTGTGTATCAGTTCAATATAAAATTTAACAGATTCCTGAGAACAGTATGACTATATAGTAATAATAATAATAATGTCTTTATTTCCAATGAAAAATGATATGTTACATGTTATTCGCCTTATGCTACTCAGAAATCCCAAGGGGGAGTTCAACCGAGGGTGCTCTACCACTCCACCAATGCCATTTTGAATATTGTAATGTAACTTATAACGTAAAAAACTAACCTAACTAATTATAAAACATGAATCTACATCACACATCTATTGAAAACACTTTCCCAACATCAGAACAAAAACTGTTTCTCGACGCGAGTTTCGCTAACCAAGTTAGCGTCCTCAGATCATTGTGACTAAATTTGACTACTATGTTAGTGTTTTTATATCCTAATGGTCTAACTACTACCTGTTAGTTGTACCTAACTACACCGGTTATTATTATATAACATTGCCCACAACAAAAAATGGCGTAACTACAATTTCTTGTCCATAGACTGCTCACATTTTCCTTGGGCAATGAAAGGTATGAGATTGAGAAAAACGTTCTTAGGGAGGTGGCCGAAAGCAACGGGTATCCATCAAACATAGTGGATAAAAAAATTAGAAAACAAAAATTTAGGGAGTGTATTTGTAATGCCTTGACTTTTCAAAAAGAGAAAGTGCAGTTACAAGTTATTTTTAACTAGTGATGCATGAGTATTGCTTCCAATAATGATCGAGAGTAAAGCGCGTTGTCATATCTAAATTTTACGTTACCAGTTTATAGCAGAATCATAATATAGTAAGCAGTAGAGTTGTAGGTTGTGGCAAATTATAGATAATACACAATACTAGTACGATTAAAAGGTATTATTTATGACAAAAATCAGTAATGAGCTTGTAATGAGTAATACTTATACATTTCCTGATTACTGATCAGTTAAACTTCATTATTTTCTGTATAGTGTTAGATATTTATTACAACTAGTGGCAACGCTGTACGCAACGATATTTCTGTCTTTGTCACTTTACCGTAACTTCCATCTCATCGTTGCAGTCCTCACTAATGTACTTGCAGCCATGAGCGTATCATTGGTTTGTGAATTATACAGCGTGAATTGTACGTTTTACAGTTAAGTTAGTCAGCAATCGACGTGTTGTGATATCAATTGGTGAAAATAATAGTGCTAATAAGTGTTTGAGCGTTACATAATTATATTTCTACACCGTTCTCAAACTACTCAAAAAATGGGAGACATGGTCGGGCCTTCCACGTCGAAAAAGGTAAAACGGTCGGAGTCTCGGCCAGTAAGAGAAAAATAAATTGTACTGCGAGTATTTCACTGTCTTGAAAGAGATCATCAGCCACCAAAAGATGACTTTGTGCATATGTGCTGTAATTCTACATGTGTACCTCCGAATAACCAACCGGGCATTTCAACATCATAAAGTTCCACAATTACAAAAGATAAATTAGTTGATATGTGATCTGATTATACCGGTGTACCAAAATCATCGATTTACAAAATACTAAGAGAAGCAGAAATTCATGGGGAAGTACAAATGCCAAAAATCAGTAGCGGACGAAAAAAAATCACAGTTGATGAAGAAGCCAAAACCAGTATACGCAGAACTATTCACAGTTTCTTTTTCAGAAATGAGCTGCCCACACTACAAACAGTTCTGGAGGCACTTAGCGATCATGAATTGGTCCCAAAAATGGGTAAAGAAACTTTTAGGAAACTTGTACACGAAATGAAATTTACGTACGGAAAAGTTGACAGGAAAAGCATTCTCATTGAATGTCAAGAAATAATAGCATGGAGAAGAAACTTTCTAAGAAAAATTGACGAATTTCGGAAGCTCAAAAAAAAAGTACTTCATGGACGAGACATGGGTTAACCAAGGACATACGGTCAAAAAAGTATGGCAGGATGGTAATATAACAAGTGCACGACAAGCCTTTATTGAAGGTTTGTCAGTTAGGTTAAAACAGCCATCTGGAAAAGGTAGTCGTCTGATAGTTACGCATATAGGAAGCGACAGTGGATTTTTACCAAATGGTGAATTAATATTTAAATCTAAGAAAACAGGCGACTATCATGAAGAGAAGAATGCGGAGGTGTTTGAAAAATGGTTTGAAGGCATCATTCAACTTGTGGAACCTGGGTCTGTCATCGTCATGGACAATGCCCCATACCATAGTCGACATTTAGAAGCATGTTTTAAAGAGGAGCAAAAAATGTGGGACGTAGACAACCGTATTGAACACAATATTGAACCAATCATAATTCACTTTGATGATAGCGGTAGCAACAGTGACGAATCTGAGGTTGAAGATTAGACGAAAATTTGTACATTTACATTTATATTATATTCTATTATTTTAACTAAATTTCAACTAATTGTACTAGGAATTTTTCTTTCATTCTTAACCCTCTCAAAAATTAATAAGCACGCCCCCGATTTGCTGTCAACTGGGCTTACTTCTACTCTCAATCATTATTGGTTTTAGTATAGCGCTACTGATTTTTTTCGGATTGAGCACAAGGGAGTGTTGTTCTGCTACATTCGATTTTGCTTCTAAGTCATTGTTAGGTTTTGTAGCAGCATTGTCGAAGTCATTAACAGCAAAAAGGAGGTATAGCTGAATGTCAAAAAAGCGAAAATGTAACATTACTCTAAATCCTGATACTATAAATGACTTTTACGGCTCTATTGCAGAAATTATGAGTACCTGTCTCTGTATGACACCAACATTAATGAATTAATTGAAATCATGATGGATATTAAAAACAAAAATACTGCAGGATACGATAACATTTCTATCAAAATAATACAAAACCTTCCTCCTAGTGCCCTAAATGTACTAGTTTCACTGATAAATTTATCCTTTCAAACAGGCATTAACCCCTTTTTTCTAAACACCTCCGTGGTCATTCCTCTGCATAAGGGCGGAGATTCTGATGATCCCTCTAATCTCCGCCCTGTATCTCTCATACCAACCATCGCAAAAATCATTGAAAAACTAGTTGGACTACTTGAATTCATAAATAAGCATAACATCATCAGTGAAAATCAATTCAGCTTCCAGAATAATAAAAATACGCACAATGCTATTTTCTCATTTCTGAATAGTTTATTCAGAGATAAATGTCGGTGAAAAGACTGCCGTAGTATTTTGTGACCTGTCAAAGGCATTCGACTGCGTTGATCACAAAATACTGCTGAGAAAGCTCCAACGTTATGGATGCAGAGGAGTAACTCACAAATGGTTCGATTCCTACTTAATGGGACGGACGCAAATGGTCAAAACAACTCAACTTTCAAAAAAAAAAGGGAAATTAATTCTTGAGTTCCACAAGGTTCTGTGTTAGGTCCCATTCTTTTCTTATTATATATTAATGACCTCACCAAGCTTAATATTTCTGGGAAGTTCACTTTATTTGTAGATGACACTACCATACTTTGGAATAATAGAAACACTTGTGAGTTGCACAAAACAATCTCTGCTGACTTGAAAAAAGTTAAAGATTGGTGTGATTCTTACATTTTATCTTTTAACTTGACTGAAACAAATTTATTATCATTTAGATGCTCAATCAACGAACTTTTTTTTGAAGACAGATCACTGGAATCTAAAAATAACACTAAATTTCTAGGAGTCTTCATTGACCAGAATTTAAAATTTGTGGATCATGTTAAACAACTCACTAGAAAAGTCTCCTCTGACTGTTATGCGGTTAGAGTGATTTATAAAAGGTTTGTTCCAACCTTGAGTCACCAACAGATTTCCAACAGTTTGTAAATCGTTGTCAACGCGCATGTCTGGTAGATATTGGTTTCTGATTAATTTGAAATTTCTGATTGGAACAGCTGATAGTTCAACTGAAGTTTGCCATGGAATTTCAACATAACCTTTAAAAATAAATCTTATCAAGTGTATTTCTGGAGAGTAAAAGAAGGTTGCAGTATTTTATATCTTTATTCTATTTACTAATCAACATGGAACTGGGAGGTAAGTAGGTCACAGCAATAATTAATTTGTGTAATTAAAGATGTTCATATTTTAGGTTCACTTAAAGAATTCCTAATTTTTCCTGGGCCAGCAAATACATAATTTATTTTATAACAATTTTTGCAGGTTATGTTGTTTGCAAGTTGCATGAACATAAAACAGAAACAGTAATACGGAATACGCATGCGTCAGATTAATGGTTAGAAGATAATCCTCAAACCATTCTGATAGATTTCGAACAGGTTTGAGTCTTGGGTGGAACAGAAAGCTGATAGTTTACTAATGGTTGGAAACTCACGTTGGAACGCAATCACATTACTGTGCAGAATCCTGACTGTTAGAAACTGTTTCTGACGCTGGTTGGAACGAACCTAAAGAATTGGGGTTCAGCACTGCAAAGATGGCGTACTTTGCACTCATAGATTCTCACTTACACTAGGGAATACCGTTTTGGGGAGCATCAGTCCAACTTCACTCAAAAGTCTACTAATTTCACAGAAAAGGGCAATAAGGTATATAGGAAACCTAAAACCAAGAGACTCCTGTAGAACCTTCTTCAAAAAACATAGTATTCTAACGGTAACTGCATTACTTACACTAGAATCTGTGTGTTTAAGAAATAAGCATATAATAAATTTTGCTGCATCCTCTTCCCATTATAACACCCAACACTGCAGACACACTCTGCACACTGTGCCAACTAAAAACATTACCAGAGACTCCATATTTTACAACGGTGGAAAAATGTACAATCATTTGCCTATGGACATAAGATCTGCCAATATAAATGACTTCCAATTCAGGAAGTTAGTCAAAAAATTTCTATCTGATAGACCCTATTATACTTTGGATGAATATTTTAACGATAGTTTTTAACTGACTTACGCATATTTTTTATCTTTACTTAAGTATGTACTACCCAAGCTTTGTCTTCAAGATTATATCTTATGGTAATAAAACATATTTTTATTATTATACATGTGAATTTTACAATGTTTAACACAGTTATGAAATTGGCTAGTATAAAGTGTGAAAAAAAGCGGTCCAAGAACTGAGCCCCGAGGTAGTCCCAAGATGAAATTTCCAGCTGTGGATAATTGATCTCCAAATTGAACGCTTTGTGCATAATTGTTGAGATATGACCGACAAAGCTGAAAATATTCCGAACAGTCTCTACTTATTTTCAAGATGCTTGGCAAAGTATAATAATAATAATAATAATAATAAAGGTCTTTATTATTTTCAAATAATATACATATAGATTTTAACATTGTATGCAAAAAAAAATAAAAACATTTCTGAAAATGAAGGGCGAAGTTCATTTTCTGCAGACAAACGATAGTTTTACTACGAAAATGTTCTTCCACTAATGTTCATGACTAACCATATCGAAGGCTTTACTTAAGTCGAAAATTATCAATACTATACACTGATTTTTATCAAGTGGTCCAATAGTTACTTGTAGAAGAGCCGTCGTGCAACTATGTCCCTTTCGGCACCCCGACCGAATAGAGATGGAAAAATTTTATTTTCGTTAAGATGTTCAGATAGTTGGCTGATTAAATTTTCTCAAAAAATTTAGATAAGCCGGTCAAAATGTTTACAGGCCTAAGGTCAGAGTAATGCGAGGGATTTTCGCTTTTTGGAATAGGGATAATAATAGCAAATTTCCAAATAGGGGGATAGTTAGATAATAATATTATACTATTGAAGATATGTACCAAGAAAGGCAAAATGAAGGACAACAAATTTCAATGAAAGCTATACTTATATTGTCAGAACCAGCAGAGCTGTTTTTCATTCGTTTAAGGAATTATTCAAATTTATTTATTTCCTGTTGACAAATATACATTGTGTAGGAGCCGTCAGTGATAAAATCTTAGGTACTACTTACAAACTAATGGGACACGTACTCTTTAATAGTATAAAAACTATGAGAACATAAAAAATATTTCAAGCGATATTTGAATTTGGCTTGAGACCTGCTCTCCTTTATATTCATTGGCAAATGGTTGAATATTCGGGGAGCCATCAAATTTGGTGAGTTATAAGCCAGGTTTGTTCTGGCATATGGTACAAACAAATTATTATTTTGACGAGTATTCACATTGAGGATACATCTATTCATCAGAAAGATTTCATTGTCATTTTTAAAAACATGTAAACACAGGTCAAATATAAACAAACAAGGCAATGTTAGAATATTAAAATTAACGAACACATTTTTGCAGGAATCCCTAGTTGACAATCCTGTTATGGTTCTCAGTATTCTTTTTTGCACGAGGAATACCTCATTCCAACGTGACGATAATCCCCAGAAACATAGGCCATATCTGAGTCTGGACTCAACTTGAGCATAATACAGCATCAACAACTGATTAATTATTTAACACTTGTCTTAAATTTCTGAGCTGAAATGATATCGAATTCAACTTCTTCATTAAAAATTCACAATGATTATGCCAGCCTAAACATTGGTCGATATGAAGTCCCAGGAATTTGGTACTTTCGATGCCTGTCGTTACAGAATCTCCCCTCTCATTAATCTTGAAACTGATTGGTGTATAATATTTCTGTCTGTTATGGAAACGGATCAGAACAGTTTTATCAACATTCATGAATAACTTATTTGCCGCAAACCATGAATTTAAGTTTCAAAAAACTTCAGCACATTTCTCTTCCAGGTCAGAATCAGACCTATCCGAGACGATAATAGAAGTGTCATCAGCGTACATTATTACTGTTTCTTCCGTTATTGAGTTTTCCAAATCATTTATATAAAACAGAAACAGTATTGGGCCTAATATGGATCCTTGTGGCACTCCAAGGTCCGTAGAAATTATATCAGATCTCATTTTATTAACTTCTACAAACTGTTTGCTATGAGAGAAGTAATCCGATAACCAAGACAGCGGAAGACCACGTATGCCATACTTGTACAGTTTATCCTTTAGAATTTGATGATCTACACAGTCGAATGCTCTGCTGAGATCACAAAATATCCCAACAGGGCACTCTCCTGCATCGAGGCATTCGATTATTTCGTTATAGGATGAATGTATTGCTGTTATGGTTGATTTCTTATTTAAAAATCCATGTTGATTTCTGGCAAAGACGTTATTATTATCACAGAACAGCACTGTATCCTCATCTATAATTTGTAAACGAGATTCTTTTTTCACATAAGACAAGATGAGATTTGAGTAAATAATAAGATTTAAATTTTTGGGAAAGAAAGTTTTTGGCTTTCTACTACTCCATCTTGATACAAAAAATAAAGAAGGATGAGGGAGTCTTCCAAAGAAAGGAAGGAAGTAATTCTATACATGGATGTGTAGATCATGCAAAGAAGTAACTTTCAGACACAAACTGAAAGAAAGTCCTCCTGAAACAGCTACTTTCATATAAACATTGAATTATACGAAAGAAAAAATTCTTTCGAAACAAATATTTCTATATGAACACTGAGTTATACAGAAGATACTTTTCTCTACTCAGTTTGTATTTCAAACATTCGTTGTGGGATAAAAATCAGATATCATTCACATGAGTTCTACTTTAAATGAATGGTAACAAATTGCACTTACATAGAACACTGCCATCTTCACTGGTATACACCGATGTTTCGCATTAAGACACTTGCCCTAAGGCTCTTCAGTACCAAATTGGATAACATTATAGAAAATAATGAAATAAATAAAAATTATAGAAAAAAATCGTAATTCATGAATGAAGTGTGTGTATTTTCTATAATGTTATCCAATTTGTTACTGAAGAGCCTTAGGGCAAGTATCTTAAGGCGAAACATCGGTGTATACCAGTGAGGATGGCAGTGTTCTATGTAAGTGCAATTTGTTACCATTCATTTAAAGTAGAACTCATGTGAATGATATCTGATTTTTATTCCACAATGAATGTTTGAAATACAAACTGAGTAGAGAAAATTATCTTCTGTATAATTCAGTGTTCATATAGAAGTATTTGTTTCGAAAGAATTATTTTCTTTCGTGTAATTCAATGTTTATATGAAAGTAGCTGTTTCAGGAGGACTTTCTTTCAGTTTGTGTCTGAAAGTTACTTCTTTGCATTATCTACACATCCACGTATAGAATTACTTCCTTCCTTTCTTTGGAAGACTCCCTCATGCTTCTTTTTTTTTGTATCAAGATGGAGTAGTAGAAAGCCAAAAACTTTCTTTCCCAAAAATTAATCACTCCTAAATAATATAACTCCTTCAATTCAAGATTTAAATATTTTTCATAACTCACTTTGATTTCATTTTCCTTATCTATAATGCCTTTATGCACTGGACGGTCACACTGAAATCTTCTTACATCATTGTAGTGGTAAAACCTTGAAATTTTTTCTGGAATATCAGTTGCTAGGGTGATAGGATTGGATTCTGGAATAGGTTTAACATTGCATATTTGAATAACTGGAATACAGTTGAGGAGTGTTGACTTTCATAGTTTACAGTATTGATAAAAAAAAAATTAAAGGATACATTGTCCATCTGAATTGATAATAGTGTCATCTGGAGGTGTATTTTTCATAAGTATTTGTGCAGACGGAAATTCGGTTTGTAATCTTTGTGTAAAGGCACCTATTCTCTCATATTCCAATCCTCTATACACAAATTGTTTATTCTACAAAAAAATACATTGATTTCGATTCAAGTTCTTTGGACTTTCATCTTACCCTCACAAATAAAGGAAAACCTAATCCATAAAAACCCACTCGGAAAAATTCGGGCTCCGGACGGAGTTGAGTTAAGATGTTATCAAAAAACTTTGCCTGATATTTCAAGATATCGCTGAGCAGCTTGTAATCGAAAAATATCGATTCATAAAGGTTGGCCAACTCCTTCAACAGTGGAATACCTTTCTCCCAACACTGAAAAATAGTCGTTAGTAAACGAAAGTTAACGGAAAATTGATAATACCTTTCCCTTATCGAAGTAGTTGATGATTTGCCTATACAACAATTCTTTCACTTGGCATTCCGTGTGATTTGGGTAATTCGGATCAGCAACTTGATTATTATTCCAGTGTAGTTGGTCAGCGTATAATTTCAGAGTGAATGCGGCCTCTGTATAATTCTCAGCTGATAAATGTAAATCATGAAGTTTGTATATGTACCTGAGATACATTTCCTTCCTGTTGAATTCATTCTTGTAAAAATTCTGGAAAAAAAGAAAGAAAAGTCATCAAATCATTGTACTTTCATTACAGCATATTCGTATGCTGCTGTTCAAAACGTAAGATGAATTTTCATTTTTCTCAAAAAATATTTATTCATTCATCAATTCATTCAGAGTAGTCCTGCTCACTTGTGCCAGCGTTTTTTCCAATCCTTGAAGCAGTTATGATATGCACTTTTTGGCGTGTCCTTGAGCTCTTAGCGATTCGGTTTTTATCTCCTCAATCATCGCAAAACGCTGTCCTTTCATGGGTTTCTTCGATTTTGAAATCAGAAAAAAGTCGCAGGGGGCCAAATCTGGTGAATACGGTGGCTGAGGCATGATTACGGTCTTGTTTTACGGTTCTTCATTTGACGAAAATATCAGTCCTTCGAACGCAAGTTTTAGATGATGGAATGAAAAGAAGTCGCTTGGGGCTAGATATGGTGAGTAAGGCGGATGTTCAAGCAGTTCAAACAATAATTCGTGGATTTTCGCCAAGGCAACCTCTGAGGTGTGAGACGGCGCGTTGTCTTGGTGAAACAGGATTTTTTTTTCTGCAAATGTGGCCGTTTTTCCACAAGTTCTGCCTTCAGCTATGTAATAATATGTAGTATGCTCCTGTGATGGTTTTTCCTTTTTGAAGATAATCGACTAAAATAAATTCACGATTATTTTAGTAGTGGTTTTTACCATTTTTGAAGCTAAGCCGATTACTTCTTTACAGTCTACTGTTTGGACTGTATTTTAGTTTTGGGCGTATAATGGTGTAACCAAGTTTCATTTACAGTAATTAATCGGCGACAAAACTCGGATTTATTGCGCCTAAACTGCGCCAACAGAGCGTTGGAAATGTTCATTCGAAGACGTTTTTGTCCAACGTGAGCAAACGCGGCACCTAACGCGAGGACAGCTTCCTCCTGCCTAAATGTTGACTTAATATGTAACAAACACGTTCTTTTGATATGTCATAACATTTGCTATCTCCCTCACTTTAATTAGGCAATCGTCTAGCACCATTTGGTGAACTTTGACGATATTTTCATTGGTAGTAGCATTTTTTGGACGTCCCGAACGTTCATCGTCTCCCAAGCTCTTACAGACCGTTTAAATTCAGCTGCCCAAAATTTCACTGTGGCAAATGATAGTGCAGAGTCCTCATACACAGAATCCAACTTATCTTTGTTTTTTGTGGGGGTATTGCCTTTCAAAAACACATATTTAATGACAGCTCGATACTCGATTTTGTCCATTTTCATTAAAACACTCATATCAAGTCACTTAAACGACCGTTACAACTGCGCGTCCAAAATGGTTGGAACTTTGGTGAGTACAGTTTGTCAAGAATAGGAAAAAGTTTCAAAATCTTAATTTGAGACCGCCTTAGCAGTACGCAGAAGACAGGAGTGGAAACGCCCACAGCCCAGTCAGTCGAATTTGTCTGTTGTGAAGTGAGCATCGCGGGTTAATCGAGTGTACAGTCTGAGCAGAAATAAAGCGTAAATTTTAAGCAGTATACAAAAAATTTCAAAGGAAATGAAATCGATTGAGAATGGAGAAGCCGCTGCTTCTTTGACACCAAATATAAAAAGAAAGAAAGCTGCAACTAAAGCTACCTTAGATGGTTTTGATAAAGGATTGCTTCGAAGATTTATTATTAATTATTAAACTGTCGATAAAAAGGTTCCAACTCTTCGGCGCATACATCATAAATTTAAATCCAAAAATAACTATGCTGGTTCCTACGAAAGCTTGAGAAAAGTTATGCGTGACATGGGATTTTCGTGGAGGAAAACGACAAATAATCGACAATTATTAATGGAAAAGCCGGATATCGTTCAGTTAAGAACAAATTTTTTGCGAAGTATGAAAACATTTCGAGAAGAAAAGTGACCCATAATTTTCATGGACGAAACCTATATTCATTCCTCGCATACCTACATAAAAACCTGGAATGACAACACTAGCGAAGGTTTACATAAACAAGTATCAAAAGGGCAAAGACTAATAATAATTTAGATCAAATACGAAGTCAGGTGATCATCATAATGAGATGAACTTCACGAATTATATAAAATGGCTTCAGGAGATGCCCATAGGCATAACGTTCTAAGGCTTCCTCCATACCACCCTGACTTAAATCCTATAGAGTTAGTGTGGGCGTCTTTAAATCATTATGTTGCACAAAGAAATGTAGATTTTAGCTTAAAGACCGTGGAAAGATTATGCGATGAATTTGTTTAGTACATGTTGTGAAACTGAGTGGAAAAAACGATGTGAGCATGCTCAAAGTTTTGAACAGTTTTTCATGGAAAAGGAACCAACATTAGATTTTATAGTAGACGACATGATAATCAACTTACAAGAAGATAGTGACACTGAACCAAATTACATCAGTTCAGACCTTAGCGAAGATTCATCCTCCGAAGATTAAGATAAAATATTGTTTTTATTTAAATTTTTGCGTTTTTTTGCCTTTTATAATTTTTTGCTTTGTATTGTTTTATTTGTAATTGTTACGGTCTTAGAAATTTTTCGCCGTATTTTTCGTATAAGTATAAGCAACCTTCTAATTCAAAGCAAGTTTTATTTATTTATTCCAAACATTTCTCATTAATGGCATAACCATTATTCATAATATTCTAACTCAAAAGAATACTAATCCCATAATTGAACAAGTTATCTTTATAGCCCTCATTTCCTGTCTTAACTCTTATTGGTTGGGTGGTCGATGATTTGAACCACATAACAAACATCCCAATTGTCGCGGTGGTCCACGATTTGGACCAGCTACAGTAAACATTTTCTCAGCTGGAATGGTGGTTCATTTTGTCGTTCACCATCGCCAATGCTTCCGTAGGTTGCTACGTGACTTAGTGACATCATGATTTTAGCGCGAGCTTGGTTTTCCTACCAAGACTCTATCTCCCGAACTGCGGGAGATAGAGTCTTGAAAAAAGTATTTAGATTTGGTGGTAATTTTTTTGGACCACTGCTCCACTGCAACGTAAAATATTTTTCAAATTACCTGATGGTTTTCAGGATAATGGCAAATAACAAATAAGAAAGATCATTCAGATTAGTCGGTATGACCTCAAAAGAATTTGATGAACCGCTGGATGATGCTTACGTCGACTCTTTACCATCTGATAATGAGTCAGTTATATCTGATGCTATGCAGGAGGACTCTGAAGACGATATGCCGTTATCGCCACCGTTATTCGTAACTGAATATGGCGTTCCAGGTTTTTTGAAGAATTCCACTGACATGACACCATATCAACTATTTCAGTTATTTTTCACAGATGACTTCATCGATCCTTTAGTATTTCATACTAATCTATATGCAGAACAACATTTGGCAACAGGAAAAAGCTCTACTAATACAAATATTGAAGAAATGAAGGCGTTCTTGGGTTTGAACTTATTGATGGGAATAAAACGGCAGCTAAGCTATAAGAACTACTAGGCAAGTGCTCCAGATTTTCATGATACTTACATAAGTTCAATTATGACCTAGAAAAAATTCAGTTGGCTCTTGTCACATCTACATATCGCTGTCCCAGTGCAAAACAGTAATATCTCAAAATTTTGACATTTTGAGATATTACTAATTCTGAAGAATGACACCGAACTACGTCCAAAGCAACACAGTAATATATCAAAATATTACATTTCCTTATTTTTTTTACCATTTGTTTTACTCTTACTTCATCCTGAGCTGATGGTTTTGGTGGGTCAACACAATAACAACTCAAAATAGTACACTATTTCACCAATAAATATCTTTTAGTTTCTAGAGCAACACTGAAACATCACAAAACATTTATGCTGTTCCAAACCTTGATTATAGTGCAATAGTGTAATATCACAAAATGTTTTTTTATTTCTCAGCTGTTCATAGAGATAACCTGTTGAATAACCTGTGGTTTGTTATTGTTTTTGAAGAGAACTTGTGAAATTGGAAAGGTAGTTTGGAAGGTTATTTGTAACATTTCTGAAAGTGTATGAGTTATTAGTTTCCAGAATGAATAGTTTTATTGAAAATGTCAATGAAGGCAGAGGGAAAAAGATGCTACAGATATTGTTTGTGGAGGAATCCAAAGCGGATCATGAAAAGGTAAGATTTAAGTTTATTATTTAACAATCCCGGGCGTGTAGTTGAGAGAAGGCCTAAATCGTTCCACTTGTTTTTCAGATGGAAAACCGGCCTCAAGTTGAGACTCTACAATCAAATTTTGTTGAGACCAGTTCTGTACCAGTTCTGGAAGTGGCGCATCCAAATTCAGAAGGTGTTTACATTTTAACGTATAATAATGAAAATATTACAGCTGATGATGTTTTAAAAGGTGAATTTTTGTTTGATGATACTAATATTGAATTACAAGAAGTCCAGCTTGTTACGGAAGTCAACAATAATAATCAGGAATATGAGGAGCAGGAAGAAGTTAAAACCTATGATCAAGAAGTGAATATAGCAGATGATGGCAATAACGTTTATGAGGACGATGTTTCTGATAAGAGTGATGATTATATACCAGATGAAAATGGTTATAGTTCTGATAGAGAGTATGAAGAGAATGAAAACCTTGAAAATAACGTTCAACAGCCAATATTAGAGTTTGAAAAAGTACAAGAGGAACCTCAAGATCAAGAAATCATAGAAATAAACAGAGGAACCAAAAAAAGATTGAAAAATGAGAAACTTTGGGCAAAAAATGTGAAAAAATTTAAAGTAAATTCAGGTGAAGCTTATCAAACAAAATCAGGTAACCTGAAGCAGGCAAAAACTGTAAAAGAAGGTTGTGGAGACAAGTGTAAATTAAAGTGTTCAGAAAATGTTGACTTGGAAGATAGAAAAAAAATGTTATCTGATTTTCTAACGCTTACTGATATCACCAGAAAAAGAGACTTTATCTCAAAGCTAATGGATGAAGTAAAACCAAAATACTGTTATAAGAAAGATGACTCGCACAGATCAGCAAATTATTCTTACAATTTCATCATCAACAGAAATAAAGTAAAAGTTTGTAAAAAGATGTTTACTGATACGTTATGCATTAGTTCAACTTTTTTGACTACTGTAAAAAAAAAGATGTCATCTACAGGCGTTATTGAGCCAGATCTTAGGGGCAAACATTTAAACCAACCCAAAACAGACCCTCAAACCATCAAAGATATAATTGATCATATAAATTCATTTGCTAGAATAGAGAGCCACTATTGTAGGTCCGATACTAAAAGAGAATATATCGACGGAGACTTAAACCAAGCAGAGATGTACAGACTATACAAAAAAAAGCTGTCAAGATAAAGGTATTTCTTTTGCAAAACAGCATGAGTATGACGAAATTCTGACTACAAAATTTAACATTGGATTTTTTCAACCAAAAAAGGACCAATGTTCCTTCTGCGAAAGCTATAACAATAGCTCAGAAGAAGAAAGGATAAACATGAAACAAGAGATGGATTTACATAAAAAAGAAAAAGAACTATCACGAGAAGAGAAAAAACATGATAAGGAAGCAAGCAGGGAAGCCAATTCAAATCTTATTGTTTCTTGTTTCGATCTTCAGGCCGTTGTCCAATTACCAAAGGGCCAAGTATCAACCTTTTATTATAAAAAAAAATTAAATGCCTTTGATTTCACAATTTATGATACTACCAATAAACAAGGATTCTGTTACATTTGGCATGAAGCATGTGCCAAGCGTGGCGCACTAGAAATATCATCGTTTCTCTATAACTACTTGAAAGAACACTGCTGTGGAACTGGTAAAAGATTAGTCTTTTATTCAGACAACTGTAGTGGGCAAAATAAGAATCATCTTCTGTTAACAATGTACCTGTATGCCGTGAAAACCTTGGATATCCCATCTATAACACATAAGTATCTAATTGTTGGGCATACCCAAAATGAAGGAGATGTGATGCATTCACTGATCGAAAGACAAATGAAATTAGCCACTAAAAAGACGCCTCTTTATGTTCCTAGCCAGCTAGTTGCCGTAATCCAAATGGCTAAGAAAGGGGAAGATCAGTTTGTTGTCAAAGAAATGGACACACAAGATGTCCTGGATTGGAAAGGAGCTACTCACCTTTTCGGTAAAAACTTTCAATATGATACATCAGGGGAAAGAATAGTGTGGGCGAATGTTAAAATGTTTGAGGTTCGGAAGGATACAGGAAACACTGTTTTTTACAAAACATCATATGAAAAAAAAGACATGAAATCATTTAACCTGGATGACAAGATTGTAAAGAAAAGAGATGGCTCTGTAACAATCATTCCCAGAGGTTTATCGACCAAAACAGCAGATGAAAACTCACTTCAAACACCTAGACGAACGTCGAGGAAAGTTAAATCAAAGCAATGTGTTGACTCTCCAGTAAACAATGATACACTCAACACTCCAACTCTTAGAGTCAAACAAGCATACCCAATTCCCCCAGGTATAACTGTTTTGAAGAAAGCGGATCTACTGAGTTTGTGCAGGGAGAACCTCATTCCACGTCCATACCATCCTTTTTTTGAAAATTTGAGAACTTCCACTGTTGGTGAAGTCGACGAACAACCTGAAGATGATGATGACTAAACTTATTCTACAAACAAATAATCTTGTATACAAAACATTTGTAGCCTAATCTTACAATTAATAAAAATACACAGTTTCAGCAAATGTTTGTTTTTTTTTTCCTATTTTCAACTGTTGTTTCATAAAATTAGGATTATATTATTCCTATAAGAAATTAGCACAAATCAAAAATGTTATGTAAAAGTCTAGTGCAATACAGTAACATAACAATAGTAACAATGCAAATAGTAACAATGCAAAATAATTTTTTTAAATATCTGGGCAATACTGTAACAACTCGAAGTAGAGTTAGTGTAATAATTATTTTAAACTTAAATCTTAGAAATTGAATTATGTGTTATTTTTGTAAATCTTACCGATAAAATGAGATTCATAATAAAATTTTTATTATAAACATAGTTATGCATATGAAAGCTAAAAGTCAAAAACAAAACCTCATGAATGATTAACCTCCAATAATCTCAAAACTGTTGGTTTTGGGATGTGATAGTTTAGCACTAGGACAGCGATATGAACGATAATTCTATGATTCCCTCACGTGATTCACCATTGTATGATAAACTTTATAAAGTACGCCCAATGTTGGATCACCTCACAAAAAATTTGAAGAGTGTCTGCTGCCCAGTAAAGAATTAGCCCTAGATGAATCTATGATTAAATTCAAGGGTAGGAGTACAATGAAGCAGTACATGCCTAAAAAACCCATCAAGAAAGGGTACAAAGTATGGATGCTCTGTGATAAATCAGGGTATTGCTTGAAATTTGATATCTATACCGGAAAATCCTCCACAGGGGATGTGGAAAAATGTTTGGGGTCCAGAGTGGTCAAGAAACTGACAGAGGGCTTTTCAGGAAAGAATAACCTATTGTTTTTCGACAACTTTTTCAATAGTGTTGAACTCATGGAACATTTGAAAGAAAGAGGGATATATACTGTTGGAACTGTGAACATTTTCATGCCTATCTGCAAAACAGATAAGCAACTGAACCGAGGTGAATTTTACTGGAACACCAGTGACAGGGGACTGCTTGCCATGAAATGGAAGGGTAAGAAATCTGTTCATCTTCTTTCTAACTACCACAAACCAGAAAACATCACTGAAGTAGATCTTAGGGAGAGAAGCGGAAATGTAGTAAAGGTGCCGTGTTGACTACAACTCAAATATGAATGGGGTTGATAAGTTCGATCAGTTACTTAGCAGTTACAAAATCAATAGACAAAGTAACAAATGGTGGCATCGCATATTTTTTTATTTTCTCGATGCTTGTGTTGTGAATTCTTATTGTCTCTACAAGCTAATAAACTTACCCAAAATAAGTTCGAAAGCATTTAGAAGAGCAATTATAGCTGGACTTACGGCTTCAACGTTAGCATCCTCAAACAGGGTCAAGTCTTCTTCTAGAAGGGCAAGCTCAAATGTACCTCAATTGGAGATCAAAAAATCGAAACCTTATGTTCCGAAAGAGATTCGCTGGACATCATCGATGCATCAGCCCGAACGTACTTCAAAGAGGAGGTGTGCTCTATGTAGCACTAAAGTACACCCCGTGCGTTCCGATTGGAAGTGCTCCACATGCGGCGTTTCTCTTTGTTTAGGGAAGGAAAAAACCTGTTTCCAAACTTATCACTCACATTAGTACATCTTTCCTATATTTCACTTTACTTTCTAATTAAAAGTATCATTTTATTATTATATTGACTTTTTTTCAAAGCTGAAACGGTGGTCCAATGATAAACCACCACTTTTTGTGAAAAAAGACGATTTCATTTTTTATTTTCTAGATTAAATCTGATTTTTGTATAGACAAAAATGATACCGCAATCATATAATCAGAGTGAGAAAAAAAATTTGGGTTCCACTTGGGTTAAAATTTCATGATGATTCTGAAGCTAGCAAGAGTTAACCAAAATTATTTTGAATTCAATAATGAGATGGACTAATAGTGGGGACTTTGTACGTTGGTTTTACAGTTTATTCAGGGGACTGTACATCTACACTAAGCAGAGACAACTTTAATCGCAAATATGTGCATCTTTGTTCCTCCGAATGCTTTCTAGCTCTTCTAGCTCTTTTTCCTATTCTTGACAAACTGTAACTGTCACTAGCTTTTGTTTACGACTGCTGCTATCTTCATGTTCAGGTCGTAAACTCTTCAGATCACCCTCGTAATAAGCAAATTTAGGCTATGATAACAAGACGTTTATATCATAATGACCTTCCTTATTAAACCCCCGACTGAGTATCCACAAAGGCAGTCTATAGATTCACGTTATAATTTGCAGGAAAAACTCTGCCGCTCTCTAGTTGAATAAATAAAGATCCTATCAATATTTTGTACAAACTAAAATTATTCACTTCACCGAACTGCATTGCAAAAAGTAATACTGAAACCGAATATCATTTAAAGTAAAAGAATCACATATTTCAGCACCTACCAATAGATTGAATGTACAAGACATTCTTTTGTCTCGATTTTCGTCCCCCTGGATGACATTTCGGTAGTCCAAAAGGCGTTCTAAGAGTCGAGTTATGGAGCTTATGAATGCTGCACCACTTTCTTTCCACGCAGGATCCTCGGACTGAACTCGATCTAACAAACTATGAAAACGAACAAATCAGCATTCACATGAATTTGATAGGAACTCAAAAACGTTATTTATGTTCAACAGAATGTTATATCAGTTACAATTATAAAATACCACTGAAGCCGTTTTTTAATGGCAATGTACAGGACATGCCCATATCATAAAATACCTATTGAATACAAAATGAATTTGAATATAGGTATTATGAAAAAAACTTGATGAAAGGATAATATTGAAGCAATAAAAGCGGGACCAAGCAAAGATTTCAATGGTCCAGGGCAGAGTTTAGATGAGGCCCCTCTAACCACGAAAAAAATAAAAATGAGGAAGAAAAATAGCTTTTGAATTTTCACTGGTCAAATTATTCCATTTGCTCACAATTCTCCTGGAATTGAACAAGAAACCATATCCTGGTATCTACCTTTCTTAGGGGCATTACTTCCATATCAGAAGCATGAAAAAAACATTGCATTAGCTATTCTTACTGTACCAAAACAAACAAAAAATCACAATGTTTTCTAAAAAGATTCCTTCAATAAAAGACAACTAAACAATTATTGAACTTCAAAACTGAATCATAGCATATCAGTGTTTATATTCACTAACGCTTTTTAAAAACATTGAATTAAACATTGTGAAAGTGAATTTAAGAGCAAATGAAACGAAAATACAAAAAATGTTTGTAGACTGAACACTAAATTAAAATCTTTTTCCTAGCCTAGCAAAAGACAATTTGCTAAAACTGTGTAAATTTGAGTAAAAATAGACTCCAGTACTTTTGTAATGATGAAAAAGAGAATTGAAACTTTCTGTTTTTTACCACTTTCATTTGTAACTAACGTTACTGCAGTTTCGTCCTACAAGGACATTTTTAAACTTATACGTTAAACATAAGAAGTTTCTTCATTATGATTTACTAACACGTAGTAACGGCTACCTCCATCAATTTACTTTTTTGTAAATCATTTTGAGCAAGTCCAGACATATGAAATGTTACCACAACACAAGAAAAGTTTTGGGTTTTTACTTCTCCATCTTTATATAAAGAAATATGGGAATCTTCCAGAAATAAAAGAAAACAGTTTATTTCAAAATAATTTTTTTATGAAGATGTGTAGATCATGCAAAGAAGTAACTTTCAGACTCAAACTGGAAGAAAAAGCCCTCTCGAAATAACTATTTTCATATAAACATTGAATTACACAAAAGAAAGTAGTTGTTTCGAAACAATTTTTTTCTTTTGAGAGGCATTTTTCTACTAGTAAGGACAAAAGTAGCGATTCACATTGGATTTGCATCGCTGGAGTTACTTTTTTGCTAATCTACACATCTTGTTTATTTTGAAATCAAATGCTTCCTTCCTTTCCTTGGAAAATTTGTACATGTTTTGTTTATTATTGTAAATCTTCCCCTAAAAATATAACGCCGGCCACCGCAAATAAACTTCTGGCGGCTTCCCTATCGGCTTCGATAACCATATATAAACACTAGCAACAGGCATATCGAAGAAGTCTAGTTGACAGTACGGTACGAAGTTATCTAATAAGGCGATAGACAATTGAATATTAGTTTGAAGTTTCAGGTAAAGTGTTTGATTGTTTTGTCAGTGTAGCAGTGAAATAAAGTTGAGTTTAATTGTACAGTGTAATCAACTACTGGCAAACCCATGGGAAAAGCGTAACAGTATAAAAATGGAGAAGTAGGAAGCCATAATATTTCTTTCCTAGTATAGTTCTTTTATGAAGTTTCCTTCATACACGTCTGAAGGATGAGTGGACACAATTTTTCAGCTTCATTTCGAATTTGGATTTCACTCAACTAATAAGCTGTTGAAATTATGGGATCATTTGCACTTGTAGTCCCTCTTCATAAGAGTTGAAAAAAATCTTGTTTTTGTTATTTTATGTCTTCTGTAGAGGAGATACTGTTATAGTTATTACCGTTACAAGGTCGATATGTAGCAAATAATGGCTGAGGTTGAATATTGTATAACAACCGATTCCGTTATTTGCGTATCGGCCGTGTGTCGTTCAAGATTTTTCGTAATCCCACTGAAAGATCACATTTTGATTCCGAGGAAAGAACAAACCACGTACATCGTAATTCTACAGAAAAATCCCATCGTGTTGTCATTGAACAGCTTAACAATATCACAACATTATAAACAACGTCAGTTTTTTGTGTCCGCGAGTTCGCTTTAACAACGAGCATGGATGAAATTGAAGATATTGAGGAACACAATGAAATTTCCTCAGAAATATTGGGAAAATTATGTGCAGCGAGTGTTGATTTACTGCCGAAAATTACTCAAGAGCGATATCAAAAGAATATGAAAATTTTGAAACGGTATTCAATTGACAATTTTCAAATTATATGAATAATGCCAATTATTTTTTAATATTATATCGAATTTATACTTACACAGCACTCAGATGCTCCCTTTGTTAGCATTAAATACATTCAGAGTTAAAACATATCACATAAAATATGATCAAAATTCTGAACAAGTTGAAATTTCAACTATGTTTATCTTTTATTAGAAATCATATGAATTATAAACATCAATATCAGTCTAAATCTTCTGTTTTCATACTTCCATTATGAACTGAACACTTTCAAGTGTTCTGAGCACTAGATAAATACCAATAAACATCAAACACTAAAATATATAAAGGAAAATATATTCCTAAAAAAGATAAAAGTAGTTGAAACTGACATTACCTTGAATACTAGTTTTTTTTAAATATCGATACTTACATAGTGTTAAATAATCTACGATATTCATCATCCCCTTTATTGTCCGAAATCAAAATATCCAATTTGTCAATCAGTTCGCATTCCACTTGTTTAAAATTTCCTCTGGCTCTCTGTTCGCACTCCATCATGTCAAAGAATATGTGTAGGGTAGCTTTCCTGAGTTCGATTTCCGGAACGAGGGTAACTTTGAGAAAAGGACCGACCATGGTCGGAATAAAACTTAGTTTACATTCACCTGAAAACATGAAAATGCCCATTACGATGAAAAACACATGTATAACCTATAGACGCACCTAACTGCGACCACATCGACAATATCTGAAAACCCATAAGAACTCTCATGTCTCCATATTTCTCAATTATTTTTTCACGTTTGACGTCGGAAAACTGCTCGAGTTGCAAAGAGGCCTGCGTCAGGTAGTCGACTGACAGATTAAAATAGTTTGTCCACAGCTACAACATAATCTTTTCATGAGTAACAGAGTAGAAAATTTTCATATGAATAAATATAAAATATATTTTTCAGAATAATTCTGTGAACCTATACAGGGTACAGCGGTGACCATCGGTCATCGGAAAATGATAGGATTCGTATCCTGAAAATTGACAAATATAGGTTCAATGACTGAATGAATGATTGAAAGTTCCGGTTACACCGGAAGGGTCAAATAGACAGCGGAGTCGTGAGTTTTTTTTTAAAAAAAAAAGAACATTTTTTTACTGTCCATCCGCTCTGTGGCATTCGAGAGAAAAACTGAATGATATCGTTCGGAAGAGTTTATTTTAGGCAAATTCTGGTTTTTAAATATCTTTCGATGGATATAAACCAGCCGTACCTTGTTGTGATATTGTGATTGAGTAATTCTGCTGTGGAGCGATCTTGCATTATCCTTATTATCGATTGGGATGAATGATCGAATGAAATATTTCTTCCGGACCGTTTAAAAACATCTCCGGCAATGTTAGGGCAGTTGAGCATTGGGAGGTAAGCGTATAGTTTTGTCACTTATTTTTTTTTGGCGCGGATGTATCGTGAAGTCAATCATTTACTTTTTTTTCGATGTTTTTTTCTGATTGAACCTCACTGAATTGTAAGTAGCGACTAAACCGCAAATTTTCTAAATCATATGGATAGCGATATTCCTATTTCGAACGAATGGAAGTGGAATCAAGAACTTGCACGAATTTCCATAGTAACGAGCTATAGGAATCTACACATCACTAGCAGCTAGATAAGTACCGATAGAAGGGGTATGTATGTATATAATAGGGAGTTTTAGTGTGTGAGTGTATATCCACAGCATTTAGGCCACATGTGACCCATTGTACACCTTCCCGAGGAGTTGTCATCCTAGGTCATCGTCCATCCTGTCCTTTCCAGGTCACTAGGAAACATCTCCTTTATATCGGCAGGTGTAGGCCAAGACTCGCACACTCTTTGGCAACCTTGAGGTATCTCACGGCGGTCTCCGCGAAGGTTTTGGAAGGTGAAGCAACATTACTGTTGTAATGTTGCTTCAAACTTCTTCAAACTTCCTGGGGTTCCCCTAATGGAGGCGTTCTAGTGAGGGCGCTTATCTGCAGGGGCAGCCGGTTTCCTGCCTATATTCAAGGCGGAGATCTTGGGGCCCCCCGTAGGAAGTGCCCTTGCTGTTGGAGGTGGAGTTAGGGAGGAGGATGGTGCACTTATACAGAGTGTAACTGAATAAGTGTAAAACATTTGAGGAGGCGATTCGTCATCGAAAATAACAATTTTTTTCACAAGCACTGAAAAAGTTACAATATTTAAATTAACCTGACGTTTTGTACTACCACAAAGACACTTAGCCAGTAATTTATTTGGTTTACCCCATGGTTGTGAGGGGTGGAAAACGCAGCCCCTAAAATTTATTTCCGATAGCCTGTTTCATTCTAAACAAAAAATGTCTCTTGGGTTTTTTGCCCAAAATAAATCAGTTCGCAGCAAAAAATTATTTTACGAACAACTACAGAGATACATCGCCATAAATGCGAACTGGATTTATTGTTATTTTGTAGTTAGTACCTGCATTAAACGATTAAAGGGTAATAAACAAAACTAATTTATTAATAACAAAACACACAACATGTAGAAATCATAGTAAATGTTCAATATGTCTACCTTCAGACATTACGCATGCGTCTAGACGTCGGCGCATTGAGCCACGTATTCGCTCAAATATTCCAGGAGTCTCTCTGATCACCCTGCACGCATCGATGATGCGGTTTCTCAAGTCCTCTACATCGTGAACAGGAGTTCGATAAACCAAATGCTGTAAATGGCCCCAAATAGAGAAATCGAAAGGATTGAGATCCGGGGATCGAGCGGGCCAGTTCTGTGGTCCTCCTCGACCTATCCACTGATTTTCATATGTTTCAGTTAAATGCTGACGTGCTACTTGACTAAAATGGGCGGGAGCCCCATCATGCATAAAAAAACATATCCCTTCTGACGCCCAAAAGAACTTCCTCCAGCAGTACTGGATGCACTTCTCTTAAAAATTGAATGTATGCCTCACCATTTAATCGAGGAGGTAGAAAATGAGGACCAATTAAATCATTCCCAATAACTCCGAGCCACACGTTAAGAGAAAACTGCCCTTGATGGTTAGTTTTGACAATATAGCGTGAGGGTTTTCATCAGCCCATTTGTGGTAATTATGAAAATTAATAATCTTGTCCTGAAAAAAACTACATTCGTAGGCGAAGAATAAAACTGAAGGCTCCGACTTGTTTGATGAAACGCGCGTTGAGAAGGGTATTGCAGCTCTGGTGATGAAACTTTGGTTTTTTCAATCATTATCAGTCATTTTTTTTTTAAGTAATTTTTATGCTCTAGAAATATATTTTTCAGTTTCAGTTCGGTTTTATTTTTCATTTTGCTTTGTTCGTACTTAGTTATGGTATAATTTTGATTTATAGTTTTATTCTTTTCCCACCAGAAACATGTATGTTTTTCAGGAAAATAAATCGATATTATTACTCATATAATCTCAGATAGTTCAGATACTACTTGTACACACTTGAGAGATAACCACTTTATTTATTGATCTGGAAGTTTCAAAATATTACATAAAGCTTTACAAATTTATTTTCAACACATGCTTTCTGAACTTTGCTTACATTTAACTCTCTTACCTCTTTATCAAAATATCCGGCACGGCTGTCGAGAAACTTGAACGCCAAAGGCTGAGCAAATTCTTGAAGAGCCTTGAGAATCACGTTGTTGGTCAACATTTTTATAACTAGCCAATCAGGAGGAAACACTTCCATTCGTACTAGATTTCTAAAAACCAAGAAGGCTCTAAGAAGAAAATCTTTGAGAGGTTTTCTGTCTTGAGCAGGGCCCATTATCACTTCCCATAGCCTTTTGTAATGGAATTCATCAAGTAGCTGCAGGGTTCCTATCAGGCAAGCTACTAAGCAACCCTAGAACAAATCAAATGCTCAATATCTATTACACTGAGCCTTAAGCATTTTGCATTTTGGGGTGAACCGACTAAAAGCCGTCAACTGGCTAAGAAATGAGATTGGTGAAGTTTTAGCTCGATTGGATAAGGTTAACCCGTGCCTCAAGGTTGAAATTTGAACTGTTTATAAAAATATTTTTTATTTTGCTATATGAAATACCTAACAATTTCGCAAGATTTAATTACTTCGGTGGTCCAGATTTTGCTTTATTTATTTTCTCGATTGGTACATAAAAAAGGTGTAGTTAAAACTGTTTTCAAAGTAAATACAGCACAATCCGAATTGAAAATGATGGATTTAGGAGGAAATAAATGCAAAATGGTATAAAAAACAAGAAGAAATAATGTTTAAAATTTTATTATTCAATATATAAAAAAGAAAGCATTATAAAAGGAAGAAGTTATTATTATTATTATTTACATTTACAATTAATTATCAGATTAAGGTGGTAACGACTTAGATAACGTGGCTTTTGAAGAGCCAGAAAAATTTCTTCAACATTCCAATTCAACTTGTAACTGTCGTTGGTTTTCGTCGTTTGTCAAACAGGAATTACATTAATTTTTTCACTTTTAGCTGTGTCATTGACAACCTTGAAACTGTTTACTATTTTTTTGTTTTTAAATAATGTGCATTTTCACACACCATAGGTTTATCAGGATCCGTATTAAAAAATTCTGCATCAATTTCAAATCATTTGAAAAAATCTAGAGTTTGATGAGAAACAAAAAAATCAATATTTTTGTCCGATATATTATCCACTTGATGTAAGATCTCATTACATTATCGTTGCTCAATGTGGTCTCAAACGAATTGTCAAAAATGTTTGATACAAAATTCCCAAACAAGAGGTGTTACAAATACACAATTCACAGTTCCCTTAACGCATAAAACTTTGACTCAAGAATCAGTTTGTTTTTATAGACCCACATTATATAACCTTCTCCCAAATAATATAAAAGAACTAAAAAGTGCCATAAGATTCAAAAAAGTAAAAAAAATGTTAATGTAAAACTACAATATTTTCAATATATGTATTCTAAGTAAACAATAATCTCCCAATTACTAACCCTCACAAAAACAAAATGTAAAAAAATATTAAACAAAATGTAAAAATGTATTTCCAATTACCTGAATTGAAAAATTTGATGGAGACTTGAGTTTTGGTGTCACATCCCTATCATCAAATGTTTTTTCTTCAATTGGAATTAATTGTAAACTTTTTAGAGCCATTCTTGTTTTGATACTTTTCTCTAAATTTTCATCAAAGAAACCTTAGAATTGAGGCACCACAGATGATTTATCATTTTAGGCAGTGCCTTGTCGGCAAGTTTTTTATCAATTTTTCTATATTTTACAAAAGATTTTGAGAATTGTAGGTATTGGTAGGGGGCCAAAGTGGGTTTTTGGGCGTTGAACCACGCTTTTACATAAATGTTTATTAAAAATAAAAAATGTCACTTATAGCCTTTTTTCTAAATTTGTTAATGTAAATTGATCCCTGAAAAAGATATATTTTGATACAATTGATGGCCTTTGCCATCCATCTAGCATGATGAATGGCACTAGCTACTTTGAAAAGTATGTCCTGAAACATAATTAACGAAATTTCAATAAATTCTTTGTAATCATCCCTTGGTTGTTGGAATTGTTAATTGATCTATTACAAACATTAATATTTCGTCTAAATGCCCTATTTAATGTCCGATATTTTCATCTTCATTAAATCAAATCAAATCAAAATATACTTTATTGTCCGAAGATTTGCATCTTACTGACAAAGTCCATGAAATACAATGTTGATATAAAAAAAGTACTAAAAAAGTATAAATGTAAATATAAAAAAGTTCCAAAAATGAATAAATGTAAATATAAAAAAAGTTCTAAAAATGTATAGATAAAATACCACCATGTATAAAGTGATAGTACAATAGTAGTAAAAATATTAGTAATATATTATTAAAAGGATTCGCTAAAATACTCTTCCGAACTATAATATGGTCTATACACAAATAGGTTCTTCACCGCCTTTTTGAAATGAACGTTGCTTAAATTTGCAGATCTCATTTCTAATGGTAAATGATTGAACAATTTACCACCATTGTAGTATATGGAATCCTTGATTAAATTCGAAGTTGGGATGGGAAGTCTAAAGGTATAATTGCTATTACGAGTAGCATAAGGAGTAGAAGCAAAGTTGAACTTCGATTTATGTTTATAAATAAGGCAAACTTTCTCTAAGATAAAAAGTGCGATGACTGTTAACATTTTATTGGCAGTGAACAAATTCCTGCACGATTCTCTGGGTTTAACTTTACAGAGACATCTTAGTGCCCTCTTCTGTAGAGAGGAGGGATGAGTTGCATGCTACCCAAAAAGGTATTCCATAACGTAGTCGAGATTCAACAAGTGCATGGTGAACGGTCTTTGCGACATGGAAACCCAACTCATTTGAAACCACTCTAACTGCATAACATCCTGAGGAGATCTTACTCTTCAGTTGTTTAAGGTGCTCATCAAATTTCAGCCTATTATCAATGAATACACCGACAAACTTTGTGTTTAATTTATTTTGTAATACGTCAGCGTCTATTGAAATGTCATCAAGCGAACATTTGAATTATATTATATTCGTTTTGGATGCATTTAGAGAGAGTAAATTTGCATCGCACCAGCTCTTCACCTTCTTCAAGTCGGATGATATTATTTTAATTAGCTCCATTGAGTTTTTTTCTTTCCACAATATTGTAGTATCATCCGCGAATAGAGTGAAACTACTAGATATGTTAATCATAGATATGTCATTCATATATAACAGAAACAGAATAGGGCCTAACACTGAACCCTGTGGTACACCAGATTCAATGGCCCTGTTCTCCGAGAGTTCCGTTGTCCTCACCATTTGACTCCGACCTGAAAGGTACGATTCGAACCAAGTGTTCGTTACACCTCTACATCCATATTTATGAAGTTTTTTTAATAAAATTTTATGATTTTATGAAATTTTTATTAATAGTTTTGTATTTTGTCTTGTCTAGCTTCGATCATCCAGTGCGAAACTTTTGAAAAATTTGAGTGGGGGCCATTAGTTGTGCCCATTTTTTTGGTATCATTGGCATCGACTAAATTGGTTGTTAGCCTCGTGTCCTGGGTAGGCCATGTTAATAACTACCCGAGCTACCTAGGAAACATCATGGCTATTCGCAGTCCGTCAGCCAGGTAATGTTGCAAAATCATCCCAACTTGAACTAGATAAATTCTCTCGAGAAAAATATCTGGTCGAGGTTGGGATCGAACTCATGATCTTCCAGTCGTGAGTCGGGCGAACTAATTCACCGATAGTTGTGTTTATTTTTAAATCAAAAACTGATTTGAGAATAATTTCTAAAATATGGCGACATGCTGAATAAAGAATAATGATTGCTCCAGCAAGAGGCAGGTTCCTTTGAGACGACCAGTATTTACCGCGGTGGAATCAAAACATATTGCCTGTATTTTCTCAACTGTCCCCCACAAAAGAAAATATTTGGTTGGTTTATGGCACTCCAAGTAGAGATTCTTTGATGAAAGGGTCCTTAGCATTAGTTCTTATGTAACAAATTAGACCTTTTAAGGGATAAACTATATACTGATAGGAACTACCAACTTACAATTCGTAAAAACATTTATAAGGCTGGAAAAAAAATTATGTTTAATTATATAAGTTTAATAATGTATAATGTTCAAAGGAAACAAGAAATTTATCAAAAGTGATTAAATTAGGTATCTTTATTGCCCTATTCCACTTATTTTCTAAATTTAGCGACTTTAAGGATTTGGATCATCTCTGGTCTTGGAAAATATATTCAAATATAATCGTTTTAACAAAAAAGTGCTTGGAGGAAAACTAGAAGATAGCAACATTTCCTATGAAATAAAACAACAATCAAATTTCTAGGTCAAATTATTTTCATTTCATGAGGAAAAACGGCAACTTTTAGCAAAAAAATAGTTTTTTTCAAATTTGATCTCGATGAGGCAAGGGTTAACATTGTCCAATTGATCTGAAACTTTCCAAATCATATTTTCTGGACAAATAGCAAATATTATGGGAGCCCTGGCGGCATTAATAATAATACTAATAATTTTATGTAAAGAGAACCTGCTCATCGATAGATGTATAACGCAGGAATCTATACAATATAAGTGCAACCTCTTTTTGGCATGGATCGATTACTGTAAGGTATTTGATACAATATCGCATTTGCTCAGATGCCTTGCGGTACCCGACAAAAATAGTGAGATGCATTGAACAACTTATACCACTCTGGCGAACTCACTTCACCATAACATCTGGTCAAGACAGAGTCCAAACAGGGTGGGTCACTTTCAGAAGGGGTGTATTTCAGGGCGATTCCCTCAGTCCCCTTCTCTTCTGCATCTCACTATTGCCATTATCCGTTGCGCTCAGAAATACTCGAGGGTATAACTGTGGCACCCCCGGAAACCGGAGGCACAAGGTCACCCATTTGTTTTATATGGATGATCTTAAAGTTTATGCCTCTGGAGAGAAGAATTTCCACTCGTCCTTGAGGGTGGTGGAATAGTACATCATCTCAAAAGAGGACGATGCGGGGACTACGGAGAGGATGTACAGCTCGTAGATGGAAGCATCCTACACCATCTGGATGCCGGAGAGACATATATTTACTTTGGGGTGGAACAACGCCACTCACAAGAGGTAACAGCAGTGAAGAACTCTCTCCGCGGCAAGTATCAGCACAAACTTCGACAGATCTGTTCATCGGAACTGTCGGGGAAGAACAAAGTTGCTGCAACAAATATGCTTGCCGTTCCAATCTTACTCTACTCGTTTGGAGTAGTGAAGTGGACTCGGGAGGAGCTGTATCAACTCGACATAAAGACCTGAAAAATGATGCATCTCTATAGGAGTTTGCATTCCAAATCATCTGTTCCACGGTTGTACTTCCACCGACAACAGGGAGGCCGTGGACTTTTGAATTTGGAGTATCTACATGACAGAATGGTACTGAATTTAGCCTGTAAAGTCGTCAGGAGTTCGGATCCCCTTCTGTGCATAGTCCGTGACCATGAGAGAGCAGGAATTGGAGCATTTCTCTTCAGGACAGCTGCTCGAGCAGCTGATGAACTCGGTTTAGTTTTCGACACTGAACGAGGTGACCACAACTCTGTCACCGAGTTGGAATCCGTTCAGCAAAAAGCTCATATAAAAGCCGCAGAGATCACCTCACTTCTGCGGAAACACAAGGATGAGCCAATGCATTGGGTCTTCTTCAATAACATCGAAGAACTTGGCGTATCAAAGCGCCTGACTTTCGTTTTCCTCAGGTCGAGTGGGCTGAAGTCGGAAACTGAGGGGTTCATCATGGGTTGCCAGGATGGTGACTTCAACACCTTAGTCTACCGCAGTCGCGTGATGTGTGTAGAGGTTCCAGACACAAGGCGAAGGACCTGCCGCGAGGCGCCCGAGACCCTAATGCACTTGTTATCAGCATGTCCAGCATATGCGGTCTCGGCCTATATCCATCGACATAACGCGGCCCTAAGAGTGCTATATTACCATCTACGGCACTCTTACGGTATTGACGAGAAACCGGTGTTGCCCTACGCTCCGGGGGATATTGAATCCGTTGTGAGGAACGAGAAGTGCCGAATTTATTGTAACTATTCGTTCCCCACCCTCAGGCTCATACAAGCTAATACGCCTGATATAGTCCTTCTCGACCACCAGAGCAAGACGATATTTGTAATAGAGTTTTCAGCTCCTGGCGAGACGAATATTGTCTGAAAAGAGGAGAAAAAATGGATAAAATATCGAGATTTTCTCTTCGAACTCTGCAGACTCTATCCATCCCACTCTGTCGAGATGGTTGTTCTGATTATTAGAGTCCTTGGTGGAATGATGCCCTCTCTACTCTCGAATGTTAAAATCATACCGGCTTGCCGCACTAAGGTAGAAATCTTAGCCGGACAGATGCAGAAGGCTGTCATTCTTGGCTACCTTCGCTTACTCAGGGCATATGATTATCGGACCCAATGATCACTTAACCCACGGTGTGAGGAGTGGTCATTGGTTGATAATGCTGGCGCGCCCTCCCGAATAATAATAATAGGTCTTTATCCTCATAATGATACAATAAATAAATGTGAACATTTACTGAAACGGGAAAGGCTGAAGATCAGTTGGTTGCATCAAAAGATACAACCTCTGTTTTTTATCTTAGGCCCTATCGGGGGATAGGGCCTGACCATCGCACACTACGGTGAAAAAAAAATATTAACCATTTTCGGTACTTAATGTTCATATGGTAAGTCAATAATTGTAATATATGTTATATACATATTGAGAATGAAAATATTTTTTCACCTTATGCCTTGTGACCACCCAACTCAGCACATCGTTCTAATTATTTAAGAACAGTATGAAGGCTATTTTCCGGGTTTTTTAGCCGTGGTCTGCAGGTTTTTATGCCTGAAGTTTCGTCTACTGCTGCGGTAGACATTCTCAAAGGCGATGTGGTAATGGTCGCAATAGCTGAGCTGGTGCTCTGGTACCTCTAAGGACAGGTAGCCAGCTTTTATTAATATTCATTGTCTCTTCTTTCCTATTGAAATTATTCCTATGCTTTTGAATCTCTATTGCCTCTCAATATATTCTTGGGTAGTTATTTTGGGTACTGTCGAGTATTACTGTGTCTTCGAATGATATAATGTGGGTACCTCCTTTGTTGAGAGCATGTTCTACCACAGCCGGCTTGTCGGTTTGCCTGAGGCGACAGTTGCTCTTGTGTTCGGAGAGATGGGTTCCTATACTTCAATTCGTGGTTCCCATGTAGACCGACCCGCAGCTACACGGGATTCGGTATACCCCTGGCGTTGCTAGGGGTTCTCTAGGGTCCTTCGCTGACCTGAGGCTTTGCCTGATGGTTTTGTTGGTCTAAACTAAATATTGGTTTAACGTCGTGTTTCACCAAGATTTTACCAATGCGGTCTGTGACATTTTTGACGTAGGGTAGGAAAGCTTTTCCCTTGACTGGCTTAGCTGGGGTTGCTTTGGTGTTCTGTCTCCTGTGTCATATGACCCGTAAGAATTCTCTTCCGCTGTACCCATTAGGTTTGACTGCATTTTTCAGGTGATTTAGCTCCTCAGGCAGATCCTCAGATTCGCAGATTCGTCGTGATTTAGTTCCTCAGGCAGACCATATCGCGTTTGAAAATGTCCACAGCAGCAGTAGACGTAAAGTCAGGCATAAAAACCTGCAGACCACGGCCAAGAAACCGGGAAAATAGCCTTTATAAAGTAATATCCGGCCGTGAAAGTTTACATTCTTCGATTACTTACGAACACTTTGACATCCTTGTCAATTATACCAAGAATGGTCTGTATGAGAACTTCTAGGATGGCCACACACAACGTATCGACATCATGATGAATACAATTGTTGATTTTTCCTTGTTCTTCACTTAATTTACGTTGTTTGAAAAGGTAGCCTGTGATTTCTCCAAGTATTTCAGTGCAAAGTTTCAATTCTTCTAATCTTGTTAAATGGTATCTCAAGTGTTTACAAGCGGTCACGAGAAGTATATTCCTGGATTCTAAAAAATAAAAACTTTCAGAAAACTGAGTTTGATTGATCTCATACTCACCGTCGTCCTGAAAGAGTTTGCTCATCACCATATTTTTTATACACGACAGTTTTGCTTGAACTAATAAGGTTGGTAGATCCCTAGGTAACGAATCCAACATAGTTCCAGCAAGTTTAGTCACTTCTAATGTTGGTGTGACTTCAATAAGCTGCTCATATACTGAACTTAATGCCAACAGTAGAGCAACCTTAAGAGAAAAGTGAATTCAGTGTCTGTGATTGGGAAAACTGCTTCAGTTACTTACTTGTGTATTGATGATATGGCTGTCATTTATGGTCAGCATTTTATTCAAAGAAGCAAAAACGCTGAACAAGTCTCTTCTGAAACTATCCTCGAAATGGCCACCAGTGGCGCGAGAAAATAAAAGACGACTTTGAATTATCAGTTTGAAAATATACTCCAAGCTTTTGAAACACTTTTGAATTGGTTCCTGCTTCTCGAAGGAAACTACCCAATCTGCACAATGCTGTACGCTTGTAAGGAGTCCCCTAAAATTTCATGACTTTGAAATGAAGTTTTGATATTTCAAATCATCTAAAATAGTCTTTCTCAAAGTGGGCGATAACGACCCCTTGTGAGGGCTGGAAGCCTATAGGGAGCAGTAAAGGGAACGGGGAAGATTGGGGGGCGTTGAAGTGGGTTAGGGGGGCGATGGCTGATTTAAAAATGTTTTTTTGCTTTCAACACAAACTAGGGGACTAGACAGAACTATCTGCTGTCCGATTTGTCAAACTGTACAATAGATGGCGGTAAGCTTCATTGCGAAGCGAGAAGTTTCTAGTCTCCATTCTCGAAAGTACTAGGCCCGCCCGCTGCCTCATATGAAAGCGCGCGCGCCATCCATGTCGCCGGTAATGTCATTCGACGATATTACGCAAAACAAGTGAATATAGTTAGCGACTAGCTAGGTAAAGTGCTGTAAGTGCGGTGGTGAATACTGTGAGTGGTGTCATTAGCAAGTTTTTAATACTCAATTCTTTACTTCGGCATTTTTGAAGACAAAATTATGTCAGAAGAAAAAAAAAAAGAAACGGCAGTATAGCGCGAAATATATAAAATATGGATTTATTGAAAATCCCACAAATCCATCTTCGCCTATGTGCCTTCTTTGTCAAAAAACATTTTCGAATGAAGCGACGAAACCCTCAAGGCTACAAGATCATTTGAATAAAATGCATTCAGATAAAAAACAAAAGTGTGACTTATTTTCAAGGACTGGAAAAGAAACACTCAGCTCAGCCAACTCTGTCAAAACTTTTTTCAGGGGTTTCTAAGCAAGACGACGACGGACTCCGAGCTTACTGCAATATCTCCTTGCTAATTGCTCGAACAGGTAAACCTCACACTAATGGAGAGGATTTAATTTTACCGGCAATAAAAAAAGTAATAACTACTGTGCTCCATAAACCAGCGGCAGATATTATCCGAAAAATTCTTTGAGCAATAGTTCCGTGCAAAGACGAATTGATGAGATGGCTGAAAACATTTAAGAGTCATTGTGCAATCATCTGAAGACTTCTAAATTCTCAATTCAGTTAGATGAGTCCACCAACCAATGGAGCATTGTTGTTGTCATACGTGAGGTTTATTAAACATGAGAAAATATATCAAGAACTACTATTTGCCAGAAATTTAGAGACGGATACAAAAGGAGAAACCATATATAATAGACTGAAAAAATTTTGTGACGGGAAAGAAATTCCACTGAAGAATATTATATCAGCTGCTATGGATGGCGCTCCGGCTATGACGTACTAAAAAATAAAATTCTAGATGTGCTCGCTGCACATTGCGTCATTCATAGGCAACATTTGATTGCGAAAAATCTGAGTGAGCGCCTCTCTCAATCACTGCAATATATCATCAAAGCAGTTAATAAAATCCGAAAATCCGAAATGAAAAATTATTTAATCAGCTTTGTGTTGCTAATGACGAAGATTTCAACCGATTGTTATTTCACACAGAAGTGTGTTGGTTATTAAGAGGTAACTGTCTGACTATACTTTATAATGTATTTGACTCTGTAATAGAGTTCTTGGAAAACAAAGAATTGCACGACAACCTCATCACTTTGAAGAATGATAATATTGTGTACTTGACAGACCTGTATAAATTATTTAATGATGTCAATCTCCAACTTCAAGGTGAAGACTTGAATTTGATTGAAACAAAAAATGTTATTGCTGCTTTTGTAGCCAAATTGCTCTTATACAAGAATAATATCGGCAGACGTGAGTTTCGCAATTTCCCTAATTTGTCAGCAGTATACTTCAACAACGACGACTTGCTTGTTTACTGCCAACATTTGGAGAACCTCTACAGTGATTTCGCAGAACGATTTCTGGACATTTTAAAATTGGAAATACTGGACTGGGTGTTGATCCTTTTTCAAATGTCATCACAGCAGGATCACCCCAGCTGGAAGAAGAACTCATAGAACTGATAACGAACGAGGAAATAAAAATAAAATTCAAAAATGGATACCAAGAATTTTGGCTACAAAAGCCAATCCCGCAATTGTACCCTGGATTGTGGTCCATCGTCCAACGATTTTTGATAGCATTCCCATCATCGTATTTGTGTGAACGTGGATTTAGTACTGTGGCAACGTTGCTAACAAAGTGGTGTTTTACATTACCCTCATCAGAAAGTCTTATTTTCACATGACACACATAATTTAATTATTAAAATAATGACTGCGATTGTGATTCTCAAGATGTAGTACAGTAAGAAAAATTGGGGGGCGCTAAAAATTATTAATTCTCGAAGTGGGCGGTAGACAAAATAAGTTTGAGAACCTCTGATCTAAAAGAACAATTTGTTCAGGCCAGTCACAACTCCCTACACTATAGGTTAATGGACTGACACCTATCAGAAAACAACTACTCCTCTGGCTAATACCACGAAGGGCGTTGAATTATATCCGACTGGAACACACTTGCAGACCAGTTTCGGGCTTTTCGCCACTCGTCAGTGCAAGGCAGTGTCTATCATCAACATGAAGTCGATGATTTCCGATAATTGAAAATCGAATTCCTTCAGAGTATCATTCCTCGAACTAGGCTGAAGCGAACGACAAACAACAGATTTGTCATCGCCCCATCTGCCTGTGAACGAGGTAACCAACCGCATATCCGAAATTTGCGAAAAATACTTCATATATAGTCAGTGGGCATACTGTCCTGAACGAATTGTTCATTTAGATGATTTGATTTATAGCCAGATATAGAAGTTTTGATATTTCACACAGTGATTCTACGTGGTGCCAAAGTTAGGAACAAAAAAAACATTAGTCACTTACTTATATACAAGAGCAGCTGCAAAGTGATTTTTTATATAAGCGTCAAGTACAGGTTTGAAATGTTGGTACTTAGAACCATCCAACAGATTGAATATTGAAACTAACACATGAAATACTAGACCACTATGGGTTGTGGAATTGCCATCTTCAGTTGAAAATAATGCAAACAATGCATCAAGAACGTCTTGGAGAAATTTAATAAGTTCCTCGTCTCCTAACCTCAACACTCTTTGAAGGGATTCCTGGATCCTTTCTGGGTGAGACTTCCATCTCAACAACGCCAGTAAATCAACTGAAATTCAATATCGAAACAGTAGCAGAGCAATACTGTAATGAATATAGTACTTTACCGTTTTGTGTGAGTTTTGTGGAGCACAACAGAGTTTTTATGGTTATCATTTCTTTGTGACTTCTAGAGAATTGCCCGCTAGCTTCATGGTTTCCTTCGAAGTCTTTTGCAAATGCTGGGAGTGAAAGGTAACCGCAATTCTCAAGTTTTTGAGAATCTTCACATTTGTAAATATACAGGTCATGTTGGCCATCTTGCACAGCTGCTCCATCTTTATCCATGAGACGAATAAACGAAAACCCAAACAGTTTTTTATCATTCTTTTCTCTGGCTGTGAATGTGGAAAGTGTTAATTTAAGGATTACAACAATAGTGATGAGAACTTACTTGAACAATGCCGATATTCGAGGCGAACATGTGCTCCAGCAAATTTATCAATCGGTAACGTTAACCTAACATTCTCAGCCCAAGCAGGAGAATTGTGGTGATATATGATCATAGAGTTATATTCAGAAGTAGCCTCTGAACCTGAGGCACCCCACAAACAGTTCTGAAACAAAAACATATTCAAGTTACGCGAATCTCATTACCTTTCATCGCATACCTTTATGACATTTTTCTCGCTGTCTAAAACCACTATAGATACTTCGATATTTTTCCCTGTAGATTTACCTCCCCTTTCGAACTCTCCTTTATCGAGATAAAGGTAAAGGTCATTTCTCACATCGCCAGGCATTATAACATCCGGAAAGCCTAACTTGTTGGTCAAACTAACATTTTTGAACAACAAAGTATTTTCTTCTTTTATTGTTCGGAGCTCTCCGTGGAGCATCTTTACAGAAATCATTATCCCATAATTTATATGTGCTGATAGGGCGCTGAACTTTCCTGTTTGTCGTATTATGAACTCATGTAGTTGGTGAAAATCTTTTTCTTCACATTGATAGACCTGAAAAGTATCAGTAGTATCAGGGGAGCCCACGATGCAAAATGGGGATTTACTATTAGGTTGCAAAGTTTAGATGATAAGAAGATAGAAATGTTATGAATATATACCTTTTCATCGGTGGGGGAAGCGGCTATAGATTTTTAAATATGTGAAAAAAATACTGTTGCATGGACATACTCGAGCGCGTCAGATATTAATAGCATCAATGTCCTACATATTTTTAATAACGTTTGTATGTTAATCTGATCGTTTGCATGATGCGGGTGGTTGTACGTAAGGGTTAAAAATAAAAAAAAAGTGCACCAGAAAAAAGCTCTCATTCAATAATCTGACGATTTCGCGGCCATTATTATAATGTGCAAAAAACATCGCCATTTTGAAATACTCAGGCGCGTCAGATTAAGATATATATGGTTCATCTTTATGTTTTAGACGTGCTGTCTCATAATCTGACGATTATCTAGAGGGATTCGCCTAATCTGACAAAACAATATTTTTTGAATTGTTTTTTAATCATTGAACTTAATTAATTGAAAAACTCAGGAAATAGCATGCAAATAAATAAGTGTATGTTTTTTAAGTAGAATACTTGTATTTATAAAAAAATAATTTAAAAAAATGCTCAAAAAATTTAATTTTTTATAATCAATTGATTAATTAATGCAGAAAAGAGAAATGAAACTTTCTATGTTTTATACCACTTTTATTTGTAACTAACGTTACTGCAGTTACTCATACAATATATAAGTTTGAAAATGTCCTTAGAGGACGAAACTGCAGTAACGTTAGTTACAAATAAAAGTGGTAAAAACATAGAAAGTTTCATTTCTCTTTTCTTCATTATGATTTCCCACCACGTAGTAATGGCTATATTCATCAATTAATTGATTAATTAATCATCATCTTCATCTTCATCACGAACGAATCTCTGTGTTCAGCTGTGATGGCGTCATTGCAACAGAATCCAGAGTGGGGATGGAGTGAGAGAGTAATAGATAGAGAAAAAGTGAAAAAGGAATAGAAACGCGGAGAGGGAAATATAGGCATCACGCAGCTGCACGCATTAAACTTTCTCGACGAATTTTTGCTATTTCGGCTTGCGGAAATCGTCAGATTTTCGATATCCTTGAATTATTTCCTTCAAAATAAAAAAAAAATTAGCTACGCTCGAGAATCTCGAGATGACGTTTTTTTACAACTTTGCTGCCCTCCCCTTTCTTTACGTCACTCTCAAATTGTCAGATTACTGGAATATACACTTTTTTGCATGTAATTAACTCACCCTACCTTAATCTGACGCGCTCGAGAAATTCTGATGATCAATTTTTTTTGCTAATCGGATCCTTTATCCTTCACGGGCGGCCTTATATATGGGGCTCATATTTGGTGGAGGTACTTAACCGGGTACAGGGTATCCCCCTGTATGTTAATCTGCCGCGCTTTAGTAATTCCCGAAATCCCCGCTTGGGATCCCCTAGTATAGAGAAAGAGTTTTGGCGATGAGATTATGAAACTTACCCTCATGCTGAATTCCTTTTCTTCTGTATCACTTTCCTTACTAGTCAAATAATCACCTAAATTTTGCACAGCTACCCCATGAGGCCTTTTGAATATTTGTTGTTGAGCTACCAATTTATCAGTCTTTTTTGAACTATCGGAATAAAGCATTTTACCAATTCTCATTATATGAGCAACTATGTATATTTCTTTCACCAACTCCGCATTACCTAATTCCTGAAATTAAATAATAATACTTCTTGAGATCCAGTAAAATATTTTAATAAAAAAGTATAGCATAATAAATCATTTCAACATAAAGAGATTTATGAAATTGAAAAATTGTGTGTTTTCAATGTTACAAATTAGTATAGTCCAAGTAACGTGTATTGTGCATACTTAAAATCTGTTTAAAATCTGTTTTTCCGTTAACCAGCTGTCGCACCCCTACGAACGACAACCCTCAGAAGTCGAAACTTGTGCGAGCCAAGGATTAACGAGGTCTTACCTTTTAACGTGTGATTCCTAACACGGGAAAGTGTCGGAACCCTCAAAGGCCAAAAAACCAATACAAAGAAATAAAGCTGCTGCCAACTAGTCCACAGGGACTGAAGAAAGGGCGGTTCTTATTGGATTATTTTTACCAACCGAGTTTTATCATTGGCTGAAGAGTCATAAAATTAAATTTGAAGTCATGTTACAGTGACGAATAGAATGCGAGGATGGTTATAAGAGTCATGTTGTCAACGTTCAGTTCAGGAACTGATCGCGATTTGAGTGTTGAAATTCGATATTGGCGCAGTTATAATTACTTAATTTTTGTTATCTGTTTAAAATGTGGCATCCTTGGACAAGTACTAATAGTAATAACGAGTGTGTTAACAATGCAGACTTATTCCTGTGTAGTGATTCCAAAAGGGATGCTGAACAATACAAAAAAAGAGATACCAGTGAATAACATCAGATTTGACCGAAATTCCTTTGTCAATTGTACGTAAAACAGTCAAAAACAAACCTTATACACGCAAGACGCGATGTGATATGGGAGTACCAAAACTTTTAGATGATACTGTTATAGATATACTGATATATTTATACACAACATATTTTATATCACATCTATATTTCCCGACGTTTCTTCCCGAAACCACATCATCACTATCATTTTTTATTAAGAGCTCGAATTTCCGAATGTTACTGAAATCCAGAGTTCTCCTGTCAATAATGTTGTTCATTGAGATTATAAATATTTGAATTCACTTAAATCCATCTAAATTTCTGTCAGGGTCGTCTTGAAAAAGAGAGACCAATAATCTTTGTATCAATATCAAGCCATTCATAATTTCCAAATGTCTTTTGAAAATTTGTAGCTACCCAAAAATTTCTGTTCAGAAAATGAGGATATCAACAAGAATTAACCAATAAAAATACTGTATTAAAAAAGTCATAGATGATTTTTACGAGAAACATGATAAGCGATAATTTCTTTTTTTGAAGTAAGCCATGAAATACATGAATGTGAATGTCAAGTTAATTGTCACACACAAAATAAAAGTTATTCAAATCGTTGAGCGATTTTAAGGGAGGAACATGAAATTTTCCAACGACGAAAAAGTGGATATGCTTTTTGTATATTCGAGATGTTTGAGGAATGCTACCAAATCTCTGGCAATGTATCAGGAATTGTATCCTGAACGACGACAACCTAATCATAGATATTTTCAAGGAATCGAAAATATTTTACTGAATTATGGATCTTTTAAAAAACCCTCTGAAAGAAAATGTACGGTTACTGAATGTGGTGGCGATAATCAAATCGGCGTTTTAGGTGATTTCAAAGAAGATTCACAATAATGATAAAGTGACATTAATTTGATTTAGGATTATTGGAAAATAAAAAAAATGAGAACAAGGAAGTATCTCTGAGGGAGATTGCTCATAATTCGGCCATATCCACTACGTGTGTACGGAAAAATTTCGAAGAAAAATAAATTCAAGCCTTCAAGAGTCAGGAAAGTTCATCATTTGCGTTTAACGGACTTCAACAGGAGAGAAGTTTTTGTAGATGGCTCATTAGAAAATTTCGCCAAGAAAAAAATCGTGGTGTGATGAAAGTACATTTACCAATAACGGGTGGTTCATACATACATTATCATTGGCGACAAGAAAATGGATATTTACAAAGAGTTGCCAATTTTCAAGAGATATATGGTGTTAACGTATGGCTTGGTGTTCTTGATAATAAAATTCTTGGCCCCCACTTTTTTTGAAACACATCGCAGGAGAATCTGCAGAGATTTCCTCAATACAAGTACGCTAGGAAGGTGGATAGGAAATAATGGTCCTATTGAATGGCCACCACGTTCACCGGACCTTTCTCTTCTAGATTTTTCATTGTGGGGCTTCATAAAAGATCGAGTATTCAGAACAAATTTTGAAAATATTGAAGAATTGAAAGATTCAATAAGGAGTGCCTGCATCGCTATCACTCCACAGATGTAAGAAAACTGCCACAAGCACACTATTTCTAGAGCAAGTATTTGTTTAAGAAATGATGGAAGACAATTTGAACATTAGATGCGATATCGCGTGAGACGGTAACTTAAAAAATGTAACGTGAGATATTCCGTTATGGTGTTCATTTTCTATCATTTATTATTTCGTTACATTTTCTTTTGCAACTGTCTTTTTCAGTGTGATGTGTTAATGATACTGTTAACTATGTGTTACAACAGTAGTTTGATATTTGATTTCTCATTGAATAAAAAAAGTTAAATGATTATAATGACTACGAAAATGTATAAAAAAATATACAGGTCCGTATTTAAAAAACATATATTGATGATGGAATTCAATGAACGAAACGTTGCATTAAAAAATGAGTTCACCCAGATTATAAAGCACATGAAATACAGCAAAGAGTTTCTTTGTCATTTTTGGATATTAATGAAAATGGAGGTGGTAGAGCAAAAAAATAAAATCTGTCATTTTCAGTTTTTTGCAAATATGTCGGAAACCGTTGATGATTTTATAGATAATACCGAAAATACCATTCAACCGTCCTTGTAGGATCTACGGTTTCGAGATGGCAATAGTGGTATCAGCTAAAAAATACGGCCTGTATAACAGTATCCAAAGATTGTCAAATATTCAAAACGAATGAATCTTCATGAAGGTGAATTTGATATCAAAACTTTTCACTTTATTCCGTTGTATAGGTATAGAGTTTATTTCATGAACGATCATATTTCTGTTTTGGCTAATGAATATTTATTTATACAAATAAGGAAGATATAAGTTATGTTATTCATTATCCGTAGACAAAGGCAATTATTTTAGAAAGGCTTTTTCTTCGATCAATATCAGTTTTTGAATTTCCCATCTTTCTTTGTACATTTCAAATTGTTGTAATGTTATTGAACAGAACAAGAGTTTTATATTTCAAACAACAATCAAACATACACTACTCAATATTAAAACTAATGATTACAAATGTTTGCTAAAAACTATCTAAAAATGAGCCCAAAAAAGTAACATATTTCTGCTTACCGTGAAAACAGTACAATTGCTGTGTAATTTTTCCACATAATTTGAGAAACCGTCTTTAGAAATTTTGACTAGGAATCGTTCCGTGAGGAATTTTTGTTTACAAGCATCATATAAAGAAAAATATATTTCCGTATCTTCGCCTACGTGGTGACCAAAATCTCTCATACAAAAATACAGATGATGGGTGAGAGTTTTCTTCTGTTCTTTTTTCTTGATTGTCCCTCTGGCCTGAAATATAATTAGGTTTATAGGATGAGTAAATTTTGACTTTCAACGATACTTGCAATAAAATGTAATTTTGTTTTGTTCACAACGTTTATCATTTGCTAAAGTTGTTAAAGAGTTTTCTATACAGGACGTTCCTACGAAAACTTGACCCCCCTATAAATAGAAACGGACGTGTAATCGAAAATTTCAAAGAACACGTCAATTTCTATTTCTAAGAGGACTAATTCTGATATGGAAATCATACCCGAAACTTCACCCCCCTGCATTAAGCAACTACCCCCCTATTTTTTTTAATGGCATGGGGGGTCGAGAGATACATCATTTGAAAGGCCTTTTGTCCCTCTATTACCTCTGTAATTTTTTTTTCGAAATTGGTTCATTCGTTATTGAGAAATTAAATGTTAAACGTTTTATTTAAGAAAAAACAGAAAATTTGCTGTCGTTAATTTGAATGAGGAAATCAACTACAAATAATATCAGCGAGAACAAAATGAGCGGATGAATTGTTCAAAATGATCTCCACCTAGTTCCACACAATAATACAGTCTACTCTCGAACATTATTCCGTACATTATTCAAGATGTCCGGAGTCAGCAATCGGCATTCCTGAACCTCTGTCGCAGGTCTTCTAGATTTGTAGGCTTAGTAGAGTACACTTTCGACTTCAGGTGTCCCCACAGAAAGAATTCCATCGGTGTGAGATCAGGTGATCTAGCTGGCCACTCCACTGGACTCCTTCTGCCGATCCAACACATTGAAAAACGTTGAAAACGTTCGTCCAGAAACTGTCTCACCCAAACACCAAAATGTGGGTGTGCACCATCCTGCTGAAATGTTATTTCATTTTCTACTAAATTGTCATCATTTTCTGAAATTTGTGTAATCATAGAATCTACACAGTCTTGTAATATATTTAAGTATGTGTCTCCACTGAGATTACGTTCAATGAAGAATGGTTCAACAATATGATTACCAAGAATGCCGGCCCAGACATTCAATTTTTGTGGAGTTTGTGAATGTGCTTCCATCACCAAATGAGGATTCACATTGCTCCAGTAACGACAATTATGTCTATTCACTTCATCATTCAACATGAAAGAACTTGTATCTGAAAAACATGTATTGTAGAATAAGGTTTGGGTTATTGGTCAATTTCTCGCTGAACACCTCACAAAACTGAAATCGACGATCAGGATCATCTTCGTCTAATTCCTGACCTGGTCTTATTTTGAAAGGATGGAATTTGTAGGCTTTCAAAATCCGAAAAACACAAGTAGCTGATACAGCAGACGCTCTAGCTACTTGTCTGATAGATTGTCGATTATCCACTTGTACGTGTCCTAAAACTGCAACTTCAACTCCGTCATTTCTGACAGGACGGAATACTTCATGTTTTCTGTTGTGAACAGAAGATGAGGTTCGAAACTTATCCATTAACTGTTTAATGTATTGATGGTTCACGTTGTGGTCTGGATAATTCGTATTATAAATTCTTGCAGCAGCTTTAGCACATTCATCATTTCGATAATAGGTTGCAACAATTTCTATTCTTTCTTCAGTAGAACAAACCATGTTGGAACACAGTGAACAAGGATGACTGAAATAAAATATTTCGTGAAGAAGTGACAGTAGCCAACTATTTACTTTTTGTTCTGCGACAACTAGATACAACAAAAACTACCAGTTCAGAAAAACCTGACAGTGTCGTCCACTTCAAAACGTTTACTAATCTACTATATAAAAATAGATGTTTGATGGTTGGTTGGTTGGTTGGTAAGTGATGAACTGCTACATCGCTCAACCGATCGTGATGAAACTTGACATGAATAAGTAATTTTTCATAGAGAAGGTTTTTAGGCTATCAATTTTTCTGTAACTCGCCACTAGACGGCGCTGTAAATTAAAATGAAGATATAGTTCAAAATTGAAAATAAAAATTTTATTTTGAAAACGACATGCTATTAAAAATACATTTCAATATAGGTGCAGCTCCAATACAATGATAAATAGAAAGAAACAACATACAAATACTATATTTATTAATATTATCTTACCGAATATTATTCTATCTAGCGTTATGGGTGGATTTATATAACTGTTTTTTTTTAAATTACTTAATGATGGACTAGTAATTACATAAACTCTACAAATCTAGGAGACCTGCCACAGAGAATTATTCGGGAATGCCGATTTCTGACTCCGGACATCTTCAATAATGTAAGGAACGCTTTCGAAAGTAGACTGTATTATTGTTTGGAACTAGATTGAGGTCATTTTGAACACTTTACCTGTTGATTGTGTTGCCATTGATATTTCTTTTGTTGATTTCTTCAATAAATTTAGCGACAGTGAGTTTTCTGTTTTTTCTTAAATAAAACGTTCAATATTTAATTTCTCAATAACGACCGAACCAATTTCGAAAAAAATTACAGTGGTAATAGAGAAACAAAAGACCTTTCAAATGATATATCACTCGACCCCCCATGCCATTGGAAAAAAGGGGGGGTAGTTGCTGACCGCAGGGGGGTGAAGTTTCGAGTATGATTTCCATATCAGAATTAGCCCCCTTAGAAATAAAATCTGACATGTTTTTGTAATTTTCGATTACACATCCGTTTCTGACTTACGGGGGAGGTTCAAGTTTTTGTTGGAACACCCTGTATAATATTTGATACTCACAGATACTCCTTGCGTATTTTCAGCACTGGCTACGTGTACATGGTACAACTCCACGACTGACATAGAGTCGGGCTCTACCATATGAGCCCCTTGTCTTGGAACTAAGTCGAGGCCCAATTTCCTGAAAAGTAAATAATTTTTGGCAACCGAAATCTTGGAAAATCAATATTGGTAAATTTAAAGTATGCCACTCCGAATTCGAAAGGTGAAAAAATGAACTAATGAAATCAATAGGCATAATACAATCCTCAAAACAATAAAAGGAACACTTCTTTACGAGTTCGTAATTTTTTCAAATAGTAAAAAAACTTATTATATGTTATATTATTTTGAAAGGCAATGCAAATTCTAAATTATTGAATATTTTTTTGTAGTGTATTTGGTTTACGTGAGAAAATTAAAGAACTACCGAAATCAAAATGAAAACAAAAAACAGAAAGTTGTTTTTGTTTTACAATTGATGGCTCAGTTTCTTGTGTTTCCTCCTCGGACAGAAAACACAGCTCGGATTCGCCGGGGCATGGTTCTTATGAGCCTCCTGAGGTTTTCTTGAGGCAAACGCCCCCGATTACCTTCTCAACCAAAGTGGTGTCTGATTTTGATGCCTTAGGATGCTTCTTTCCATTTGATCCCAGATATTTTCGATGGGATTCAGGTCCGGGCTGCAGGCGTGCCACCCCAAAGTGGTGATATTGTGGGCTTGTAGGTACTGACGCACGATCCCTGCAGCACGGGGACGGGCCTCATCGTTCATTAAAATGAAATTGTGTCGTCCTGTTTCTGCTCTGTGACGTATCTGGACATCCAACACGTCTTTAACATACCTTTGGGAGGTCAAGATCCGTTGCGGATGACTACAAGGTCTGCACGACCATTGAGTGTTATTCCACCCCACACCATTATTTATCCTCCTCCAAATGGGACCCTTGAAGACAAACAGCATAGAATAAAACGTTTAGCACTTCTTCTGTATACTCTGGCCCGACCATCATTACCAAAAAGAGTAAATTTAGACTCATCAGAAAAGAGTACTATTCGCCAATGACTTAGCTGCCAACGTCTTTGTCTCCTAGCGAACTGCATTCTTTATTTGTTATGACGTGCCGAAAGCCGAGGTACCTGGACTGCTCCTCTAGATCTCAATCCACCATTGCTCGACTCAGCATATTTTGTAACTCACTGACTGTTTGAAAATCTGCGCCTGAGGACACTTGAACGTAAGTACCTGTCCTCTTGGGCTGAAGTGGACATTCGCCGCCCTTGATCTGGCCTTCTATGGACACTCTCTAGTTAGTAGGGGTTCCAAAATTTTGAAACCACTGATTAACTTACACTTAACATTTGACCCACCTGACATTGAGAAACACCACCTTCAATACATGTGACAACCCTAGTGACATCATTGTAGAAAGGAGGCAACCAACAGAAAATGAGTAAATTGTATCTTATAAGTTCAATTGTATACAATGTATACAAAAAGAATTATCTATACCTACTAATCCAAAGCCAAGAGACAAAAACAACCTATGTTGTTTCTCATCAAAGTTGTTCACTAACAAAGGTCACATTATTATATTTATCATAAAACTTATTCTTGTACATGATCATTACAATGTAGTGATCCTTCAATTGTTTTGAAGAGTGTATTTTTTAAATACATTGTATAAACTTCATGAAAATAGAAACAGGTGGAAAAAACCTTATGCAGGTCATGAGGATGAAAGTATTGTTGACGAAAACGAAATATATTCATAGTATTTCAATTCTAGGGAAGTTATAAAATGCAATAAATAATTGTCTGGAAGAGTTTTGGAGACGAAGATCAAGGATTTAGCTTCTTAGCTAGGTTACTTCTAATTCACCTTATTATGGGCCCAAATATCTTTAATAAGTTACCGAAAGACATTAAGGAGCTCAATAAAATTAATGAATTTACACGAAATCTGAAAAAGTATTTAATTGATAATTGTTTTTATAACCTAGACGAATTTTTTATATCATAAAATAGTTTTCTTTTGTAATGTGTTTTATATATTATGTGTTTTTATATTGATACGGACAACGTTTTCACGTGTTCTTCATTGCTGGACAAATCCTATACATACTTATATATCAAACGGATAATCAATAAATAAATAAAAAGCTTGCAGCCTCTTGGTGGAAATTACAAGAAGACAGAACGTAAACCAACTTTGATTCAATCCGGAAATGATATTGTTGCATCATTTCACTTTTCATTATATTTTAATCACATTGCTGCAAGGCCGTAGCCAGAAAACAATTCCGGGGGGGGCGGGGTTTGGTTTGGTGGAACAGTAGAAAAACATGAAATATAAAAATAACGAAAGAAAGAAAATTGTGTTACATGAAAATATATATTCATTAGAAAACCATTACAGAAATATTAACATCTTTTTACAAAATTACTTTACAAAAAGTCCTTTCAGGGATGCATGTCGAAACAGGTAGTGTCGCCAAGATCTTTAAAAGTTTGTACACACATAAAGGAATAAAAATATGAATGGATCAATCCCCCTTGACCCCCCCCCTGGCTACGGCCTTGCATTGCTGTGATAAGAAATATTGTCAAAGAGTAACAAATGTGTAAGTATTTATTTGTATATCTTATATTTGTTTAAATAGTAACACTGTCAATTTGTATATCTTATATTTCTTAGAATAGTAACACTTTGTCAATGAGATTTTATCTTCGACAATGAAGTACATTTTGATTGATTGATTGATTAAAATCCGGAGAGGTGCATATGATATGCTCAAGTACAGGTGAAAACAGCACACCCGTGCCTCTCGTGTGAACCTACGATTTTGTAGGTACGGAAAGACAACAACTAATCCAGCTAATGTTGCGCAAAAAGCTGAAGTAAAACCATCAGGTACCTGTCCAACGTCTCCCATTTGGAAGATTCGTCGCAAGTAACTTCCTATATATGAAAAGCTGAAATTAGTTTCATTTGGTCGAGATGACCACCGATCGACAGGTTTCGGAGTACTAGCTCCACGTCAGTACCGGGAGGGTCATTTCAGACGGAGTGAACCGTCTGAATATCAGTTTCCTGCGCGACATTAGCTGGGTTAATTGTTGTTTATCCGTCGGGTATCTGCGTACAAAGACGCAATAGTCGGCTGGCATGGTGATGGTATGAGTATTTTGGGATGCGCATTGTATAGTTAATATTCATCGACTATGTTGAAAAGGGAAAAATCATCAACAGCGACTATTACATTGGACGAAATCGCGGAAAAACGTCCCCATCTGAAGAAAAAGAAAGTGCTGATTCATAAAGATAATGCATAGTGCCACAAATCAATGAAAACAATGGCAAAATTTCATGAATTGGACTTCGTCTTGCTTCCACATCCACATATTCTCCAGATCTGGCCCACAGCGACTTTTTCCTCTTCTCAAACCTCAAGAGAATGCTCGCTGGAAAAAAATGTTGCGCCGATGAAGATATAATCGTCGAAACTAAGGACTATTGTGAGGATAAAGGCAAATCGTACTATAAAATGGTATATTTTCAGCCCAACTGTTAGAAATTGACACAGACATTATTAATGAGAAACACTAGACATGATCAATCAGAGATAGAAAATCATTGAATTGGTTTACGTCGACAAATTCCTCATCCCTTTATGAATATTTCACATCAATTCCACAAAAGTCCAGAAATCTTTGAATTTGTGAAATTTTTCTCCACACCAGGTGAATGCAACTACATTCAGTGGAGATTACGGAAATATGGCCTTGAAGTGGGACCGATGACCCTTGCAGAAGTCGACAGTGGACCGTAGACGATGACAAAGAGGAAGAACCAGCGCTCTTCGAAGTATGTTATCGTGAAATGAGTTATACCTGCTGGGGTTTGAGTTGGCTTATTTAATATAAAATCCAACACGGAGTAAGATAGACAGCGTGAAAAGTGAAAATGTCTGACAAGCGCAGGTCCATCTAATACGAGTATTTGATTTCCTATAAGCCAAACTGCATAAAAGTAAATATCGGGATTTGATGATTGGAATAACATGAGCACTAGTAAATGGCATTTCAAGTAAAAAAAGTAAAAAAATGTCTTATACATTATAGAAACATACAAAACAAACACATTTTATTGGACGGAATCGCTGATATTAGTGACACATAACATTAGCTAAGTAAGAATCGTTAAAAATTGAGGCTTCGTTCGACTTTTGAAGATTGCCTTTTTGGAGGGGGTTGGGAAGGGGGTGAAGACAACTTCCCTTTAACCAAAGAAACCCTTTTTAATAATGAAATGTGTCATCATTTGATGCATAATGATGATCTACGTTATTCAAATTTCTGATAGTATCAAACATATTTCTTGATTTTCCAACGTTTTGTTCTTTTCTCGTTTGAAAAAAGAGCGTATATTGACCATTTCACTATTCTTCAAGTCATTTTCCAGCAAATACTGTCCAAAAAATGTTAACATGTTATAAGCCCACTTGCGCTGAACCGAAAAATAACAGTAAGTAAGAAATTAGTTCAAATTATTGGTTCTCAGTGTGTGTAAAAACCTCTGAAGAAGCTAGCTGCTCTCACCAATGAAACGTCAGGAAGAAATTCCAAAACATCGAGGGCCTTCAAACCCGAAAAATAGTGACACTGAAGAAAATCTCGGCCGCTAAAGCCTCAACTATTTTGTCGGTGTTATGTATTTTAGTTAGTTGGACTATGCAGTAAATTGTTGTTTAAGCATTGTCGCATATGTTATCAACAGTGTTTGATATAATTTAGAATCATTCATTTCAATAAAAACAGTTTGGCGACAAATATGAATAGTTAAACTGCTAACGATATGCTTGAGACAATGAACACCGGATCCCTCATAGCTGCTCTCATATTTCAAACTGAAATGTTCACATCCATACTCTCTAACGAATATTCCGGAAAAATCCTCACTTGTTTACTTTGTAGTAAATGTTCAAGAAGTAGCAAAAACGTATGTGAATTTCTGGAACTTCAACTAGCGTTTTCTAATATGACTAATAACCAGTCCGTGCAAATCTTATTGTTAAATCCTCTGAAAATGAAATTTTAACAGGTGATGATCGACTGTATTTAAACATGCGCCAAACTAACTGACTGTTATAAGAAAACAAGTATAGCTACGGCACCAGTCAATATAATAATAACACTGATGATCTTCAAACATGACTCAAACTCTGGCGGAAGCACCAAACTATTACGAAGGTTCGAAATAGATGAACACTTCCATCTGAATCTTCATGCTGATTAAGGGAAAAACAGAAACAGTCATTGTTCACTGTTGTCCTGGCGTTGAATCTGGTCATTATTACGCCTTGGTCAAAGACGGAACTAACTGGTTCAAGTTTGACGATAGTCGTGTCACTAAGTGTTCTGGCGATGTATTGAATTTATTGTAGCCTCTGAAGACACCCTACATTTTGTTTTACGAGAGGGATAACATTGTTAGATCAAGATCTTCAGATGATGTGGTGCTGCAGGTTTTTCCGGGTTTTCCTGCAGCTGAAAAAGCAAATGCGCCTCTGGAACCAATGAAGTCGCGCCAATTAATTTTTGTTGTTGTTTTATAATTTCATGATTTGTATTTGTGAAAATTAATTTTCAAACTTTGAGGTTATTCCAACGTTTTTAATAACCGCGACTACTGAGAACCATATCTTCACAATTTTATAAAGATTGCCTTCCTAAAGAAGATATACACATTGATTAATGAACAAAACGTGTTTTACTTTCCTGCTTGCAGTGGTTGCTGCAGAGTAAAACAGAAAGCGATTTCTCCTTCGGCAGTCGATGTCGAACCTTCGTTTTGCATACCGCCGTGGAACCCTTGTTTAGTTTGTTTTGAGATGAGTTTGAGTTTTCAGACTTGAATTAGTCTCCAGCTGACAAATTAGACGAAATCCAAGTCCAGAGTATTTTGTCAAGTTGGTTTCTTAACTTTTCCTTTGCTATACTACCCTCTTCTGAATAAGGTGTGTATTAAGTGATCGGATATCGGTACATCATTTTTTACTTATTAACTTTTTGCTGCTTGTCAATACATCGCTTCGAAGGAATCATATAGGTTAAATCAATCGAAATGTTTTGCAACAAGGACACTTCGGCAAATTTTCTTCGATGTTTTCGATTTTATGTTTGAGAATCCCTAAATAACATTGAAAATTATTCGGGAAAATTAAGCAATCAACATATTTTGGAGGGTATAGTAGGTATTCTACGATCGTTAGAGTGGTCGTCGACTTTTTAAATCGCTACAGACCTTTAATTGTTTTGCAATTATTATTTTCCGTAAAAAATTATGGAAAGACAAACTGGTGATTTTCTGGGAACCGGAAAGTACCTGTCATTGAGAAAAATAACAATGTTATTTCTCACGGCAAACGACGTGACTGGATTGTATTACAATTGAACTAGCTGGTTTAGCATGGTTCAATGCACCGTTGACAAATTAAAAGCCCGCATAATACCTTCGATTTGTGAGCTACGAACGAACCAAACAATGAAAGTTTTTCTGAAACCACGTTTCTTTTCAGTTATTCAAATAGAAATGTTCAAGTTCAACTGTGAATTGTAATTTATCAATCTATTCAGAAAGATTTCGAGACTATTTGGGCCACGTTGTATGCTAGCTCCAATTTTTGTCTGCATTTGATTGTCTTCATCAACTACATATCGTTCATAAATCGGATAATTTAATAGAATAATTTAAAAATATTCGCCAAATTTTATTTCATAAAGCGATAATGAAGGTCTTTCAATACAGTGATGAAATCACTCGAAGAAATTAGTCTACAAAAAAGAAATTATATTAGGTTGTTTCAAAAGTTTTGTCCGTTTTTGTAGCTCCATACCTTATTGAGTATTGATTCTACTGTGTCGTGGTATACAGAGCTTTTCTTTAATACACTCCCCCCTTTTATTTTTTGAACGGGTCAACTGAAAAAAATTGAAATTTAGGATAATGAAATTAATGCATGAATATTTTATTTTGAAGTGAAATTGACAGATGAAACTTCCAAGATGGCGACTGGGCGCCATCTGGGAAAAAAATGTAATGGAACGGGAAGTTCTTGCGACACATCTTTTTTAAGCTCCTGACGAATGCTTCGAAACCCTAGAATGTCAATATCCTCAACCACTACAAAATGACGGGACTTTTAATAATTGCCTGAATACATTGACATTAAACTACATAATATTAGGTAATAAGCTTGAGGTCGGTCCAATATTGAAGGAGGTTCAGTTTCGTACACCTTTTGCTTCAAATAGCCCCATAAAAAGGTCCAAAGGAGTCAAATCCGGCGAGCGGGCTGGCCATTCCAATAACCGGGAAAAGTAGTATCCAAATAGTTCCTTACTTGTCTGGAGTGATGTGGTAGTACTCCATCTTGTTGGAATACAATATTCATATCGAATTCATTAGGATTAGCTTCAACGGTTTCAGTGATGAGAGGGTCAACAGTAGTTTCCAGCATATTCAAATACAGTTCCCCTGGTAAATTTTGATCAATAAATAGAGGTCCTACAATATGTTTCCAATATTCCTGCCCATACGTTAATTTTTTCTGGATATTGGGTATGTGTTTCCCGGAAAACGTGAGGGTTGGTGTCACTCCAATAACGGCAATTTTGTCTGTGAACACTGGCTGGTTTGAAAAAAATGTACATTCGTCACTAAAACAAATATTGTGGAGATACTGTTCAGGATTTATTAACATCTCACCAATTATTTGCACTTGCTGTTCTTCCGGATTGGACGGATGACCTGGGGGCTTTTTGTTATGTACACTACCGGTAGTTGGGAATTCGGATACAAGCTCCCTCAAATATTTTCTACAGATAGGACGAATAGGAAAACGTTCATTAAAAATCCTTTCGGATTCGCTTCAATTTTTTCTTCCAATGGACGAGAATTGACCATTTTAGAGATTGTCGACGTGGAGTACACTCCAGATCACTAAGCCTAAGGATTAAGTGGGGAATGGGAAAAATAATAGCGTTGTCCAAACAGAACTGGCTGGTATCTCAACCAGGCATTTGGCAATGATAGTGTTAATGAACGTTGGTTTGTAAGATTTTAGCCGCGAAGATGATTTCCAAAGTGGTCGCCCTACAGTAATCCAGAATGAGGATTTTAGTCCAGTCATTATAGTAAGTTCACCTCGGAATTCGGGATACCCAGCTGTAAGTCTGTAAATACTTGTATATTGACACTCTGAAAGTTGTCTCAAAACCTACATATGGTAGGGTGTACGCAACTATTAAATTTCAAGGTCAAAGGTCACAAAAATCGTTTTTTTTGTAAATATCTCATTTCCTATGGGTTTTTTGCTATTTGTATTTATTATCAATATTGTAGAATATAAAATTCTCTACAAATTTTGTTGAAAAAGTTTTTTTATACGGTGAACCGTTTTCGAGATTGAGGGCGGAGAGCGCGCGGTCACAGGATCACTTCAGGTCAACCGGGGCCTCCGGTCGAAAACGCGCCATATATAGTTGATGAATTATCAATAAATCAATGATTATAAATATTTATCAATTTTCATAAACTATTATATTATATTTTATAATTTTTTTCCTAACCTATCCACTTTTTATTCAATATTAATTTATTTAACAACACTTACCTGCCCATGTAATTACAGAATTGTTAATGAAAATATAGCAATTATATTTGAATTTCAAACTAATTAATAACTTCTTACATGATGAAAAAAACAAATAAATTATGAATTAATCTTTTTATTGAAAAATATCATTCAATACATTTATTTTCATTAAAAGTAAAAAAAATGGACTAAAGTTTTGTAGACTTGACGTAATGCATATAACGAAGATGATCGAGATTTTTCACAGATTTCGGAGCATTATAGACTGCCAATAAGGTTTGAGTCCCACTCTCTAATAATCTCTGGGCCGAACAGTTTTCTTCCTCAAATGCTGCAGCTAGTTCATCCAAATTTGTCAGTTTCTCAAAAACTTTTAAAAATTATTTTTTCCCTTTTTAAAAAGCGCAGAAATTGTGTCACAGCCACTTAATGCGTGCAGAAATAAAATATGTGTTTTGGGATGAGGATAATTATCAAAACTTTTAGTCGAGTATATCTCCGTTTTTACATTTCCTTTCCCAACTTTTTTAAAGAAAATTTCTTGTTCGTAAGACAGCAGTGCACACCCAATTAAAATGACAAGTAAATCAATATCTTGTCCTATTATAACTGCAGTTTTTTTAGACTTTGATTCTTCAATTGCAGTTTCAACAATAAGAACAATAAGAATTCGATTTGATAAGAATTTTTCTTGAGTAACTGGTACAACCATTGTTTCATCGAAACAGGCTTCATACGTTTTTGAAAGTGCAGCAGTTCTTCTCTGCTGCTCTATAGCTTTTACTTTCTTACTGTAGTCTGAATATCCGTCAAATACAACAATTATTTTGGAACTGTAATGCCTTTGTAAGTAATTCATGTATTTATCAAAAATAATAGAAAAAGTATCTTCTCTGCTCCATACAACATGATGAAGAAGAAATCCGCCATCAATAATGAACGTCACATTATTTTCATTGGGAACAAAATCAACTGGGCTCATGTTGTCAATTCATATTGAAGACATTTTTCAAAATTACTTTCAAATTGTTTGCTGACAGTAATTCTTTGCAAGAGTAACAATGGATCCACGCATTTTCGACCGAAGGCACCGGTTAACCTAAAGTGATCCTGTGACCGCGCGCTCTCCGTCCTCTATCTCGAAAATGGTTCACCGTATGAAAAATTTTTTTAAACAGAATTTGTAGAAAATTTTGTATTCTACAATATTGATGATGAAAACAAATAGCAAAAAACCCATAGGAAATGAGATATTTACAAAAAAAGCGCAAAAAACCGATTTTTGTGACCATTGACCTTGAAATTTAATAGTTGCGTACACCCTACCATATGTAGGTTTGTCAATATACAAGTACCTTACCTAATTTAAGCTTAAATGACTGGTGTAATTTGAGGACCCTGGTGGAAACTGACCCTTTACAAATGGCGAAAGAACTGGACGTCAGCTCCAATACGGTTTTTGATGATTCAAAACGTATTGGAAAGGTCAAAGAGCTCGAAAAGTAGGTGTCCCACGATTTCAACGATCGTCAGAAAATGTCACGTTTCGAGATCTGTTCTTCTTTGCTTCTGCGCAACCAAAATAATCATTTTTTGGATCGGATCGACACGTGAGATAAAAAGTGGATCCTCTACGACAACAGGAGACGTTCAGGACGGTGGTTGGACATCAATGAGCCAACCAGGCACTTTCTTAAGGCGAAAACCCACCAAAAAAGACCATGGTTACCTACTGCATGGTGATCAGCGGCAGGTGTGATTCACTATAACTTTCTGCAACCGTAGAACTTTCCGAATTCTTGAAAATTAACGTAGAAAAAAATGGCAGTACTTTTAGAAAATTGAACAATGACTTTATTATAATGGATACAAGCAATAAAAATTCCTTTATCAATCACTTTTATATGAAAATTTGCGTTACGAATTTGCCAATATAAAACACATTGTAATGATAGAGTTCCAGATACATTGAGTAAATTTATTGCTACACCTGTACCTGGAAACCGGTCTGATACTATATGTACACTCTTGTTAAAGATTCTGAACCGTCTGTACCACACTTCAATTCTGCAGACTTCTCGGATAAGGTGATATCACGAGTTCCGAAGATTCAGTTAAATTGTTACACAACTGTTCGCAATGAGCCCACCAATGCAATTCGACACGCATTATCGCGAATATCGCCTTTTCAATTCATTTATTGATATTTCACTCACGTAATAAAGCTTTTTTACATTTCTTGACGAATCCTTTGGTTGATTTGATACTGTCACAAATACACAGCTCCACAGTTGAAGTGAACATTATTATCTACAGATTGTCTTACCATATTCTTACATTTTTTTCTGTAGAGAGTACTGAGAAAAAAACAAACAAGCACGAAATATTGACTATAAACAGTATATAAACTGTTCACAAAATTATTTTTATAAGTAAATTTTAGAACTTTTAAAAATATCCATTTCAATTGTTGAGCAGTGGCTATTTAAAAGAGAAAGTATTGTTTTTTTATTGTGATTTTAATGCACACCGTCCTCTGAAACCGAATACATATGAAATTATTTTCATAAGAATAAGTAATCAATTTTATTTTAGATGGGACGCAAGTTCCAAGAAACCTTTTTAGACGGCACGAATATGGTAAATTTTCTCGAACGTGATTTCTTCATCTGTTTAATCTGTTCAAAATCTGTCTTTCCGGTAATCAGCTGTCGCCCCCATACGAACGACAGCCCTCAGAAGTTGACAAAGTTGTGCGAGCTAAGGACTAACGAGGTCTTACCTTTTAACGTGTGATTCCTAACACTTCCTAACACACAATTTCACGACCAGATTCTAACAAGATGATGACAGCACGACCAGCTGTCGAAAGCGCTCGCATATAATTAAATAGGAGTTATAAAGCTTCAAATCCTTTTTGTAACTTACATTAATAGTAATACACACACATCGGAAAAGTCTAGGGATATTTTTATAACATACTAAATATCATAAAAATAAATGCATGAGGTCGTTTAATTTCGATTAAATTGGTACACTCGACCACCCTGTAGATTTCTATGGGTTGAACAAAGCCTGCAAAAACGGTAACTAATCTTTTATCAAGTTTTTTACAAACTGTAGGTTTTCGGCTAAAATGAATAATCTGAAAGTGTCGAGTTTGTTCATTCTATGCAGTTCTTGTTCAGCAATTAAACTGGAAATATTGTGCTTCAACATGGAACGCCATCACTTACCATTGGCTGAGATGAATAGAGCTGTAGGGCTTCTTCAAGGTGGCATGCGACAAAGTGATGTAGCTCTTCGTTTGGGGGTCTCCCAAAGTGTTATCAGTCGATTGTGGCGGCGTTTCCGTGAAACTGGCAGTCCAGCCGAACAACATCCAGGGCGAGGACGTGCTACAACTGCAGTTCAATACCGATTTTTGGTCTTAACCGCAAGAAGACAACCGACAATCACAGCACCTGAGTTGGTTAACGTGTTGCAGCAGACGCACCAGGTAACTATTGGTCGTGATACTGTCAGAAATCGACTGCATGAAGCAGATCTCCACAACAGAAGGCCACTTAGATGTCCACCTTTGTCGAGAGGCAATCGCGGTAGAAGATTAGAGTGGTGTCAAGAACATCAAAACTGGGATGTAAATGATTGGGCCACAGTTTTGTTTACAGACGAATCCAGATTTGGATTTCATCCAGATTCTCGTCGAGTAAGACTGTGGAGACGACCTGGAAATAATGAACGTTTGAGACACGTCCAGGAAGTCCACACATACAGAGGTGGTACAGTAATGCTATGGGGCGGAATCATGATCGGCGGCAGAACCGATCGCGTTTTTCCAAATCGCTCCCTCACAGCTCGACAGTACCTCGACACCATTCTTCTACCTATCGTCCGTCTGTTTGCTGGTGCTGTTGGTGAAAACTTCCACCTAATGCACGATAATGCTCGTCCACATGTCGCGCGTCTAGTGACTGACTGGCTCACCAACGAAGGAGTTGATGTATTGCCATGGCCAGCACAATCACCGGACCTGAATCCCATCGAGCATGTGTGGGACATGCTTCAACGAAGAATTACTCCGCATATTGGGAACATTCACACAACGTTTCAATTGAGAGAGCTTTTAATCGCTGAATGGGCAAATGTACCTCAACAAGACATTGACAATCTCATTTTGTCGATGCACGATAGATGTAGGGCCGTAATAAACCAGCGTGGAGGCCATACTTTGTACTGATTCAATTTTTTTTGTATTATGATTTTTTTTCGGGGTGCCAAAGAAGAGCCATATTTTTTTTTAGTTTTGCTTATATGCGCACTCAGTATTTTTGACCATTTAATAAATTTTGTTGTAAGTTACATTCGTTTAATAATCACCCGTCAACTTTTTTTCCCTAAAGCGATCTAAAAAAAATTATTGCCATTTTTAAAAATATCCCTAGACTTTTCCGATGTATATATATATATATATATATATATATATATATATATATATATATATATATATATATATATATATATACAGGGTCTAATCAATTTGTTTGGCCGTAATAAGCGAGAAAAAAATAATTTCTTGACGAGAAAATTCTTGTGTTTCGCAAAAATGAAGACATACAAGAAAAATTATATACAGAGTGTTTGACAACACTTCAAGTAAAGTTCTCGAAATATTTCGAGTGTCAAAAATTATTGAGCTTTGTAGTAAAGACATATAGGAGATCATATATACAGGGTCAAAACAATTTGTTTGTCCGTAATAGAACAGAAAAAAATGTCTGACAAATAATTACATTATAAAATGTACATCTTTTCTGTGATTCTCGATTCATATCCAAATATTTTCCATTCAGTCAATGAATACGAACTTCACATATGAACTCAAAAAGAGTCCTAACTGGTTTTGGATTTGAAAACATATCGTGGCTGGTGACAGTCAGAAGGAGCATCATTTTAGCATTTCAGCTGTATGCAGCATACTCGACTTATCCACCATAATGCTCATAAAAATGTTATTTAGAAACAAGTTCAGCATCATAATTCGAAACGCATAGTGGAAGGGGCATACATATAATAGTCTTTTGGGAAATATTTCCATATATACCAAGAAAAATGAATGATCGGAAAAGGATATTCAGATTAGCATGAATAACAGAAAGAGCCAAAAGTCCAAGAATGCATTCTTCATTTCAACAACCACAGTGAACGACCACGAGGCAAGAATACTACTCCGAGAGACTGATACAAGAAACGAAATTCAACCAAAGAGAAGACTGCATTAAGTCAATAATTGAGTTTCACAGACGCAGTCCGGCTGTCGTTATTTCGACGAGTAGAGGCAAATAACTCGACAGAAAAGGATAGTTGGAGAAGTACACGACATAAACAGAGATAACGTTTCCCCTTCCTTTGTCCTTTATGGTTGACGAAGAGAATAAACTTTAGTTGGTGTTGTAAACTTGCCGTTTCGAAGTGTTGATCTCAAAAATGCAAGGAAAATAGTGAACTCTGGCCTAATTAAGTGTTCAATTTTAATCGCTTGTGATACTAGTGATAAGTGTGATCGTCGATACTTTCGCAGGATTTTTATCTCAACTACTTTTTACGACAATAAAGAATAAATCAGAGGTAATTAGTGTCAATTTCGCATTTGTTTGAACAAATTAGTTTTTAACTAATAGTACATTATCGAGTCATTTACTGTAGATTACCATATGTTTAACATGTTTCAATTAATTCTTAAACATATGAGAAATTGAGTGTGAATAGGTAAAATGAAATAAAAAGCAAGAGAAGCGGGTGGTTGGCAAATCAGTCGCAGAAAAGTAATGATTTGTGCAATTCTCTGTAGCTGTACACGTTGATTTCTACAACATACTTTCAAATCAATTATGTTAAATCAAATGTAGTACAGACACCATTGAGAGAACCGGCTTTTTATATTAATAATACTATTATGATAGATAATTCTAGACAAAAGATTGAAACGCTATGAAATTAAACAAAGCTTTGATGATTCAGAACACTAAAAGAGAAAGATAAAGGATTTTATGATTTGAAAAGTTTACCTGGGTGGAGAAAAGTGTGCATTATGAAGGCTCTAAGCAATAAAAACGAGTTTAGAAGATAATTTAACGAGGTATCGTTTATCATCTTTACTTATGAAGTAGAATTTAATTTTTTTCGACAGATTCGGGTAGATACAAAATATAAGTAAATGAAAAGATATCGCTAATGGAAATCAATAAATAGAAAAGGAAAAAATATAACTACACTTCTAGATCTCAATCTGTCAAGTGGGGCCGCTCCTGCAAGCAGTACCAACTCTGAATTTGAAATTGTTTTTCTGGCCTTATTTTATTTAAATGTTGTACTCCGAGTCTTGCTCTGAGTGTAAGTTTGTCGACCCGATCCGAAGGCAAGCGTCGTAAATCCTTCGAGCGAGTAATGACCATTTCTCGAAAGAAGAATGCTATACTTTTTCTATGACTCATATCCGAAATATTTTAAAATGAGATTCGTTTGTGTGATTGTTATAGTGAGAGGTTAGGAAAAAACTTCAGTGTGATTTGAACACCGAACCAACTGCTCCAAAGAACTGGCTTGCAAATCTAGTGTGGTATAAAGTTATTTGGCAGTTTTTTATACCAGTTTATTATACCAAGAAACATTGAATGTTTATAAATAGGGATTACTTAACTAAATATATTAATTTAACAAAATAATGAAATATTGAACAAGAAAACACAAGTAGGTATAATTAGTATGAGCAGTGAACATTTAGTCCCTTATGTTAATAAGTATTGAAAACTGAAATCATTTTTTGAAAACATTTATATATACTTAATTAAATGAAAAAATCGAGTAGGATGATCAATAAGGCAAACAGTCAAAATTGAAATTATCCATATTTAATATAAAAATATTGGATGATTCTGGCTATATGAAAATCATATAACTCTATATTTTGAATATACTTCATATAGTGTGTTGAAACCTAATAATTTTTTTAATATTCTCAAAATTCTCACTGTTACTTGTATTTTCATACTTGAAACTGTTTGCCTGATTTACAAAAAACATAATATGGTTGGAACTCCGGAACCTACAAATTACATAACCCGGCAAGTAACTGAAAATAAAATACATCTTCCTGTTCCAAAAACAAGCCAGACAAAGTATTCTTCAATTTATGAAAGTAAAAAGCTGTATAATCACATACCTTACGAAATTAGGAAGGAAAAAAGCTATAAAAAGTTCAGAAATCTTGTTAAAGATGCCCTTGCAAGTAAAGCGTACTACAATCTTGATGAATATTACAATGGAACTTTGCTGTGATCTAATACAGGTGTTTTTTTGTTGTTTCTATTGACACCTATACTTAAAATTATATTTTATACTGGGATATTTATTATTTTATTGCCATGGCACGTGAACTTATGTTCAAATTGTATATATTTGTTATTTACATCTTTTGAAAGGGACTATACAAACTAACTTGTCTACAATTTGTTAAATTTTATTTTCAATTGTTATATTTTATCTATTAGATATGTGAATTTAGTTTTGCTCAAATTGTGTTTCTGTGTATTTGCGTTTTTGAATTGTTTCTTTTCTTTTATTCTTTGAAGTGCTATATATACCAGATTTTTTAACAAGCTTCGTCAATAAGATTGTATTTTCTTGGACAATAAAGTATATGTCTATTCTATTCTAATAAATTGATCGATGTAGCCGTTACTACGTGGTAGGAAATCATATTGAAGAAAAGAGAATCGAAACTGTCTATGTTTTTTACCACTTTTATAAATGTGGTAAAAAACATAGAAAATTTCAATTCTCTTTTCTTCATAATGAATTTTTTGGTTTATACAAATTCACTGTTGGTTTTGAGTATGATAATTCATATATGCATTTTAGTAATAGTTTTATTTTGTCTGATTTTGATTAGAATGCCAATGAAGGGTGCTACTTTTTTCGAATAAATTCAATTTCATCAATATATAGGTAATCCTAGGAATTTTAATAAAATTAGTATAACTTATTGAATTGTTATCAATAATTATAGGATTGGTACAACTGTTCAATAATCTTTTACAAATATTCATATACGAATATTTTTATAAATTCAGAGTTAATTTATTCTCTTGACGCCAACCTAAAATTTTTCACGTCTGTTTTTACGTCATCATGAATTTTGTCGAATTTATCCAAAGAGTAACATGCATTTATATAGTCCCTTAGAACAATGGTGAGTATCAACCCGAAACTAATTTACGTTCCTAATTGTATAATAACAGCAACAAGTGCTTGCTGGAAGCGCTTTTTTAGTAGTTATCTAGTTAAGAAGAACTATAAATATGGTTGGGCTCATAATCATTCCATTAATTATGATTAACTGTTTGATATTTGAATCTGAAAGAAACTCGGAATTTTGTGAAAGATAAATAAGGTGGAATGTTTTAGTTTTCAATACCGAATAGCAAATTAAGATAGATGTATATACAGTGTGACCCATTTTTAATGGCACCACCCCCCTAAAATTTGAAGTTGTTAATCGATTTTAATAATTTTTTTTCAAATGTCAAGTACTAAAAGGTCTACCTGGGACAAAATTTGAAATGTTTATTAAAGTTTCAGGGCATACTACGATATTTTTTCTTAGTCGAAAATCGGGATTTTTTATTAGCGATTTCTTTATTGAAAAAATCACTACGCCACTGGATTCAGAGTGCCTCTAAATAGGTGTGACCAAAATTTCATGAAAAAATATTCATTATTAACAAAGTTATGACAACTCAAAAATTCGAAAACTCACACAGCTAACAGTCACAATATATCATTTTTTTCATGATTTCAACAATAAAGTGCCGCCAGATGAAAAAGAAAACAAATAGCGTAAACCTTTTGTGTGAGAAGTCCCCAGAGAAAAAAGTCCAAAACTGTGAGGTCTGGAGATCTGGGTGGCCACTGTATAAACGGACTACCACGGCCTATCCATCGGTTTGGAAAATGTTCGTTAAGCCATTGCCTCACAGCTCTGGCATAATGAACTGAACACCCATCTAACTGGACAATTAAATTTGATCGTTCATTGATTGGCAGCTCGTGAATAGCATCCCAAAACTCTGTGTTTAAAAATTCTAGAAACCTCTGCGCATTAATGTTTTCCTCAAAAAAGAAAGGACCAATAATTCGTTCGTTCAATATCCCACACCAGACGTTGATTTTTTGGGAATACTGGCTTTTACAGTTTATTACCCAGTTAGGATTATCCGCTGCCCAATAGCGACAATTCTGTGATGACATTACCCCATTTATAGTGAAAGTGGTTTCGTCGGTATATAAAATATTTTTTTAGGAAATTTCTATTGTTTAAATATTCCCCTTGGGCCCATAAACAATATTCCAGGCGTCTTGCTTCATCGCCTTTTTGAAGTGTGTGTAAACATTTTGGCTTGAAAGGTTTAATATTCTTCGCCTTGAGACATCTCCGAATAGTTTCTCGTGGAATATTCAAATCTTAAGTGGCATTCCTTATACTGGCATTAGGATTACTTCCGAAATAATCTAAAATTATTTGATCATTCCTGTTTCGTCTTTGTACAGGATTACTTTTTAACATCATTTTTGATACTGCACCAGTTTCATTGAATATTTTATTTATTTTATTTACCGTACCGCAGCTAATACGAGGACGATCTGGATGTCTCTCATTAAATACTCTAAAAACCTCTCTAGCACTTCTAACGTCATCTTCCGAAAGGCGTACAATTTCAATTTTCTCTTACGCTCAATCTTGCAGCCATCACACAAAATAATTCGAAGAACTGTAAGGTGAATATTGTTGACAATAGTACACTTAAATTTTTCACAAGTGTCAAACTGTTATATCATTTCCATGGCAGTAAGATTTAAATTGAAATATTAGGTCTTAGTTTTAGTTAATTTGCGTGAAAACTTGAATGTAATTCCGTTATTTTCATTAAAAATATTTACGCTATTTGTATTTTTTTTATCTGGCGGCACTTTATTGTTGAAATCATAAAAAAAATATTCTCATGGCTATATTTGTTGATATAGGGTGTTTTTTGTAACTGTTAGCTGTGTGAGCTTTGGAATTTTTGAGTTGTCATAACTTTGTTAATAATGAATATTTTTTCATGAAATTTTGGTCACACCTGTTTAGAGGCACTCTGAATCCAGAAGCGTAGTGATTTTTTCAATAAAATAATCGCTGATAAAAAATCCCGATTTTCGACTAAGAAAAAATATCGTAGTATGCCCTGAAACTTCAATAAACATTTCAAATTTTGTCCCAAGGTAGACCTTTTAGTACTTGACATTTCAAAAAAAAATTATCAAAATCGGTTTACAACTTCAAATTTTAGGGGGGTGTTTCCATTAAAAATAGGTCACACTGTAGGTCGCATTTCGAGGAAAATTCAAACTGGAAACGATTGGTGTTGACATTTTATTTGATAAATTCATTTATTCATTATTAGAACTTTGAAGTGAATTAATTCAGGTGAAACTTGGAATTTTATTCAATTGCAATTCTTGCTCTTTTGACTTATACCAGCTCCGTCAAACTCAAGGTTTTTTCCTTTCAAATAAATATTATTTTGAAATGATTAAGTATGCATCATTAGAAAAAAATCGCTGACAATTGTCGATAGATAAATTTGAGTTGAACTTTTCATACGTCGCAAATGTTCGAAAATGTGTCATGTTACCCTCTTCCAGTTTTACACTGAACATTACATTTAACCCATTCTACAACCTGAACCTTAAAGGGTAACCAGCACAAAATATACAAAATCTATTTTTCAAATTAGAAAATTTAATTTCTAACGTGCATTCTTCAAATATATGTTCAACTGTTTACACTACTTACAATCGCTTCATATGCATTTTAAATTACAAAAATTAAATATTTTATTCTTACGAACTCGTTTTTTGCCCGTGCGGTACACTCTCTGATTGGTTGCTCTAACCAAAATAGTGTAGTTAAATCTGCTCAGTTTACATAAAAATCTAAAATTTCAAATGTACGGGACGTTTGTCGGTTCACATCAATAGATTGGTGGATAATATTATATCATATTGAGGAATAAATCCCGTCAGAGTTAGCCCAAAAATTACAAATAAAATAATGAAAATTAATGCCTCTACCCATGATTATAATTATATAATTTTCACTCTAATTTAATTTGAGACGCGTTTCACTATACGGTTGATTCCTCAGGTGAACTGCCGTGAAATGAAACGAATCTTGACACCAAAAATTACATTTCATTTAATGTTTTAATGATATGATAATAGCTGATAATAATATATAATATGATATATAACATGATAATCGCACAAGGGGTTTTTGTAATGATGTTCGTCAGCCTGGAGTTTCAACACCCTTTTTGCAAATTATAATAGATCTATTTAGTAACAGTATTGTATTAATTGCATTCATCTTCAATATATTGAATATTGCCATAATACTGGATGAGTATTGTTTAAGAGTAATCAATCCGAAACGGTAGAATATTATTGAAGTGCTAATTTTCACGAGGAAATGAGTACCAAGCCAAAAACAAAAAATAATTTTGTAGGAATATGAAACTTGTATATTGTGATTAGGTTTGACCGACCGACCATGTAATTAGAGAGGTTTTGACGTTAGGCGATACCCCCCATTGGGTGAATTTCCCGTCTACGTGAAGCAGATTGCTTTTCTAAGAATATGAAAAAGTTAGATTCGAAAAATTAGTCACGTTGATAATACAGAGGAAAATTAATTTTAACTCTTACATGTGTCACCTTTATATCTTTGTTTGTGGTCTGGTGTAAAGTATCTGAAACATCACGGTATTTCCATTCATTATCAATCTGTAATTTATATTTACGCTATTCGCAAATATACTGCTCCTCAAGTTTAGATTTCATAATGGACGTTTTATATATGACAAAAAAATAGGTACATCAATAATTTTTCGAATCTACCCAGGTCCTGTTAATGTACTTTGAAATATGTATTAATGACTTTGATAGAAAACTGAGGACCACAGATGAACATTTAATGATAATGAGTCCCTAGTCTCGACACATCACGAAATGAATTGGTATTTTTGGTAAACAATTGACCAGAAAATCCACCCAACATCTAAAAAAATGGAACATGTTAGGTATTTACTGGCCCGTATCATATTAATTTTCGGAGTTCATTCATAAAATGTCATGTTTAGATTTTTGACAAAATCGGCAGTAATAGCACAAGGGCAGTGGTAATTACACGGAAGTTTCGCAACAGTTTTCTAAATCACTCTGCTTGGTACCGGGTCTGTTAAATTTACCAGTTGATACCATACAAAACCTCCCACATAAAAATAACGATTATACCTCGTAAATTAAATCACGCCACCCATGCCATACAAAGAACTGTCGAAGTTCGGTAACTATTTAGTTTTTATGCCATTCGAATTGACTTCGTATATTCTGTAACAGTCCAACACGGAAGCCTTAGAAAGAAAGTGGTAATCTAGTAACATGCCACTAATTTCAAGAAAATAAATGAGAAAATTCCAATGAAATTATCCCTATTCATTAGTTTTCGTTGCCTATTCACTCTGAAAAAGTTTTAATATCATCAAAGAGCTGAGACTAAAGAATTTATTTTTAAATAAGCTCAAAACAATAACGAACGAAAAAACTAGTACTGTTGTGAAAAAAGCGAAGGACGCTTGATATACAAAAAATATGGCACAAATCGCCCACGCTTTTTTCACAATAATACTAGCTTATTTAAAAAAAAATAACTTTTTAGTTCGATGTTCTTTAAAAGCGTGTTTTTTTAGTTTTTTAAACTATATTCATTATTTTGATTTTCTTTTGAACAACCTACCAAATAGGTTACGTACAGCACCATCTGCCCGCGAACAGATCAAGAAATATCAAGGAGGTTAAGTACAGCGCCATCTGCCCGCGAATAGATCAAGCAATAATTGCGATAATTCTGTCAATATAGATCCCAGGCTTGAGAGTTATAAACAAACAAACATACATAGATACATACAGGTGAAGCTAATATAAAGCGTGTTAAAAGACATTAGTGTGGCATCACTCATCGCCGAGAGTGCGCTCCAACTGTTTTTTCAATGGAAAAGGGGGTCTTGTGATACCTCGTTCAATAGATTTTTAATTTCTCGATCTAACAATGTTTTACTTTCGGAAATTGGTTTAACCGATCCGAAGTAATTGGTAGTTATACATTCGTTTGAAGCACCTCCAAACAAACGATAAATATAACAATTGCAAGAGAAAATTCATTCATAACTCATGTGCAAAATGTTCACCATTCACTTCGTTAATGATGAAGCCTGTTCACAAATTTATTTTTTGGGTAATTAAATTGCAAACATTCTTTTTTCTTTCGACGAGTTCTAAAATGAACTGTGGTTGTATATTGAATACTTCTGATGTTATATATTCCCTCAAAAATATCTATAGGCGCCATATCAGGTGATCTAGTGGACCATTTTGAAGGACCACGCCTGTTCATATAACGGTTAGAAAGTTTGACAAACTCAAATGAGTTTATCAGTTGCTTTGAAAGTGTCTCTCTAAAAATCATCCAAACCGGTTGATAGGCAAATGTGGTCCCTTAGAAAGGGGCGGGTTGGCTGTCCTTGTTCACTTTCACTGCCTGAATCACTGTGCATGATGATTTTTGCCAGTGCATTGGCTTGGGATGTGGCGGTTGAGCAAACCGGCCATCGGATGTCTGCTTCCACGTAGCCCCGCTGGATACGGGAATGACAGAATCGCTTGTGGTTCTGTTTTTCTCTAACTGAATGGCATCTCAACGATTGCTCGATCCTAAGGTTTGTGTATCCGTGCCGAGAGGGTGAATGAGCCTATCAGCTGTCTCTACGGAACCTTGGAGATACCGGGCGCCCTCTCGTCGTAGCATCGCCTTGTCACGGTAATGCGGGGCTCTGCCGTGATTGACCTTCTTTCCCTAGCTACTCGTGGGACTTTTATGGACAGAGTAAACCTAAAAATTCTTTCTGACGCTGAATCTACAGAGGAGATGGATGTCGAGTTTACGACCCCAACTGACCTCCCTGTAAGTTTAGATCAGGAGCGAGAGCTTCTCAACTCTCCAACTCCTGATTCAATAACTGAACCTAAAAAAAGGTTTGGTGGTGCAGCCAGGAAACGACTGAGTCGTCTCCTCAAGAGCGGGGTACCTTATGAAATCGCCTTGCACCAAATTCTTGAGCGGCGTTCGCAGAATTTGTCTCAGGTGGAGGAACAAACCCCCCATGAGCAGGTTAGCAAACGTTTGCGCTCAAGTGACGATTCACCCAAACCAGAGGCGAAAAAGCCCTGCACGGTTGAATCTAAGGCATCGTCAGGTGTAGCTGACGTGCAAAAAACCCTCATACGGTAAGGTTGTCGCGGGTATCAAGGTGGGAATCTTGCACCTTGACCATCCGACTACCTCATTAACGATGAAACAGCAGAGCATATACTTTGTGCCTGCCTCGCTGGGGACCGAATCAGGTTTTTAGAGTTCGGCAAAGCCGTACTCTTACCATCTGACCTGAAAGACCAATCACCATATAAACAAATCGGCTTCGTTAAGAAGCCTTAAAATATATTTGAGATATTATGAATGCATTTCCTTGAATTTTTTTGAAACTTACCATCTTTTTAGTTTGTTTGCAGATACACAAAACGAATTTATAACTGCTGAATACTTTTGAACGGCTGAACTGATTTCCGAAAGTAAAACAGTCTTGTTTCGAGAATAAAATTATCTATTGAACGATACATCAAAACACTCCTCTTTCCATTTGGAAGAAAAGGTGAGACCGCCCTATCAGCGATTAGCGATGTAGCACTTATGTCTCTCTCATCAAAAAGTAGTAAAAATGAAGCCTCTTTACGTTAATTTTGTTCGTCCTTGATAACTTGTTCCGTTCAAAAGTCGGGATGGGGGGCGTTTACTTCCGCACTGTATATTGTATAGTCGAAGTAACCGATATAGTAATCTTAAAGGTGTCGGCGAAGTCAAAGGCCAAATAAACCAATACAAAGGAATTATGCCGCAACGAATTAGTCCACGTGGACTGAAGAATTGGCGGTTCGTATTGGATAATTTTTACTAACCGAGTTTTATGATTGGCTGAAGAGTCATAAAATTAAATTTGAAGTCATGTTACGCTGACCAACAGAATGTAGCGATGAGTACCGCGTTGTGTTGTTATTAAAGGGGAACTGCTGGAAGGTAGGGAAGGGGGCACTATATCTTTTAATTGAACTATACATTGTACGTCAGTCTGAAATATGCTAGAAATGTCAGAAATGCAAATGAATTGCAAATTGGGATGTTAGTCTTAGGAGTAACTTGCTCAAGTAAAAATGGCATCACGTTTTTAATAATAAAATTCATCAGAGGTGTCAAAAAGCTCTTCTACTTGCTCAGAAAAAGAAGATACCAGTCTAAGACTGCCGGGCAATTACTTCTGTAACCAGAATCAGAGATACAATTACTCATTATTACTAGGAAAATATCTGATTATGACAATATCACCACCTGAGCCTGATATGAAACGGTTTTTACACATTTATTGCATGCATATCAGAATTGCCGCAAAAGCGCGATAATACAACTAACTAGACGGGAATCTGATGACGTTATTACTATTTTAGGAAAGTGCTTACTATATGAGATAAAACGAAATAATATATCCATTATATAGTGTGATTGAATATACTTCAATTTTTATTTTCAGAAATAATCCAAGATGAGCGTTTTCGGAATGGTGTCAGCCGTAGCGGGCTTCGTGAAAGTCCGCTACCTTGTAGACAAAGCCCTAATAGACAACATGGTGTTCAGGGCCCACTACAGAATAACTTCTGCCATTCTTTTTCTGTGCTGCATCATCGTTACCGCCAATAACTTGATAGGTGAGACATGTTTGTACTACCAGGAAAAAGTATCACTATTTTCATTCAAGTTTGAATGCCTTTTTGGATTTTTTCCTGACGTTTCGCTGGCGCGAGAAATCTCGGAGATGAACTCAAGATGTATGAACCTCTGAAGAAGTTAGCCACTCACGCCAGCGAAACGTCAGGAAGAAATTTCAAAAATCGACGGCCTTCAGATTCAATTAAAATTAGTGACACTGAAAACCTCGACCGCGAAAGCCTCAACCATCTTCTACTAGGAAATACTTGAATTGGACTATTAAAACTAATTGAAAGAAAGATTGAGACTGCGGAATAGGTCATTTATAGAGTTCAGAACATGATTCGATGACTATGGTATAGGGGTTGATTCATATAGATAGATAGATATGTGGAAGTTTATTGATCAGACACCAATTCAACATTGGATTGACAAGTCAAAATACTATAGTTACATTTTGCTTATTGCTAAAATAAAATATAAAAATTATTAATGTCTGTAAAATATAAAAATACTTGTATAAAACTATCCAATAGAATTAAAATCGTCAACAGGATCCTGACACCACATCATGAAATCCTTTATATCACAGAATGCATTCAGGAGCAGAAAAATTTCAGTTTAGATTTGAATCTGAATAGGTTCGACTTGTAGTTTCACCATGTAGTAATTGGAGCCACATCGACCATTGAAATCAATACCATATAATCATGTTTTGTTCACAACTGCCAATTGCCTATATCGTTTATTAGCCTTGAGTGGATTCCCCTTGGCAAACTATAAAATATTAATTTTTTTGCTCCTTCTGACGCCGCGTCGTTTATTAGACTAATAATCACTTTAAATAGCTGTCGCTATTGATTTTTTTCTTCAAGATATATTATAGTTTTGGGTGTTTTATGTTATCTGAATAGTTCCAATCAAGAGTTCAAAAGCTCATTTCACTTCGAATGTATACCATTTCACTACAGTTATGATTGCAACATTTTAAAGTATTTGATAGTATATTTGGAACCTCTAGCGTAAATGAAAACATTTTATCCACACCGGAACAAAAATACTGTCTTTCGACATAAAAAAATAACTAGTCATCTGCTTGTTTGAAGGTCGTTGACAATGTTTCGTGGGGCATTTCATCAGTTCGAATTTCTATTGACTAATATGATATAAATTGATTTGAAATCCGTGAAAGAATCTAAAAACAAATAAAAAGATTAGCTGAAAAATAACAATTATATTGAGCAAAAAAAAAAGAAATTACAATGAAATAAAATACAAGCAGTCATCAACCGAAGGCGATTGTGAATACTAATAATCGAAACATCGTTGAAGTAACTTGCCTTAGAATCTTTCAATTTTTGAATTTCCAATTTTTGTTAATAATTTTAGGTTTTTTGCTCAATATAATTGTTATTTTTCAGCTAATTTTTTCAATTTTTTTTACATTCTTTCAGGGATTTCAAATCAATTCATATTATATTACACAATGGAAGTCCGAACTGATGAAATAGTCATCTGCTGATGATACTAATTTGGTTAGTTTTTTGACATATTTAACGTTTATCGACAACAATGGTATTGGATGTAAAAGAGAGCAAAAGTTTCAAGATTATTTATTTATATTGTAAATATCGAAACTCCAATGATAACATTTTTTAATGAACTTTTGCTAATTAAGATTAAAAGCTACATTGGAATATTTGAGCCGATAATCGTAATTTAGCCAAAATTGAAATCTACGCTGATGAATAGTATCATTGACTTCCCTTATCTGTCAAAATTCTCGTGTTGATTTTTTTAAAGGTTGTTCATGAGGTGCACTTTATAAACAGTAATTTCATCACATTCTTCAATTTAAAACTTGTTCTAATTTGGAATACTAGAAAAAAAATCCACATCCAAATAATCAAACCGTATCATTCTATTGGATACAACCAATTTTCTTCAAGGTAGTGTTCATGGGTGCTTGACCGATTTTGCCTAATAGAATCTTAAACGTGTTCATAATAGCAGTGTGCTATTAAATTATTTTATCAATTAATTTTCAATTTAAATCAAAGGTTTCAGGTAGTACTTTATATCTGTTAGAAATGATCAGTAGATTTGACAAAAGACAATGTTCATGACTTCCACAAAATGTGTTTTTTGTTACTGAACTAACCTAGCATACAAAAATTATGTTACAAACAACATCTGTAAATATCTGTTTCATGTGAGAATATTCTGATCAATTCAAACAACTTTCAATGCAATTCACAATTCAATGAATAATTGTTGACAATCTTGTTAAAGCTACATCTGTTAAATAAATTGCGATTTATTCAGTCTGTTCCCAAATCACCATGGACGAAGATATAGCATTCAACAACACGTGCAAATAATGGTTGTTCTGCAAAATGATTGTTCTGTTGGGGCAACGTACGCTTCCCTCATTTTACAGTCGCCATAATCTTGCTATCGTGAAGACTATTCGCAATGTGGTGGATAAATTTGAGTTTACTAACTAACACTCGTACGTCGACGAAACGCAAGATCTGCCGAAAACATTGCCGCTGAATGTGACAGCGTGCAAGAAAATCCGAGGCGGTCGATTTATTGTCGCTCACAAGACTTGGGTCGTGACTTGGGTCTGCATCCGTACAAAATTCAACTGACCCGGGAACTGAAGGTAAACAACCATAGTCAACGACGTGCGTTTGCTGAATGGGATCTGAAGCAGCTGGCAACTGACCCTAATTTTCATCTATTTCTGAAATCCATGAGCGTCCAATGCATCCCAAAAAATTATCTTTTGATGTAGATTTTGGGCTGGCGGTGTATGTGGACCGTCCATATATATATATATATGGCCAGGCCATCAGTGTCAACGGCGAGCACTATAGGTCGACGATTACAACACCAACGACATGTGGTTTCAATGGACGGCGTTTTGTGCCACACAGCTCATGCCACATTGCATATTCTGCACGAGAACATGGTGGGGTTTTCTCGAGTCGCAGTTGTATGCGAATGAGCCACAAATTCAGCCTGATTTATGCGCCAGAGAAGCCGTGGCAGACATTTGAAAGATGTTATATTCCACACATAATGGCATCAGTCTATGAAAAACTCACACACACTTTGTTTTATTTAAATTTAGATAGGAAATGTCAATTTTATTTGAAAATAAATGCTCCCAAGTTCGTTTTGAGATGTTCATAAAAAATTAATGAAAAATATTATGGCAGGGTTCAATTTCAATAAATTTTTTTGTGAATGTATTTTATTGGACAGTAATACACGACATTGTGTTTTGACAAGTCATTGACTACACCTAATCCTAAATCTAAATAAAATTTGTGTTTGATTAAAATATACGTATTGGATTTCACAATAATTATTATACATTTTCACGACACTGTTTTTTGGATTCCAAATTTCGAAATTTATAAAATTTATTTACATGTTTGTTGAACTTACAATTTTCCTCCTACCTTCCTTATTTTTCAAAGGAACACAAGAAAAATATTCCGTCATTTCTGTAGTCAATTTCAAGGATTCTTGACTAATTGTTTTTTGTTGTTTCTACTAGGTGACCCAATTCAGTGTATAAACGATAGGGGAGTCCCCGGCCACGTGATCAACACTTTTTGTTGGATTACCTACACCTTCACGTTGCCACATGAACATGGTAAACAAATAGGCATGGAAGTTGCCCACCCCGGTCTCGGAAATGAGAATCAAGAAAAGATATACCACAGCTATTATCAATGGGTTCCATTTGTTCTCTTCTTTCAAGTAAGTTGATATTAGATTTTATCACTATTATTGATGTGATGATTTTTTAACCCACGAATTCAATACCCAATCAAAAATAGAATGTTTCAAAATATCTGTTTTACTTCTCCATCTGTATACAAAAAATGAGGGAATCTTCCATTTTTTTGTGTAAATATGGAGAAATAGAAAGCTAAAACCGTTCCTCCTCAAAAACCTTGATCTCTCCTAAAAATATACTCCTTTCAATTTGTCTATTTTAGGATTCATTGGGACCTATCATTGTTCTCCTCACAAACATTAAAAAAAATTATTGTTTGACGATTAGTTTTTCTGGAAGAGAAAAAGTTTGTATGCAATTTTCATCTTCCATAATCAGTTAATTTTACATAGTATTCATTGTTTTAATTATCCATAAAGTATTCTTAAATACTATGGGAGTGACGTTCCACCAGTTTGTAAGTACTTTGTTACACTGTCGGAGTGGTCAGTTACGTTTTAACGCCTGAGGTGTGTACATATACGGTACTTTGAAGTTTAAAATTTTCAAAATGTCAAGTATCGATAAACGGCTGAAGAAACCCTACACTCCACCTTAAAATTTTTCCTATACCCAGCACCATATTAAAAAAAAAATTGGTCGTTCCTTAGTGCGACTCTGTACAAGCAGTCTTGTCTGGGAGATCACGTGCACTTTGCATGATAATGTTTTGAAGCACTCCTGTTGCTTAGATGGACAGATGCCAAAATGTAATAACGAAATCACCATCTTTTGCAGGGAGTTTTGTTCTATCTTCCACATTGGATCTGGAAGAACTGGGAACAAGGCAAGGTAAGGATGATCACCGATGGTATACGAGGATCTATGATAGGAGTAGGAGAGAAAGCTGAACGGGAGCACAGACAGAATCGCTTGGTACAATACTTGATTGAAACTATGCACCTGCACAATTCTTACGCTTTCGGATATTTCGTATGTGAAGCCTTGAATTTCATCAATGTTGTGAGTATTACACTTTTATAAAATATTATATGTTTTCAATTATAGAGACGAGTTTTTGAAAAAGAAGGCTGAATGTTTGAACTTTTCTTCGCTGTTATATTTTCAACTGTTTATATAATTTTCAATTTCTATTCACTTTCATTTCATTAATAAACCCTACAAAATACAAATTAAGCAGAACACAGAGTCAGATGCTACAAATGCAATACGGATTTATAAAGACGGCTCAAAAACCAAAGAAGGCTCAGTATGTGGAGTGTACTCCAGATTCCAGGTCAGTAAGTCTAAGGATTAAGTGGGTAATGGAATCAAATACCAGCGTGGTTCAAACAGAACTGGCTGGTATCTCAATCGTCACAAAAGAAATAACCAGGAAAAGAACTCTGGTCATTTGACAACTAAGGAAACACATCCACGATATGGGGCTTGTGGACACACCTCTATGCAGGATGTGCGAACAAGAAAATAAAACTGTCAGGCATGTCCTATGCGAATGTCCGGAGTTATTGGTCAATTAGAGAGTGTGTGTTTGGCGAGTCTTGGCCTACACCTGCCGATATAATGGAGATGTCTCCCAGATACCTGCTCACCTTCCTGGAAAGGACAGGAAGGACAATAACCTAGGAGGACAACCCCTTGGGAGGATGTACGATGGGTCACATGTGGCCTAAATACTGTGGACCTACACTCACCCTCCCTACTCTACAGATACAGAAGCTATATTCTTAAATGTAAAAAAAGTTCTGGAAAAATTTTAGGTACGAAGTCTGAAGTGAAATATAAAATGTTAAATAATTTTCAATACATCATCGAAGTGAAAAATGTAGAAAATTGTGATTTTTCCTGATGGTCAATCATTTTCATGAAAACCTCTCCAACATCTAATTATGACTGCACTTCTTTCTCACATGAGATGATCCCTAAGTAGCTATTTTTCTCATTTGGTATTCTCCTTCACAAAAAGGTATACTAATCACATTCTTCAAGTTCTGATACGCTGCGCAAAATATATTTTTGATTAGTCATAAAATGTATTTTTAAAGAAAATTTTATTCAGTGTCGTCAACTTTGTCGATTGTTTTTGATATTCATAATAGACACTGATTTTTTTGAACTTGTATTTGCGATATTCAGATCATAAGAAAAAAAGGTTTGAATCCACCAACATGTATGAATTCATAAAATTATACGGTGGAACGCTGGAAATTGCTCATATTCACTCAACTATTTTTTTCTTTCAGATTGTGAACATATTCATGACTGATAAATTCCTTGGTGGTGCTTTCCTGACATACGGTACAGATGTTGTATCTTTCTCCAACATGAACCAGGAAAATCGTACCGATCCTATGGTGGCAGTTTTTCCAAGAGTGACCAAGTGTACCTTCCATAAATTCGGTCCATCAGGTTCTATCCAAAAACATGATGCCCTCTGCGTGTTGGCTCTCAACATTCTCAATGAAAAGATCTACATTTTCCTCTGGTTTTGGTTCATCATTCTGGCCATTCTTTCTGGCTTGGCAATTGTCTATTCTGCTGCCGTGGTGATGTTACCAAGCACCAGGGAGACGATCTTGAAAAGGAGATTCAGATTTGGAGCACCAAATGCCGTCGAAACCATTATCAGAAAAACACAGGTAAACTCTTTTAATGTAAACAAATTTTTTTGACGGAGAAACATTTGTAAAGGTGTTAATTTTTCTGTTCGATTTGCAATAGCGATTACCTTATAACCGAATAACGAATTTATTCTTCCGTCACCAAATTCTATAGATATTTCATTTAATAATAATTTTTAAATTTGAAAGATTCACTAGTCAACTGATTCACTATTATTATTACAGGTTGGAGACTTTCTTTTACTTCATTTGTTGGGTCAAAATACTAATCAATTGGTGTTTGGTGAAGTTATGGATGAACTCGTGAGGAGACTGAATTTCGGTAGCAACAGTAATCTGCCATCTGCTCCAAGTACATTAGAAATGAGTCCTATCTACCCCGAAATAGAGAAGTTTAAAGAAACAGAAGCATAATTTTATATATTGGAGACAGTTCAGTAACTATACAACGAAAGTTGATGAAATGTATTTGACTCATTTTTATTTAGATGTAGGCGTAACATGTAATTTTTATTTTTTAAATAGAAGTAGAAACTTTGATAGCTGAGCCACATAATCCTATACTACTTATAAATGTGATCAGTTTTTTATGATAAAAGAACAAATGACAATTTTTTAGGGACCAAATAGTTTTTATATATGTATTTTAATTCTTAGGGACTGTAGGTAAGACTGTTGAAATTATTCAAGTAATTTTTGTAAGACATTCTCGAAAACAAGTGCCTTAAATAAAGAAACTATTTCATAATAAAGCGTGATGATTATTTTAATTATTGAACTTTTTTGTACAGGTAAGAAATTGAAAAACGAAAATTAGGCAGTACACTCACCGATTTCCCCAATCAATTTTCTGGATGATTTTCAATTTGAGTTCCCATGTTTGGTCATGCGTTAGCGTTCCAGAAACGAGCTGCCTTCTCCATTCTAGAAGATCTCTCATAACCTTGCCTACAGTTTCGAATTTGTATGTGTTCCTTTCCTGAAAACATAATATATAAACGTCTTATTACTTAAAGATCTCTGGTTGAGATATTTCTTTATAATGAAAACTGATTAACATTCCACTTGATGAAAAATATCAAAAAACAAATAGATCAAGTCTGATGAAAGAATTTTTTCAAAACATAATGAGTTTTATGAAGTATATATGGTATATGCAGTACATGGTCTATTCAAAAAATAAAGTGAATTTTTCTCAAAAAATATTCATTTATTAATCAATTTCACTTTTCAAAGTAGTCTCCCTCGGATATAGTGCATTTGTGCCAGCGTTTTCCTTAAGTCCCTCAGTGGTTTGGTTATTATTTCCTCAATCGTAGAAAAACGATGAACTTTCATTGTTCTTTTCAATCTTGAGAGCGGAAAAAAATCACAGGGGGCCAAATCTGATGATGATACCACCATGTGGCAAAAAACTCCTGATGCACTACGGCACGGTAAGAGAAGAAAACAACAAAGAGAGATAAAAAGCTTCATTTCATTTCATTTATTCATTAAAAATAAGCCATGACATAGGGAAGTGGATTAGTGTCGTCAAATCATACATACATACAAGTCACTAAACTGAAGAAAAAATTATTGAAACATCTTGGAGGAGAAACCATTGACGATTCAGTTACAGATATTGAAAGTGACTCCTCTCAAGAAACCACTTACTAATTTAAATTTTTATATTCATCTCTTAGCATTCAACTCTATTCTGCAGTGGAATATAAATGGTTTTTAATGTAACTTACCAATGTTACAAGTATTGATTTCGGAACAAAAATCTAATGTAATCTGTTTACAAGAAACCCATCTCAGAAATGATAAAACTCCCGAGTTTGAGAAATTTCCAACCTTTTCTTAAAAACAGAGACGTACAGGGAAAGGCAAGTGAAAGGCAATTGGTGGCGTAGCTATATTTGTCCAAGAAAACATTCAGGCAAATCTTATTGACATAGATACTAAATTAGAAGATATTGCTGTCACATTAGAAGGGAGCAAAATTTCTATCTGCAATATACAGGGTGTCCCTGGACTTCCTCTTTTCCTCTCGGGAATGTATAGATGGGGTCAAAATATCACCAGTACTTCATATAACTTTTTTTCCTAAAATCCTTCGTTACCAAGTAACGGGCCCTCGAAGTTACAAAATGAAAAATGTTTTTCTTTGATAATTTTTCAAGTGAATATTCAAAATCATCCAAATTTTGGTAATTGACTAAACAAATGAATTCCTTCGATGAGCTTTCATGCAGGAGTCAGTTGTTTTGCTACAAAGTCAGGAACGGACTACCCCCGATGGTCCACACCCCAAAACTTTGAAATGACAGATATTTTTCAATATTTTTCAACAAATTAAGGTTACTTGGACAATTTTATGAATAAAAGTACTCGTGTGGAAAGTCGATCGGAGCAACGAGTCTTGATAAAAATATAGTTTCACTCGACGACATCAAACCCGCTCGTCCACCATTATTTGAAATGAATAATTATCAAAGCAGAAATAATAATGATAACGTTAATTCAACAACATTTATCCTGAGATGTCTACCATTATTCGAAAATATTAGTTTTTAAGGAAAATGGAAATGATAGGTAAAATGTTCATAACGAATTTTTATAATGCAAACACGTTTAACTAACGAAACTCAAGAGCCTCAAGAGCAAACAGAAATGAAAAATCCGCTACAGAAACTGCTCGATATGACCACCTTCTCTCTCTATACATTTTCTAAGTCTGCGAAGACACCCTCTCTGTACTTGAAATAGCATTCCAGGGTCGTTTCGTATGGCTTCACAATGTAATGTTATTCTATTCAACAATGCATCTCTTGTGTGAATAGGTGTAGCGTAAACAAGGCTTTTTAGATGCCCCCACAGAAAGAAATCCAATGGATTTAAATCCGGAGACCGCGATGGCCATGAATATGGCCCACCTCTACCAATCCATCTATTGTGGAAAATATGGTTCAGATGGTCACGCACAATCAAACTAAAATGAGGAGGAGCGCCATCATGCATAAACCACATATCTCTTCGGGTTTGCAATGGAACATGTTCCAAAAGTCCATTCAAATCGTTCTGAATGAACTCCAAATAACGTTCTCCATTCAATCGGTCCTGTAGAACGAATGGTCCTATAAGATGGTTTCCTATGATACCAGCCCAAACATTCACGTTGAATTTCCGTTGGTGTTTGGTTTGCAATATCCCATGGGGATTTTCTTCGGCCCATATATGGAGATTATGAGAGTTGATAACTCCATCTCTACTGAAACCTGCTTCATCAGTGAATAAAACTCGATTAATAAAAGTCATATCCTCTCTTTGCCTATCCATGAACCAATCGGCATATTCCAGTCGTGCTGGAAAATCTTGAGGTGTCATGGCATGTACCTTCTGGATGTGAAATGGGTGGAGCAGTTGTTCCCTAATTATTCTATGAATAGTGGACTTGGATGTATGGAACTGTTCTGATAGATTTCTGATGCTCATTGAAGGATCATCAGCGACGGCTTCCAAAATATTTTCCTCCAATACAACGGTACGTACAGTCCTAGGAGCGCCCTCACCACCTCGTTTTGGCAAAACTGTACCTACAATAATATCGAAATAAAACAACGTGCTCAAATTAATTATCAATTATTACATACCTGTCTCCCTCAAGCTGCGATCGACACGCTCGAATGTTTCTCTTGACGGTACTGTTCGATTGGGAAAATGCTCGGAATACAGACGACGAGCTTCTGCAGCATTACAAAATGCTCGTCCATAAAATACATGCATATCTGCATATTCATTGAATGTAAACTGTTCGGCCATATCAAAAAAATTCAAAATATTGACAATACAATGATAGTCATATGACAACGCACCACTCAACAAAACAAAATCGCATTCCAGTTTCTCATTTTTTATCAAAACTTTCTAAAAGGTTTTTTTGTCAACATCTGTGAAAGAAATGGAACATAATTATTCCCTGGATATTTTTCACCTGATCATGTGCAGCCGTTTTTGTAGTTCATTCGTTTGCTTTTTATTAGTATAGTAAATATTTTTTCCGCTGTGCGTTTTTTCAGCTAAATTTAGATTCGTGTTAAAGAATTTCTCTCATAAAATTATAATTATCAGTGAAACTCCTCAACAGTTTCGCTGTGAAGAAGAATTTGAAACATTCGAATGTTGAGTTTCATGAGATTCAGATAACTGATCAACACGAAACGTGATTATTCCACACGTATTATGTACATACAAAATATGGAATGAATTCGATATTTCATAGTAGAGTAGCTTGTTAGTTTAAAAACACCACGAATCTACAGAACTTGATATTTCTTTTGAAAAAATATCTGCTATCACAATTGTGACTTAAACTTCCATATAGGTACTGTACTTTTTGTTTACGACTTCATTTTAGCATACTTTGTATTATTCCTGTTATAAATGTTGTTGAATTAACGTTATCATTATTATTTCTGCTTTGATAATTATTCATTTCAAATAATGGTGGACGAGCGGGTTTGATGTCGTCGAGTAGAACTACATTTTTATCAAGACTCGTTGCTCCGATCGACTTTCCACACGAGTACTTTTATTCATAAAATTGTCCAAGTAACCTTATTTTGTTGAAAAATATTGAAAAATATCTGTCATTTCAAAGTTTTGGGGTGTGGACCATCGGGGGTAGTCCGTTCCTGACTTTGTAGCAAAACAACTGACTCCTGCATGAAAGCTCATCGACGGAATTCATTTGTTTAGTCAATTACCAAAATTTGGATGATTTTGAATATTCACTTGAAAAGTTATCAAAGAAAAACATTTTTCATTTTGTAACTTCGAGGGCCCGTAACTTGGTTACGAAGACTTTTAGGAAAAAAAGTTATATGAAGTACTGGTGATATTTTGACCCCATCTATACATTCCCGAGAGGAAAAGAGGAAGTCCAGGGACACTCTGTATATTTATGTGAAACAGGATTTTCTGCCCTTGCAGCCATGTAGTCGAAATATCGTGGAAGGCTTGATGCCAGCAAAGAACTAAGAGTTGCTTTATCAGACATCACTCCCCAGTTTGAAAAACTTTGTGCAGATGAAAAACAGTCCCATCCTTCACATTAAAGACTAACTTTGAAGCCAACTTGTGTATCTTGATTAAATTTTGTATTAAGAAACAGCCACCAAAATATATATCATTTATGTTGAAATTAGTTTGGGTTTTTTCTCTTTAATTTTGGTTTAATAATGTTGCAGGCATATAAAAGTATAAAAGCAAGAAGTAATAAAAGTAGGCCTATATGTACATTATGAGGCCATCAAGGGGGGCTCGGGTCAGGGGCGTAGCTACCGCCGTATCAGCCGTATCAATTATACGGGGCCCCCAAACCAACTTTCGGTTTTATTTTTTAACAATTGTATTTTCAGATTCTCCTGAAGCACATTCTTCAACAGATGTCCATCCAGAAATAGAAAAAACCCAAGCACATTCTTCATCAGATATCCATCCGGAAATAGAAGAAACCAAAATCGACGATTCTTTGATATCTGAAGATTGTAATATAGTTTCATCAGATAGAGGAAATTTTGGTGCAAATCCAACTGAATGCGAACGAAAAATAATTTTTAAATTGGGTCCATTTGAACCACAAGGACCGTTTCCAAAAGATTCAGATTCTTTACCATTTGAAATCACCCTGTTTCTAAAGCTCTCCAGCATGAAAATAATGACTTACAAAAAACTGTATTCTAAGTAATCTTTTGAATAGACTGTGCGATTTGAAGAATGAAATTTCTACCAATACTTTTCTTAAGGAGGCTAAAGATTTAGCAAAAAAATGGAATGTGTCAACTGTTTTTATAAATAAAACAAGAAAAATAACGAAGCGGTTTTTTGACGAGTTGTCACAGGATGAGAGAATTTCAGACCCGGAATCTTATTTCAAAGTCAATGTTTACTATTGCTGTTTAGATATATTATTTTCACAAACTAAACAAAGATTTCAGAGCCTTTGCAAACCTGAGTAGCATGTTCGAAAATATTACAACCGCAGAAACTTCCGTCTTCCTCAAACGAAGAGTTATTAAACGCTTCCGGAAAACTGTCTGCTAAATACAGTAATGACATCTCAGTTAACTTTTATGACCAATTAAAGACTCTTAGAACATGCTTAAAATCAGAAATCAAAAAAATTCACTCTGAGACAGGAACGTCTCTCAGACCTGTCACTAGTGTCTACAGAGGCAGAAACTTTAGAAAAACTTGAGTCATCATCAAATATAAATGATTTAATGAATCAGTTTGCTGAAAAAAAGGCAAGGGAAAGTGACCATTTAATTTGAATTGTTTCTTATGTTTTTGTTAAATAGTGATACATAGGTATAATAAGCTAGATGACTACTTTTTTTCATTACCAAAATTTAAAGCTATATTGCATAGCAAAAATGAGACAGTATTTTTTTTAATATCTTTAAAGATAACGAAGATATGGACGTTTTAAATCACTGTTAGAAAGAGACTGCTATTATTAGAGTGATGACGTCACTATCATATAAATCCATATAAATCTTGTGCGCTTTTCAATTGTTTTCGTTTTGTATGTTGTATGATGATATGTGATCGTGACGTCACAATCCGTTTTTCCAGAAAGGGATAGAAAACCAATAAAAGTAAACTTTGTAAGGCTATAACTAACTTTGTTATTTAACACTCGATTTTATTAAAAATAAATGATTTTGACAAATTATGAAAGATATTTTCACATTTAAGTCAGTATGTTATTAAATTCAACGTAAGGAGACACGCCTATTATGTATGATGAATAAGTATTTCTTGTAATTTTATGATTTTTTTTTGGTAAATCTTTAACCCTTCCTGAGGGCCCCCATATAAGTTTTTATACGGTGCCTCGTCAAGGCACGCTACGCCACTGGCTCGGGTTGAAAAGTTTGAGAACCTCTGACTTAACCGATAAAACTACCGTACGAGCTTAGTATGAATAACTATAGTAAAACCAATAATGATTGAGAGTAAAGTGCGTTGTCATATCTAAATTTTACGTTACCAGTTTATAGCAGAATCAAAATATAGTAAGCAGTAGAGTTGTAGGTTGTGGCAAATTATAGATAATACACAATACTAGTACGATTAAAAGGTATTATTTATGACAAAAATCAGTAATGAGCTTGTAATGAGTAATACTTATACATTTCCTGATTATTGATCAGTTAAAATTCATTATTTTCTGTATAGTGTTAGATATTTATTACAACTAGTGGCAACGCTGTACGCAACGATATTTTTGTCTTTGTCACTTTACCGTAACTTCCATCTCATCGTTGCAGTCCTCACTAATGTACTTGCAGCCATTGGGTTGTGAATTATACAGCGTGAATTGTACGTTTTACAGCTAAGTTAGTCAGCAATCGACGTGTTGTGATAACAATTGGTGAAAATAATAGTGCTAATAAGTGTTTAAGCGTTACATAATTATATTTCTACACCGTTCTCAAACTACTCAAAAAATGCGAGGCATGGTCGGGCCTTCCACGTCGAAAAAGGTAAAACGGTCGGAGTCTCGGTCAGTAAGAGAAAAACAAATTGTACTGCGAGTATTTCACTGTCTTGAAAGAGATCATCAGCCACCAAAAGATGACTTTGTGCATATGTGCTGTAATTCTACATGTGTACCTCCGAATAACCAACCGGGCATTTCTACATCATTAAGTTCCACAATTACAAAAGATAAATTAGTTGATATGTGCTCTGATTATACCGGTGTACCAAAATCATCGATTTACAAAATACTAAGAGAAGCAGAAATTCATGGGGACGTACAAACGCCAAAAACTAGTAGCGGACGAAAAAAAATCACAGTTGATGAAGAAGCCAAAACCAAAATCAAAAAAATCAAAATCAAAATCAAAATGTTCTTTATTAACTATTCTCCATACAATTTTAAGGTATTTTTTTTGTGGTGTTTATAAAATATATACAATAAAAAATATATATACAAATATACAAAATGTACACAAGGGTTTTCCCAATGGAGTGGGACAGTGGGAAGGATTGGGATGGGTAGTGAATGGGGTAGAGGGAGTGGCAGGAAAAGACCCCGATACATTTGCGCTCTCAAGAATTCCGCACGGAGGAGAAAAGCGCCTCCACACAGTCCCCCGATGGGACAGTGGGAGACGCCCCCGCTGGTGTTGGCGGTTGGCTCTCCACTCAAAAACGCCTTATATCAGCCTCATCTATAGTTTTCCGCTTCCTGCCGAGGCTTACGCGGAAGTTGTCATTCTGTCGCGTTTCGGTACTTCTCAGAGAATCATTCGTCTGTTTGTTGGTAGCAGTTGTCGATATCCCCCTGGAAAAAGTTCATTAAAAAACCAGGTAAGAGTATTTCTGCTATCACGTCATCATGTGTGCGTGAATACTCTTATCCAATTTTTCCATGAACTAAGCGCGATCGCATTCGCGCCGTTCACGGTATATCTCCAGTTCTTCATAGACTAGCCCGTGCTTACGGCGCTGTCCATGATAGCTTCTAACTGCCGTGACGTCCCTCGTCAGCGGGCTCTTCGGTAGAAAGAACTTGAAGAATTTCTGAGCCAGTCTCCTGATATGGTCGGTGACTGACTCCACTTCTGCCAGATCTAACAGATTGTTCAATGAAATGTATCTGTCACTGTTAGTGCAAATACGGAGCACCTTATTCTGCATTCTCTCGAGTCTCATTAAAGGGGACTTCTTGAGACTGCAGAACACAGGACTCGCGTACAACATAGCCGGCCTAATTATTTGTTTATAAATAAGCAACTTGTTGTCAACACTGAGCTTAGAGTTCCGTGCAATGAGCGGATACGTGCGTTTTATCGCCGCACCTGCTCGTTGGATCGCCATACTCAAGTGTTCCTGGAAGTTCAGGCGCTTGTCCAGGATCACTCCCAGATATCTCGCACTCTTCTGCTCGTCAATGCACTTATCCTTTACTCGCAACTTCTTGAAGATTTTCACATTCGTGAATTTCCTCGTGAAGTTTACGAGTTCAGTTTTATCGGGATTTATTTCGATTTTATTTTGTTCGAAATACGGCACGACTAGCCTATCGAGGTGGATCTGAAGCTGCTGCTTCGCCACCTCGCTCGAGAAAGAGTGCGCGTAAATCGCGGTGTCATCAGCGAAAATACCCACCTTCGTCCTCGAGAACATAGGGAAGTCATGCGTATATAATGAATATAAGTGCGGTGACAAACAGGACCCCTGCGGGACACCTGCTTTGATTGAATAATTTGCAGATGTGGTTTGGTCCACTCTTACACGAAAAGTTCGGTTGCTCAAGTAGGATTCTAGAATCCTAATCACGAATAAAGGCATGCCTGCCGACCACATTTTGGCGACAAACCCCTCTATCCAAACTTTATCGAATGCTTTCTTGACATCTAACAGGACCATAACTGTATTCTTCCCCTAGTTGAAGGACTCCCTCACCCCGTGAACAACCCGGACCAGTTGCGATGTCGTATTCCGACCTCGCCGGAACCCGAATTGCTCCTCGGGGATGAGTTTCATCCTATCTTCCAGGCGGAGAAGTCTGCTTAGGATGATTTTATCAATAACCTTCGCGACCGAACTGAGAAGCGAGATCGGTAAAAAAGCCAAAACCAGTATACGCAGAACTATTCACAGTTTCTTTTTCAGAAATGAGCTGCCCACACTACAAACAGTTCTGGAGGCACTTAGCGATCATGAATTGGTCCCAAAAATGGGTAAAGAAACTTTTAGGAAACTTGTACACGAAATGAAATTTACGTGCGGAAAAGTTGACAGGAAAAGCATTCTCATTGAATGTCAAGAAATAATAGCATGAAGAAGAAACTATCTAAGAAAAATTGACGAATTTCGGAAGCTCAAAAAAAAAGTACTTCATGGACGAGACATGGGTTAACCAAGGACATACGGTCAAAAAAGTATGGCAGGATGGTAATATAACAAGTGCACGACAAGCCTTTATTGAAGGTTTGTCAGTTGGGTTATAACAGCCATCTGGAAAAGGTAGTCGTCTGATAGTTACGCATATAGAAAGCGATAGTGGATTTTTACCAAATGGTGAATTAATATTTAAATCTAAGAAAACAGGCGACTATCATGAAGAGATGAATGCGGAGGTGTTTGAAAAATGGTTTGAAGGCATCATTCAACTTGTGGAACCTGGGTCTGTCATCGTCATGGACACTGCCCCATACCATAGTCGACATTTAGAACCATTACCGAAACAATCATGGAAAAAAGCAGCAATTCAAGAGTGGTTAATTAATAAGAACATCCAATATAACAAAGATAGTTTAAAGGCAGAACTACTTCAGCTAACAAAATTACACACAGACAAATATAAAAAATTCGCAGTGGATGAAATAGCGTTAAGTCGTGGAATTACAGTTTTAAGGTTACCACCATACCACTGCGAATTAAACCCAATAGAATTAATCTGGGCGCAAGTAAAAGAATATGTGGCACGAAAAAACAGAAAATTTAAATTAGTGGACGTGCAACATCACCTACAAGAAGCTATTCGAACTATTTCTGCAGAAGACTGGAAGAAATGCATGCAGAAGACTGGAAGAAATGCATGCAGCATGTTTTAAAAGAGGAGCAAAAAATGTGGGACGTAGACAACCGTATTGAACACAATATTGAACCAATCATAATTCACTTTGATGATAGCGGTAGCAACAGTGACGAATCTGAGGTTGAAGATTAGACGAAAATGTGTACATTTACATTTATATTATATTCTATTATCAAAAATTTGTAATTTGTATTTTCTAGTACCCCTGACGATAAGTTTAAGTTACTGGAAAGCTTGAGAATAGTTATAAAGAGTTCACTTATCAATTGCTGCAACCCAATAGTGAAAAAAAGTTTCATATATATATATATATATATATATATATATATATATATATATATATATATATATATATATATATATATATTGTGTTTTTTATTAATATTGTTAATTTATTTGGTACCTACGATAATTACCACGATTATTACTCCGTTTTCATAAGGCCCACCTAATGACTACAACGATTAGGTAAATTACGATATTGCAAAGTTTTAATGAAATAAATAAAAAATGTGTATGAATATTTTAACTAATTGTACTAAGAATTTTTCTTTCATTCTTAACCCTCTCAAAAATTAATACGCACGCCCCCGATTTGCTGTCAACTGGGCTTACTTCTACTCTCAATCATTATTGGCATTGCCTTCTAGTTTACATGATTTCACAGACACAACATGTCATTTATCGGAATGATTTTGTAGACATGGATTTTCGAATTCTTCTCTACTCAATATAAACCACAATTTTTCAAACATCTGCTTGCATAGTAGACACTTTTTAATGATCTGAATTACCAATCATTTTTGAAACATAGAACACCCCTTGATCGTCAACAAGACATTCAACTCTTACCACAAATATCTCCTTCCAAATTGTCCCCCATTCTCTCAGCACGAGCGTCACTTCTCTGATGACGGGATCTTCTACGGGAACTACGCTCTCGAAGAGCCCCTCGTTGTCGACTTTGCAGGTTTTCAAGTGGACGTAAGACTGCGGAAATATACCCTTGTGCGCCCTGTTCTTTGTTGAAAAACCTCTGTACCAATCCTGGCATTCTTCTAGAATGTGGACGGTATCTCCTATTTCAAGAGGTAGGCCGAACTTTGTGTCCCCCTTGTAGTTGTAAATTGCTGAAAACGAAAAGAAACATTTTTTTATATTACATTTTTCACAAAAAAAGAGTAAAATTATGATACATGATGGAATTGGCCGATACTTGATGAAAATCCATAACTAACGTACTCAAAAAACACTTTGTGAGACTTTCACTAAACGATTTTACAAAAACGCAACATATAATGGTTTCTTCGGACGTGTAAAACTGTAAAGACACGCACGCCAAATATCGGTGCCTCTCAAACAGTTTTGTATTTTACCACAAAGCAAACAGAAACTAAATAAATGTTCAATAAACGGACAATTTCCTCATTTTCGAGTTTGAGTCAGTTTCTTCATATGTTTTTTTTATTTTTGATTTCTTTTCAACAGAAACTCTCATTTACAACAAGGCTGTATTAAAAGTAAAACCCAAAAAGGTAATGGGTTTGTTTCATGATTTTTGGTTTACAGTTCATTTGACAGTTATTTCGAATTGAGAAACAGTGCACTTTGTTTCAATTTTCTAAATACCGTTGTTCTTCCGTAATTAATTATTAAAAATAGGATCTCTAGGCCCCTGACGACACGGGCCTAGTCCCGCTTCTTGTTCCATTAACCAATAATAACAATACTAACAATCAACATTGCCAAATCGTAAAATTCACGGAGTGTATAAACAGTTTAGGATTCTTTCGTGATTCAAAATAAAATCACAGTCACTTTCGACAACTAAATCTAAGAAATAAGTGCAAGAAATGCATTGGAAGAGAAAATTAATAATACATGGGATCCAAATAACACAAACGCAATAAAAACGTTATTTTAAAAATATTTCCGGCAGTTGACATTTTCAAGTTGATATCACAGAAATTTAAGTAAGTGTATAGGAAGGAAATTCTCCACATCAAATAAAATATACACGAAAACCATGGTTGGAAATGACCTAACCTACCTTTTATAAAAGGAAACGTTCTTCAATTAGAAAATTGTAACAAACAAATCGGATTATAACAGTTGAATTCACACCGAGTTGACAACAATAACAACAAAAATGACGTCTGTCAAATTGGATCACTATATTTTAATTCTGTGATAGGATATTAAAAACCAATACACTAGGCAACACCGCTGTAGACACGATGAATTTTATTGGCTAACAGACACGCGGCCAATTTAAACTCTTGATTCTCGAATTGTTCTTTTTTCTACAAATATAAAGAGATCTTGGGACCGATTAGGCTTGATTAGTATAATATACCTCTAAATCGATCAGTCTATAAGCAAACCAGTATAGTTTTCAATAGCATGAAACAAGACCATTGTTTGGTTAGGTTTGAGACAGCTTTTTTTCTTTATTGATGATAAATTCAATTTTTCCAAGGTCTGTTGGATATTTTTCAAACATGCAGCCCTATTATTAATAATCAATAAGATATCGTTCAAATAGGACACTAATATGATATTACTATTCTTATGAAAATGTAGGGCCGGCTTTAGGATTTTTGGAAATACATAAGGTGCTACGGATAAATCGAAACATAAGCCTTCAAACTCAAAAACTTTGTTTTCGAATTGAAATCGTAAATATTTTTGTGTTCACTGATAATCGGGATGAAAAAATATGCGTCTGTCAAATCTATTGATCCCAGATAACAATTTTTTGACTCTAGAATTTTCACAGTTCGCGTATCTAGTTTGAAAAGAGGAACAGTTATAAAAGTGTTTAAATGTTTGAGATTCAAAATCAAACAGCTATCATTGGACTTTAACTTCAGAAAATAACTGGAAAAAAATTGTTTTTCTCCTTTGTTTGTCTACTGGCTTAATGACGCCAATTTTTATCAGTCTGTTTAAACTTTCGTAATAAAAGTTCGTTTGGTAAAGTGGGATTGCTGGCGGCTTGAGTGCCTGTCTTTGGAAAGGTGGGATGTCAAAAGGAATTTTATATCTCTTAAAAAATCTGTTTAAAATCTGTTTTTCCGTTAATCAGCTGCCGCCCCCATACGAACGACAACTCTCAGAAGTTGAGAACTTGTGCGAGCTAAGGACTAACGAGGTCTTACCTTTTAACGTGTGATTCCTAACACGGTTGCAGAATCATTCCAGCTTCAACCAGATAAATTCTCTCGAGAAAAATATCTGGTCGAGGCGGGAATCGAACACACGACCTTCCGAGTCGGACGCACTACCACCGCGGCCAATTCCACAGCCTAACCTACTCTAAAACATAACATTGGTTCTTATTGTTGTCCAAGCAGTATAAAAATGTTTCATTCGACCAGCATATGGGTTTTGTTCACTTCTATCTTGTAGTGCCTGTTCGAGAAGTGCCAGTGGCGATTTTAAAACTTAAGGATGGGGGGGCACACCATAACTAGGCGCCAAGATTCACTTAAAAGGCACATGTATTTGGAGTAATACTGTATTTCCCATTCAGAAAAGAAAAAAATATCACAAAACTCTAATAAAAGAAATATTTCAATAATAAACAATGCGCACTATCAAAAAGCCAGCATATAAAACAAAACATTTTATTATCTCTTGGAGAGTAAACTAACCATTCACGTACGCTGCGCTGTCCAAAAGTCGTTTTTTTAAAATTTGTATCAAAAAACGTAAAACTTTCTGGACACTGGAAAGTCTTAGAAGTAATCTGATAACCCAGGTTGGCAAGGTCCTTTTAGAATTAGTTGACGCACTATTTCAGGGATCAAAATAGTATTTTTGAATAAAAAATGGGTCGACTACAAAATTGAAATATCAATTATAAAACGATCCATGTAAAAACAAAATGTTTTTCCCACCGTCATTCTCAGCAGACATCTCATCAGAATGGTCTTGTTCTTGAGTACTATCACTATCCAAATCCGAATTAAAATCTACTTCCGTAAATGTTAAATCAGCAAAACCTAATGAAAAATCGGGTTTTGTTCTTACTTTATAGGTAGATGTAGATGGAACATCAAGAAATGTTGACTCCGTACTGACCGTACTCTTTGTAGTGTCAGGTTTATTTGGAACCGATTCCTCTACACAACTTTGAATTTGAATTATTTCTTTTGTTTCTCTGTAAATGTATAAGTTTCCATAATGAATACGATTTCGGATCTTCATCTGGAAATTAAGAACTTACGAATTGAAAGTTAAAAAAATTATTTTGTTTGAGAATGTGATGTAGCAGCATATTTGAACTTCTTCTATTCGCGCATCTTTTGATAGTGTGCTCGACAAACTGTTTATTCGTCAAAGTAACAATAACAAACCAGACTACTACTACTGGTACGAGTGCCACGCCGAGATACAATCAATTTCCAATCTTTTAGAAAATGATCACATTCGCATGAGACAGACAGTGCTGCCGCAACGTCAATTCAAAAAGTACCGAAATTTACAAGAAAATAGTACCCAAAATGTACTGCGCAAGACTAGGCATGGCACATGCGCATAAGTCATTTCAGACCAAATGCCAGTAATGCCAAACGTGTAATAATGTTATCCATTTAAATTCGGAAAATATATGGAGTAAAAAATTTGCTGGAAACTAAGAAATGTTCCTTAAGAGAAATATCATAATCAGAACATTTGATAAAAATGTGTCTTTTTCCTTCTTCAAATTGCTTTTTCAAGATTGCAAATGTGTTTTGTTTTAATTAGGTTTCTGTCACAATAGAATGAACAATACTAAAGACGTTTTCAAGTAGCTAAATTCGAGAATTTATTTTTACCTGTCCATATTCCTATTTATTTTGACAAAACAATAAAACCAATTTCTCAAGGTGAGGTGTGAGGTTAGAAGTTGAAACTGCTGTTCTGCTGACTGACTGACAGATGACAGAACCACAGTTCCCAGGCACAATACAGAACATAGGATTAAATAATGCAGAGTTATGATGATTGCTCGCAATTTTGACACAAGCACGGTATTTGCTGATCTGGAACTTAAAACACGGAATTGCATTGTTGCCACACATATTGTTGTTATTTTTTACTGTACTCGATGGGAGTCAACATGAAAATGTAAAAAATAGTAAATAGTACCGAATAGTCTACATATTGATCCGGGTAGTATCTTCGTATCAAAATCATGGAATAGTACCGAATGCGGTACAATAGTACCTTAACGGCAGTACTGGAGACAGAGAGCGATATGGGATTCACAACTGATCGAGGTCGAGGTATTGAAAGCGAATGTTGCCACGTTTATTGGTTTTCCGTGTTGTGTACGTAACAATAGATTTATGAAATATTTAAAATCGGAAGGGCGCTAAGATCAACATTTTGCAATGGGCGGCGAGGCATACCGCCCCCTCTTGCCCCTCCGTGGCGCCGCCACTGAGTAGTGCTTCCTCCTCTGATTTTTGTAAGATTTCCAACGACTTGCGTGTGGCTGGACTTTTGAAGTTTTTTGATGTGGGTGGCTGAGATTTTAGGTCATTTGTCGTAAATTCCATAGCACTTCTCACTGATATCTTCTCCAAACAGTAATGGCATCAGGTGATTGAGCAATTGCCACTTCCTGTAATAGTTGCACTGATGGCTGATAAACTGTTACCCAATGTGATTTGAGGATCTATAAGAAATCCTTCTTTTTTTCAGCTCAGCTGTTAAAGAGTAACGTGTGGATTTCCGAATTTCAACTTAGGAACATTTAAAGCTGTACAATTGTCTGGAATCAGCCATTATCGATGAAGTTATTTTTTTTAAAGCTTTCATTTAACTTGACTTGTATGTATGTTAACAAATCTTGCAAGTTTAATTTGACCCACTTTCCGGAATCCGATTGACCTGAAATTTTGCATGCTGGTCCAGAACCGATGACAATGCACGTTAATCATAAACGTGACCTGATGCTGCTGCCAGGATCGGCTCCGTACGAGAGAAATCCTCAGCGGTAAATAGCAGGGACACGAAATTTTGTATACGCATTCTTTTATGATATGCAGTTGGTAAGCTCACCATGAAATAGATAACACATCCAGGGTTGGCTTCAATGAAAAAATATATTTCTAGAAAAAAAATCAAATCAAGCTTTTACCTTTAAATACCTATTTCCCGACTCAAAAAAGAAGAAAGTATAAGTAGATTGTAAGAACCCATATTTATTTGCATTGTAAAAAAATATTATCATCTACCACCCTCTAAGTTACCAGAGTAAGAGGGTCCATCACGCAATGTGAGCAACAGCAACAGGCACAAGAGGCATACCATAACTTGTGTAATTTGGTGAGATGGGCGTCATTAGCATTGGTCTGCAACATGTCTAGGAGAAGCAAAACTCCAAAATCAAACCCGGAACGGTGTTTCGTCAGGCACGAGTAAGCTCTAAGCAGAAAAAAGTGGCGCATCTTTCACCAAATTACCACCCAAGTCAAGGTGAGGCCGTGCTGAGGACTGAGTGGCATCAGGGTGTAAAATGATATCGTGAACAAAGGAAAAGAAAGGTTAGAGAAAGAGAAATTGAAACGAAATGAAAAACTTGCCAATGAAAGCGTTAACTTGAAACGCCAAAGGCCTCCTGATGGAAGAATTAGACTGTTCGAAATTAACTGGGACTCGGCCATGTAATAATGACGCCATCAATGAAATTAATAGACTAAGAAATATAACAAGCTAATTCTTCTAAAAGATGTGCCGGAGTAGTAGGTACCTACCTACTTCTATAGAATATAGTTTATCCTGATAATAGTTTTCCCCGTTCATTAAGTTTTTCTGTTGAAGGACTCTCGGTTTTATAGATGGACTTTCGTATTGATCGATAACTATCGATCGAAACTAAAAAATATAAAATGAAATAATAATAAAAAACTTTTAAAACAAGTTTTTATTCAAGTGCCCTGAAAAGATCAAAATAAAATTTTAACCACATTCATTTATGACTTTACAGAATTGAAATTATAATAAAAGCTTGTCGCGATAAATTTAATTTGTAATTGAAATTTTGTAATTAGGTAGGCACCTACTAAACTTGTAAGCAATTCATAATGTTTGTAATTGAATAAAACTGTCGTGAATGCTTAAAATGTGGAACTTTAAACCTTGAATCACTTTTTTGCACATATAGGATTTATCGGGTTTGAAATTTATTGCAGTATCTAGTTGATCTGTCAGAATGTTTCCTAATTTAAATTTCATCTGACTGAATATGTAGAAATTACTTCTAGGCATCGCGACAAGCTTTTATTATAATTTCAATTCTGTAAAGTCATAAATGAATGTGGTTAATGTGATTTAAGGTTTTATTTTGATCTTAATCAACATTTTTCCACTCTTTGTGTTTTTTTAATCACTCACGTCAAACTAAAAATCCATATCTACGAATTTGAAATAGTAGGCGGCGGCAAATACCAATCGCCAACCAAAATACAACCAAAACACAAGCATTTATTCACTATGTCACCTTTACACCTTATTACTCCTTAATTGACACTTTTCAATTGAACAATCAACATTTTTCTTCCCTCTCTCTCTCTCTCTCTATTTTGGATGGTCGTTGCTTCCTATCTTCAGGCGCATTTGACCGATGCTCCTCCTGTTACGTAACTGGCTGTTACATAGCAAAAGCTTCGTCGGGGGACAAAGACTGTCATGCAGTTTTCAAGTCTGTGTCCGAAATGAGGTTTACTGTTCTTGGAAATAAAACTATTGTCTTCTTCATAAAATAGTATTGTTGCGATCCCACTCCCACGTGGACATCCGGTCCACCCCGGCCTCCAACCGGCGTGAATGGGAGCAGGTATTATAAATATTTTACACAAACACAAACAATTTTTATTAACACTATTATTTTTACGATTGCTGGCTCGTTATAAAACGGCGGACATCACAACACGAAATGAATTCCGTCTCCAAAAATGGCGTCCGCGTACCTTCTTTGTGGAAGGTCGCTATCGGCACGTTCGTCCATCACCACATCGGAAACGGAACCGGAATTTAAAAACGAATGCTTTTTCTGGTGACATTCTTCTATTTCTATGTTAGTTACTAGTGATATTTCAGAAAAAAGCGGTTGGTATTTGCCGCCGCCTACTATTTCAAATTTGTAGATTTGGATTTTTTTTGTTTGACGTGAGTGATAAGAAAAACACAAAGAATGAAGGCAAAAACATTTGAATTACTTTAGGAATATTGATAGCATCTGTCGTATCAACTATGCCGTTAACCTTAAAAACGTAAAATACAGAGATATACAGGGTGTTCCTTAAACACATGCTAATATTTAAGGAGGTAATTCTTAGACCCATTTTAAGAAAAAAACTTCCTATGGACGTACGTCCTAAACGCCTTAACTTTTGAGATACCTACAGGGTGGCAAAGTTTTCAAAAATAATCAGTTTTTTAATAATAACTGAGATAATTTTGTAGACATCTTTAGCATATTTGGTAAATATGTTCCATGCCTCAAGGCGCATTTTCTGATGTACACAAATTTGTATTTTTTCAAACAGTGGCATCCCTACGGGTTTCGCATTGAATATTTTTTTTGGGGAAAAAGTACTACGCCAATGCTTTCTTTTCAAAATAAAATCATTTTTAAAATCCTCATTTATTTTTGAGAAAATTTGATCTCCTGGTATTTCTTTGTCCGACGCATGATTTTCACTCCAAAAAATAAAAATCAACAGAAAGCAAATTAAGAAATTGGATCAATTCTAAAATGAATGAGAATCTGAAAATTGCTTCATAACGCATTACCAATTTCCTAATAATATTTGAAAACATAATCTGCAAAAAAATAAATTTTTCACAAAAACGAGTTTTATTTTATTTTGTGACAGTAAGTCTAAACGAATAGCACAAATTTGTTAATTAGTAATAATACCAAAACTGATTATAAAAATTGTTGGAAGTGGCCACCTGCACTTAGTATGCATGCTTCCGCCCTTCTACGCATGGAATTACGCAGCCGTTCAAATATTCCCGGCGTATTTCGTATAGTTTCACACGAGGCAACTATTCGCTCTCTTAAATCTTCTAAAGTATTAACGGGAGTTTTATACACAAGAGTTTTAAGGTGACCCCATAAAAAATCTAAACTGTTGAGATAGGGGGATCTTGCTGGCCATTGCTGAGGTCCTCCGCGACCTATCCAACGATTAGGATGAACTGTATTTAAATGGTTTCGGACAATTACACTGAAATGAGCAGGGGCGCCATCGTACATGTACCATATTCGATTCCTTAAAGCAAGTGGCACATCTTCCAATAACCCAGGTAAGTCTTCTTCGAGAAAGTGTAAATAAGAACGACCATCAAGGCGTCCTGGTAGAAAAAATGGGCCTATTAGATGATCACCTATAATTCCTGCCCATACATTAACCGAAAATTGGTGTTAGAAATGGGTTTCGGTTATTGCATGGGGATTTTCTTCAGCCCACACATGATTGTTATGGAAATTTTGAATGGCATTCCGAGAAAAATTTGCTTCGTCTGTGAACAAAATTTGTGTCTCAAACTGTGGATTTAGTGTAATACTTTGTAGATACCACTGACTGAAGTTCACACGCTGTGGAAAATCTCTGGGGAGTAATGCCTGCACTCTTGAAATATGGTATGGGTATAACAAAAAATCAACCAAAATACGCCAAACAATTTGATGACAAATATCCAGAGTTCTAGCGATCTTCCTCGTACTCGTCTCAGGATGTTCCTCAATTTCAGGAGTTCTTACTACACGAGGTCTACCTTCCGGAGTCCCTTCCTTGAAACTACCAGTTTCCTCAAGTCGACGATGAATATTTGAAAAGGTTCGGCTATCTGGTAAGGCACGATTAGGATATCTTTTCTGATAAATGCGCCTGGCTTCTGTTGCATTACCATCGGCAAGGCCATATACGTAATGCATTTGCGCCATTTCCGCATTCGTATAATTTACCATATTTACTGATATTCAGAAAAACAGCGGAGTGCCAAAATAACTTCAATAACACTTCAAAATCAATCAAAATGCGCTGTGACAGTTTTTAACACCAACACCTTACTTTAAACCAACATCAATATTAGCTACTGACGTTTATACATACAGAGAATTCGTCGGACAAAGAAAACCCAGCAAATCAAATGTGCTCAAAAATGTATGGAGATTTTAAAAATAATTTTTAATTCAAGATAAAGCAGTAGCGTAGTATTTTTTTCGCCAAAAATATACATTTCAAAAGTCGTACGTACGCCACTGGCAGAGAAAATTAAGAATATTTTACATCAGAAAATGCGCCTTGAGGCATGGAACATATGTACCAAATATGCCAAAGATGTCTACAAAATTATCTCAGTTATTATTAAAAAACTGATTATTTTTGAAAACTTTGCCACCCTGTATCTCAAAAGTTAAGGCGTTTAGGACATACGTCCAAAGAACATTTTTTTCTTAAAGTGGGTCTAAGAATTACCTCCTTAAATATTAGCAAGTGTTTAAGGAACACCCTGTATAACCAAAAAGCAGCTCCGTACATTTTTTAATATTTTTATTGGAAAAATGTTGATTGTTGAAGTGAAAAGTGCCAAGGAAGGAGGAATAAGGTGTAAAGGTGACCTAGTGAATAAATGCTTGTGTTTTTAATAGTTTATCTTGTGAAAAAGATAGCTGAAAAATTGAACTTTGAAGGGCCGTAACTTTGTAAATAAGGGAGAGCGCCGCTTTTATTTTCGGATTCGTAATATACGCATCAAAATACGTATGTACACTCAGACATTTTTTCAAAATCGCCAAGTGCCCTCAAAACTTGAACGGGAAAGAGCAATGTAGCCACCTCATTTCTAAGCTAGCAAAATTGAAAACATGTTTAGAAATCTCAAAAGCGTGTTGACACAGAGTCAATAACTTCCCCCTGGTCGAAAGTAGGCTGGCTCAAAAAAAATCATACGTAGCATCGACGGGAGGAAGCTTGATCACACTTACGGCAAAATTATCAAAAAATCAATATTCTTACATTACCGGGGTATATATTTTTGAAATTTGTGACTTTCAGTTTACTTCAATTATTTTGTATACATTGTTCTTTCTATGGTTGACGTTTTATTATCAAATGTAATGATTGTCTATAGAGAAATAAATGATTTGATTGGGTGGTGCATTTATTAAGTGAAATATTATATATCACTTTGTGAATATTGTTTAATTCATGATTTTTTTTGCAATAAAGTATTGTAGTGTGATTCGATGTATTGTATGAATGTCTATTTTTTTAAAAAAGTATTAATTTTTTTTCGGATTTTACTTGCAATTAACAATTCTGATGTGATATGCAACAAACAGTTGTCGAAATCAGAATAGAAAAATGAAAAATTTACAAATCAACAATAAAGATATCGATGGGACTTATATTTCTGGAAAATTGGTTATTATCAGTTTCACTTCATTTCGAATAAATTAATTGAAAATCACCTTGACGTTTAATTCTGTTGATGGATAGATATTTGTGTATTGAACGGGAAATCACATTGCTGTCGAGAAAGAATGTTAGAAGTGCGACGTGAAGCAAATATTAAGAATGTTTCATTCAAGCAATGCAACTCTGAAATATTCATCGACATTGCAGCGACGTAAATGCAGAAATAACTGGAAAATTCAGGTTGAGAAAAATCTAAAATATCAGAAAGACAAACACATACAGTGTATTTTTTTAATGTTTTCTCTCCCTTTTATTTTTTGTACGGGTCAAATAAAAAAATTGAAATTCGGGATGAAATGAATGCATGAATACTTTATTTTGAAGTGAATGTGACAGATGAAATTTTCAAGATGGCGACTGACGCCATCTGAGAAAACAATTAAATGGAAAAGAGGGTCTTGTGACACATAATTTTGAAGCTCCTGACGAATACTTCACAACCCTAGAATATGAAGTCAATATCTTCACCTACTACAAAATGGCGGAACATTTATTAATTTTCTGAAGACAAACGTATTAATATCGATATTTCTAGAAATAATCCTTTTCATCTGCCATATGGCAATTCCAACAACCCGATAAAGTTTGTTAAGTTATTTTTTGTTTATAAAAATGACAAAAAATGTCAGCACGAAAATGAACATCATTGTTCAGTTAGAATATTCTCATTTAGTTTTCGGTTTAACTAGTAGAAAGGTATCACGTCAACAATCTCTAAAATGGTCAATTCTCATCCATTGGAAGAAAAAATTGAAGCGATTTTTATTTACGGTGCAACGCGTAACTTTCACGAGATCAATGAATGTTTTCCGAATCATCCTATCTGTAGAAAATATTTGAGGGAACTTGTATCCAAATTCACAACTACCGGTAGTGTACATAACAAAAAGCTCCCAGGTCATCCGTCCATTCCGGAAGAACAGCAAGTGCAAATAATTGGTGGTAGTAAATCCTGAACAGTTTACTTATTCCGTCGCGAATGTTTGTGAGACGTCTCCTTCTACTGTGTGGAGACTTTTCAAGAGGAATAGGCATCATCCATACAAAATTAAAATGGTACACCAATTAACTAAAGAAGACCCTGATTGGAGAACAGAACCATTGCAAGGCATCCTACCTATCTCCACAATATTTGTTTTAGTGACAAATGTACATTTTTGTTAACGGCAGTGTTCACAGACAAAAGGCCGTTATTGGAGTGACACCAACCCTCACGGTATCCGGGAAACACATACCCAATATCCAGAAAAAAATAACGTTTGGGCAGGAATATTGGGAAACCATATTGTAGGACCTCTATTTATTGATTAAAATTTAACAGGGGAACTGTATTTGAATATGCTGGAAGCTACTGTCGACACTTTCATCACTGAAATCGTCAAAGCGAATCCTAATGAATTCGATATGGATATTGTATTCCAACAAGATGGAGCAAGCACCACCACATAACTCCAGATAAGTAAGAAGCTACTTGGATACTGCTTTTCCCGGTCGTTGGATTGGCCGTCGAGGTCCTACAGAATGGCCAGCCCGCTCGCCAGATTTGACACCTTTGGACTTTTTTATGGGCAAAATGTGTACGAAACCTGCTTCAATATTGGATATACGGCAGAGAATAATAAATATTTGTAGAGATATTGACGTTACTGTGTTCGAAAATGTTCGGCGTGAAATATCGGATAGGCTGTTCATATGTCAAGAAGTTTAAGGTAACCATTTGGAGCACCTTCTGAAGTAACCTCAAGCTTATTACCTCATATTATGTAGTCAAATGTAATGTATTCAGGCAATTATTAAAAGTTCCGCCATTTTGTAGTTGTTGAAGATATTGTCATTATATTCTAGGGTTGTGAAGCATTTGTCAGGAGCTTCAAAAAGATGTGTCACAAGACCACCCTTTCCATTCAACTTTTTTTCCCAGTTACATCTGTCAATTTCACTTCAAAATAAAGTATTCATTCTCATTAGTCGGTGGGCTCTGCTTGAAAACTGGCAGTAAACAAATCTAAAGAAATGAACTTTAAACGTTCAAGCCAGTCTCGAATATACCTACACAGTAGGTTGAATGGACTGACACCTATTAGAAAACAACTACTCCCCTGGCTAATACCTGGCTAATATATCTGACAGGCAGGAATATTCACAGGAGTAGTTGTTTTCTGATAGGCGTCAGTCCATTCAACATACTGTGTAGGTATATTCGAGACTGGCTTTAACGTTTAAAGTTAATTTCTTTAGACATAGTATTCATGTCATTATTTCATTATCCCAAATTTAAATTTTTTGAGTTGAACCGTTCAAAAAATAAAAGAAGGGGGGACATTTTTATGACTTGCTTTATTAGGGATGTGCTGCGGCGTCCAGGACGAGCGTCGTCATTCACATCCTCTTGAGCTCCTGTGAAAACCTTGTATCACATGTAAATGTTTTTTTGACTCAGAGTACAATCACAGTATGCCACTGTCAACACTTCAAGTGTCTTGAGCACTCAATTCCATTTTTAATACAAAATTTGATGCAAATTCTATGATTCATTTTTATTGATAGTAGAAAATCGCCAAACACGCAAAAAACCAATCTAAAATGAACAAGTAAACAAGAGAAAGGTAAAACAAAGTTGTTCCGAAACATCTTAAATTTTTAATTGATTATACAGTTGCTTCCTACTGTTAGAATAATAAAGAATGCGCCAGAGGAGCGGGACAGGAAGTTGAGCACATTGGATTTAATTGCTTTCATGTTTTTCATTCGTTAGTAATATTATATTTACTCGAATGACTAGGGCGGGTAACGGAGTTCTCTCTCTTTCTCTCTCCCTAAAGTTAACATCTTCAAATTCGAATCTATGGGATTATCTGATTGTTGAGGAGTATTGCATTGAACAAAATTAATTATTCGATATGTTTTTACTGCAGTCGGCTTTAGAATAAAGATACCCTGGATGTTTTGTAGGTTTCAAAGCTGAAAAACATTATCCAAAGTTGAAACTGTAGTTACCCAAAGTACGTTTATACGTTCACAAAATTATGAGACGAGATAAGACAAAACAAATACGTATTCATTAAAACCTGGACAGGAAATAAATAATAGCTGGATATTTATACAGTGCATTCTATTTAAAACTATCCAACCCCAATAACTTTTGAAACAATGATTTGCAGGAAAAATAAAAAAAACAGGACAACAATTACACAGGAGGCCACATTTTGAAATATTCATTCCAGAGACAAATATGGAAGCAATAAATCAGAATAGATTTTTTAATAATTCTTGAATCAAAATCCGATGACTGGACAATGAGAAGAAAAAAATTCTATAGTAAATGTTCAAAAACGTTTCCACCAACTTCTATACAATGGTACAAATGAGCTTCCATTGCAGCTCTCACATTGTGGAGAATCTCGGGAGTTATTTCTCTGCAATGTCTCAAGATATTATCTCTTAAATCTTCTAATGTTGATTCTATCTCATACACTTCAGACTTCAAATTGCTCCATAGAAAGAAATCAACATTAGTGAGATTCGGAGACCTTGGTGGCCATTCTGTAGGAACTCTGATGCCAATCCAGCGACCAGGAATATGATCATCCAAAAATTTTCGTACTGGTTCTGGAAATAAACTAGTTTTGTCATCACAGAAGCCTTTCCCCAACATTTTCTGGTATTGAACGACTAATTAAATCAAAATATCCCCAAATCCCAAAATAATTCATAAAGCATCGACACCAAATAATATATGATTTACATTGACAACTGCGCTAGAGAAGCTTCCAGAAGAATGAAAATACACTTGAGAAGAATAACCTTGGCCAAAGATGAGAACAAGCTAGAAGAAATATGAATATCTGAATATTTTTCGAAGTTGGTTCAACGACAAAGTTTGATCTGATTCGAGTCTCCAAGTAATAATAACACCTTAGCACGAGTTTGACAGAAATACTGTTGGGTCGACTATCGCCTGGAGATGAGGTGCCAATGACGCGACTTTAGCACCTAGCAAAATGGTTCTAAGAACGACAGAAAAGCCCACGGGGTCAGGAGAAAACGCCTACACATCACCAGCGACCAGAAGTAGAAGCTGGAGTGGAAAGTTATGGATATATAGTGCAAAAGATGGTGCAAGGTTATACCATATCATGGGAAAAGGACTCTGTCTCAAGTTAATAGGGGATGGATGGGTGACCAATATCCACACAACCACATCCAACAAATAACGTTCACGTATAAAAAACCTCCCTCTTACAATCCCCCCAAGTGGTTATATTATGTACATACCGCCACTGGGTTAAGCAGACAGACTAACGCATGGTGATGTTACATCATTAATATAGCAACTCCTCAGACGTTCTGACCATAAATACGTGATGGTATTGAGATGCAGACAGAATCGAAGCGATATTTCTAGACGTCTCCAAGGCGTTCGATAAAGTCTGGCACGACGGACTCGTGGCCAAAATGACAAATTTTGGCTACCCGAAACCAATGGCAAGACTAATCGATTCTTTTCTAGCAGACCGAGGATGCCAATGCAGAGTAGGACAGGAACTCTCCACCAGGCGACTTCTGGAAGCAGGAGTATCATAAGCTGCAGTCCTTTCCCACACCTCTTCTCCCACACCAACCATGCATTAGTTACAGTATATCTGCAACGACAAGCGGACAAATTAGAGAAGTGGGCCAACCTCTTAAAGATCGGTATCAACCATGATAAGAGTCAGGCGACACTATTCATCTGGAGGAAGGTAAATCCGGAGAGACACGCCACCTTCAACGAACCTGTGAATCATCCTCGACAGGAAACTCACATTCAGGTCCCATATCTAAAAGAGGTTAATGATGGCGAAAACCGATCGAAAAATCCTCTACCCCATCATCGGACGCAGGAGTAACATGGATCTCCAAGTGAAACTACTCCTAATCGAGGCTATCCTACTCCCCATTATCCTGTATGCCTCCACTGCCTGTATGCCTCCACTGCCTAGGACCAATGCGCAGATACATACAGATGCCAGATTTAATTGTTCAAGAATACCTGCTTACGAGCGGCCGTAAACGTTTCACGACCCACTGAACAGGAACGATCCCAGATTCCGCGAGAGAGACAAGCATATGATGCCAACGAAGCAGAACCAAGACCACCCCCGTCTCCAGCTAGGTACAGGGGGTCCCACCATGCATACACTACACACAAAGTAGAATCAGGTCTAAAAAATAAAATAATCAGATAAGGAAGTAAATGCGCCTAGAGGACTTCCGACCAAAAAGAGCAGATGCCAATCTTGCTGAAGTTCCAAACAGAAGGTTGAGGACCACTCGGAAGTGAATGGGGGATGGAATTGAGATTTTAGTTTCTGCACACAGAAAAGGTTTGGGGAAGATTTTATCTCGAGGTACTCAACCCGGGGGGAAGAGGCATATGCAGGCAGATTAGCCCCAGTATTAGTTTGGAAAGCGATTCAAGGCAAGTGTGGAAATTAACAGTAATACCAAATAAGTGAATTTTTTGTAAAGTGAATGGGGTATGACGTTTTGAGTTATAATTTAAGTGATTGAATTAAAATATTGAATTTAATTAGGCGTACCACTTATTATTTCAACCCCATACATACGTTTTAAGCAAGTATGATAATATGTCTCCCTGAATGGAATCTAGCTTGGCTTTACTCACTCGTATATCTACAGTACACGAAATGGTCGAGTCAACTTTTATCATTTAGAAAACATCAACGTTTGTGTGAAATTTATATACATTCGTTAAATATGTCCATTCGCAAAAACTAAAATGTCTCGGATGACACCATAAAATGATAAATGTGATTGGAAGCTATAACATAACTACTAACCGGACGCAATAAAATGTTGGAATGTTGGGTCGGTTATGAAGACAATAAAAGAATCAGCAAGTGGCATCAGCCTTCCTATTGATCCAGTCATAAATACTACTACTGAACCGAACTCTTGTGATTTCCTTGAAAATATTCAAATAACCTAAAAACTACACCCCATTTGTAATCACAATCTATCACATGTAGGTTTTTCAATAGTATTATACAATGGCTTGTTTGCCGGAATATTTTTTATCGCACACACTCTCAACAGTAATTGCCTGAACTCGAAAGAATCGTCTCTTCCGAGTCTTTCCTGTGTGAACAAATGGTCCAACGCACACAGAAGCGACGTGGCGCTGTTTTCTCGTCCCCTCTGTATTTTTATATTGACTAGATTTATGTCAATTCATGAGTTGAATAAATATTTTAATTAATATCCATCTAAAACGACTACTGTACTTTACTTTCTAATTTTTATCACTGTTTCAATATTTGTGAATTTTACGTATACCTTATTCATTCACGGCGAGTTCCCCTACCTAACTGTAGAACAATTCCATAATAGTAGGCACTAAATTCTCAGAAATATAATTGCATTAAAACATTGTTGTGAAGGTTGTGATTCTATATGTTATTTCACCATCATTTTCCTCATCTGGGTATTACAAATTTCCGTACGCCACTGCAAGAGACGTCAGTCATTTCTGAGAATTTAGTACACACTATTTTGGAATTATAGTATAGGATACTACACGAATCGTGAAAATGTTTGGACCACCCCCGTAATTTCATATCCCAAGATTTGTCGAACAATTTTTGGTACAAATGTTCAGAGTTGAGCTCAAGGTACTTGTGAAAAGTTGTACCATAATGCTCGGAGCAACAATTTCTCAAAGCGATACAGAAAAAAAATAATTACCTTACACGGTTGCGTCTTATCTAATCAGGAATTTTTAAATCATCTGAATATTACAGTGTTGACATGAGGCCTGGATCTCGAGAATCTATACTCTGTCCATCTAAGCAATGGTGTGCTCCAAACCATTATCATGCATTGTGCACGTGATCTCTTAGACAAGGCTGCTTGAACAGAGTCGCACTGAGGAATGACATATTTTTTTTCAAGTGGAGTGTAGAGATAAAAATTAGTAGTTTTTTCTGCCGTATCAGTATTTGACATTTCAAAAATATATATTTGATTGGCCAGCGTAAGGAGGTTTGTTTATTTCACCCAATAGATGCATATGTACGTGGTGATCATTCTTTGATCACACATCTATCTTTGTATAGGTTGGTTTGTTAGATGGATTTAGTTTAGTCATCCCAGAGTTACAGCCGAACTGACATAGCTCTCTAAAGTCAATTTTCAAGAATGTGCCGTAAAGCTATCGCTAGCCCTACAAAAAGAAGTAGATGTCATGTTGCCAATTTCAAATTTAGATGACCATTGCGGGTACTTCGACGACTCAATCGTTATCGAGCCAGGTGTAGGTCAACAATAGGCACAGGAACATTGTGAATGATGAAACAGCGAAATGTGCTTTTCTCTGATGTAACAAGATTTGTTCTCAGTGTTACTATCGTCATTCGAGTTTAAAGACCGTCCTAGTTTGGAACTGCATCCTAACGTTTCGCCAGTACGAGTGGCTGGCTTCCTCAGAAGTTTATTCATCTTGATAATCATCATCACGGATGACTGGTGATTTCAAATTCGTAGGTTTTGTTTATGTTGACTCTGGTAGTCCGCCTCTTTTGTTGAGGAGCATCTTCAAGTGGCTTTAAGATCGAATGGATACAGTGTAACCGAGATCAACAAGGCCATGGAACTAATTACTTCCACAAATCAAAATAGGGAGGAAACTCAAATGGTTGTATGTGCATTTCTACCGTACATCCCTAAGGTTAGACAGAATCGTAAAAAGTTCAGGTAAGCATAAAATAAAAACAGTGTTCAAGCCAACCAGAAAGATACAACAGAGCCTTGAATCTGTGAAAGACAAAAGAAATCCACTATCAGCTGCGGGATTATATCATATGCATGCATCTGCGGAAAAGTTTATATCGGTACCACCAAGAGATCCGTGGGTACAAGGCTGAATGAACATCGGAGAAACTGTAGATTAGATCAAATAGACAAATCGGCAGTAGTGGAACACGCACTTAGAGAAGGAGATCACACGATACTATTTGAAGATGTGAAACTATATGCCTCCGATCATGGATATCATAGTCGGCTTGTACGGAAAGCCATAGAAATCCATAAACATACGGAGATATACAACAGAAAAGAGGAGGCAGTAACGCTTAACAGGATTTGGAATTCCAAATACTCACAGATGCCAAAGTGGCAACAGCGTAATGCAATGTTACGGCTCTTAGAGACGACATGTCACTCATTAATAAGTCAAGAATTAATATCGTAACCAATAACAACCCGCTAACAGTTATGGCGGGAATAGATACGTCATTAACAGGTAATAACACTTCGACCAATAGCAATACATCAACAAGAGAGGCGGACTACCTGAGTCACAGGTAGGGGTACCCGTGGAGGGCGGCACTGATGTCAACATCCCCTCAGTCATGAACCCATTTGTCCTTCTTCGACAAAGATCAGCCAAAAGGGTGAGGGAGCTGGGCTTCAACCTGAATGAACTCAAGACGACGTGCAGAAATCACCAGTCATCGGTGAATCATTAACACGAATAAACCTCTGAAGAAGCTATTTGTGCTGGCGAAACTTCATAATGCAGTTCCAAACTACGACGATCTTCAAACCTTCATGAAGATAGTAACACTGAAAATCTCGGCCGCGAAAGCTTTGACCAAGATTTGTTCTACTCGTCACAACCGACGTCCCAGAGTTTGGAACAAGAAGTGTAAAATTGAAAATAAACGATTTATTCAATAAACAAAAAGCAACCTTTAAAATCCAGATGGCGGATGACGCGACGGGTCTGGTACCCCAGGACTTACATTTTTTAGACTACCAGTGAACCCCCAAAGAATTCCAATAGAAAATAGCCACTAAAAATGTTTGCGCTGCTGGCCCCTTTTTGAGCTAATTCGACTGGGCTAATACCGAAACCACAAAATTATGCATTAAAACGCGCTCGACGCAGCACAAAACTTGTCGCTATGTCTGAACTTCAACTTCAGACAAATCGGCAGTTGCAGGGCAAGCTCTTGGAAGACATTTATAACATTGCCTTTGACCCAACGTAAATTCTAGATAAAAACAGTGGGTATTAACAGCGGCTATACAGAGATGTCACAAACACCCATAAACATAAAAATAATTTGAACGGTCAGGAAGACAGCTCAAATATCATTAAATCTAGATAAAGGCCCTCATGACACACAGATTTTCTCAATAATTGAGGAAGGTCGGACCGAGCAGGTACGAAAACAAGCACGCCTCCGAATTTAAATCCCATTGCCGCATCTTATTTCATAATGTATGCCGCAGTTGCAGATGAAACGTCAGACTAAAAAACCTGCAGACCGCAGCTAATAAACTCAAAAACAGTCGAGATGTTTTTTTAATGTATACAAATCATAGCAAAGGTGGTGATGAAAAAACTATTGACTCGTTACCAATAATTTTTGTTTTATCTTTTGACGTAACCATAGCAAGTTTTCATTACAGTGTAAACAGAAAAATATTTATCTTTCAACCTTGTCGATATTTTTTAAAGATTGTATTTGGGAGGTATCTAAATAAGTCAGTTAGTTATACAGTGCATTTCTTTGATGTCCCCCCCTTTTATTTTTTGAACACGTCAACTCAAAAAATTTAAATTTGGGATAATGAAATTAATGCATGTATACTTTATTTTGAAGTGAAATTGACAGATGAAACTTTCGAAATGGCGACTGGGCGCCATCTGGGAAAAAAATTTAATGGAAAGGGGGTCTTGTGACACATCATTTTGAAGCTCCTGACGAATACTTCACAATCCTAGAATATGAAGTCAATATCTTCACCTACTACAAAATGGCGGAACATTTAATAATTTCCTAAAGACAAACACATTAATATCAATATTTCTAGAAATATTCCCTTTTATCTGCCATATGGCAATTCCAACAACCCAACAAATTTTGTTAACTTGTTTGGGAACTTGTATCCAAATTCACAACTACCGGTAGTGTACATAACAAAAAGCCCCCAGGTCATCCGTCCATTCCCGAAGAACAGTAATTGGTGAGATGGTGGTAAATCCTGAACAGTCTACTCATTCCGTCGCAAATGTTTGTGAGGTGTCTCCTTCTACTGTGTGGAGATTTTTGAAGAGGAATAGGTATCATCCATACAAAATTAAAATGGTACACCAATTAACTGAAGATGACCCTGATCGAAGAACAGAGTTCTGCGAAATCATGACGAAAACCATTGCAAAGCAACCTACCTATCTCCACAATATTTGTTTCAGTGACGAATATACATTTTTAAACAGCAATGTTCACAGACAAAATTGCCGTTATTGGAGTGATACCAACCCTCACGTTTTCCGGGAAACATACCCAATATCCAGAAAATATTAAAGTTTGGGCAGCAATATTGGGAAACCATATTGTAGAACCTCTATTTGAATATGTTGGAAGCTACTGTTGACTCTCTCATCACTGAATTCGTCGAAGCGAATCCTAATGAATTCGATAATAATAATGTATTCCAACAATATGGAAGACCACCACAATACTCCAGACAAGTAAGAAACTATTTGGATACTACTTTTCCCGGTCGTTGGATTGGCTGTCGCGGTCTTACAGAATGGCCAGCCCGCTCGCCAGATTTGACATCTGTGAACTTTTTTTATGAGGCTATTTGAAGCAAAAGGTGTATGAAACCGAACCTGCTTCAATATTGGATATACAGCAGAGAATAATAAATATTTGTAGAGATATTGACGTTACTGTGTTCGAAAATGTTCGGCGTGAAATATCGGATAGGCTGTTCATATGTCAAGAAATTCAAGGCAACCATTTCGAGCATCTTCTGAACTGACCTCAAGCTTATTACCTCATATTATGTAGTCAAATGTAATGTATTCAGGCAATCATGACGAATTCTATCAGTGTCATCAAAAAAAGGATAAAACAATATATATTCAGTTTGCAGAGAAATAATGTACATGATTTCCTGAATTGTAAATGAGAAATATACATTAGATTTAAATTCGTGTTATCAAATAAATTCATCAATTAAGGTATACATATGTAAAAGGAAAAATTATTTAATTGCCAACTGACATGGAAATTGCATTTTATGGCTATGATACATGTGTACTCACCGGATTCCCATGTACAACCTCGAGTTTCTGTGGGATTCATGTTTGTTTACTGTAGGTTTATTCTGTAAACTTCACCATATCCATGCACTTGGTAACTAAACATTATTACTAATTCTATAGTACTCTTTCAATTTAATGATCTATAATATGCTTTTAGTATTGTAATGATTCATATTTACTATTGTTATATTTTTATCTTGTTTTACAAATTTTACTGCATCAATTTTATCTATGTTAAAAAATTGCAACCTACATGGTATTTCATAATTTTAATTTAAAATACTTAAGGAATAAAATAACTATTAATAAACCACCCTCACCGCGGACAACCAATGGCTTTGCGGTTTCTCTCCTTGTTTATTTGTTTTACATAGTTTATAAGATATAATGTTGAATTTTATCCAAATAAACCTTATCATTATTATTATTAAAAGTTCCGCCATTTTGTAGTAGTTAAAAATATTGACATTATATTCTAGGGTTGTGAAGCGTTTGTCAGGAGCTTCAAAAATATGTGACACAAGACCCCCCTTTCCATTTAATTTTTTTCCAGATGGTGCCCAGTCACCATCTTGAAAGTTTCATCTGTCAATTTCACTTCAAAATAAAGTATTCATGCATTAATTTCATTATCCCATATTTCAATTTTTTGAGTTGACCCATTAAAAAAACTAAAGGGGGGGCTTACAGAAATACACTGAATAGTGCATGCTTATACGCAGTATTTATTTTTCGTATTATGATTTTAGGTTAAAACTTTCATTAAATAAAAATGTTCACAACTTTTCCACAATTTTTTACGAAATAAGTAAACTGCATCTTTCGATATCATACAAAACACTGAATTTGATAAGAAATATACAATTACGTGAATTAGTACTAATCTCTTAATAAAAATATTCCTCTATTTTTCACAAAAGGAAAGCGAGATTTTTTTCGAACATCTATCGGGAAAACTGGTTAACCACTTGAGGCACTCAAATTTCGTTTCTTCTTCTTTTCCAGTTTTGCAGCATATTTCCTGTACTATTAACATGTGCAAGTTTCCCTCCTGTCATTTCAAACACAATTAAGAAACTTTGAAGGAAACGACAGGAAAACAATGCTAATGCCGTAAATTCCATAAGTCCCATTTTTGGACATCTGGTACCGATTGTTTGCCTTGAATATTGGCTTATTGTTATTGTGCATTGTGTTCCACTATATGAATTTCACTAGTTCGGACTTCCATTGTCTACTATATAAAATGATTTGAAATCCCTGAAACAACTAAAAAAGAAGAATTGAAAATGAATAGTTGAAAATACAATTATATTAACCAAAATAAACCTGAACCATAGAACAATTGAATAAATAAAAATAAAGAAATGAAAAAAGAAAATAAAAATAAAAAGTGGAGAGATTCCAAGTCACGTTAGTTCACGACGTTTCGATTGTTAGTATCTACAATCGTCTTCGGGTGTGTTCCACTATATAGTATGCTGCGTACTCTAAACGTATACGAGGTCTGCACAAAAAATACGCAAGCTACGTACAGTCATTTAGCAATTTTTTTTATGTCGGTACACTCGTCTTGTACAATTGTTCACAGTTTCAGTTGTTTAGCATGTTTAGTTTGTTAGTAGTAGGCATAAAAGTTGGAAGGGTTTTGCGTGTTCGGCGATTTTCTGCTATGGATCAAAGAATTTGCATCAAATTTTGTGGAAAAAATGGAATTAAGCGCTCAAAAACACTTGAAATGTTGACAGTGGCATACGGTGATTGTACTTTGAGTCATAAGAACATTCACAAGTGGTAGAAGCTTTTCACAGAAGGTCGAGAAGATGTGAATGACGACGCTCGCAGTGGACGCCCCAGTACATCAACAACCGATGAAAATTGAATCTAAAAAAGTGTGGTTAGAACTCAAATTTAATCACTTATAGAGCGCTTGCATTCGCTACACACTCTGACTAATTGACAGACACAGACAAATTCAGATCCATCTTCGTCGATCGCATCAACATCAGCTGCCATTTGATGATGACTGTAACGGTAATGAACCGCTTTCATCTTTTTCTGAGACACGCAAGAGAATTCATTGCAATAAGAAAACATTGACTGCTGGTCAAATGACCTATGAACAGAAAACTGACAACGAATTCACTGGAGTCATTAATTAGATAGGAAATGAATATATACGAGTCTGGGGGTTAAAATACAAACTTTTACAGTTCGCGGATGACTGCCTGGGATCTGTGGTTCCAACTATGGTTGAATCCAAAAGGGCCTTCTCAGCGGCCAGCAAAATAAGAGGCCGTTCAGCAGATGTTTTTTTTACTGTATATCAAGAACTTATTGGAAAAAAACAAGAATTCAATATATTACTTTGCTGACGACAGCACACTTGCCTCTGCCTTTGGATTCCAGGATATCGGCTGCAGATGCACATCTTCACCGGCAGCAGGAGGTTGCATATCTTAATGAGGATCTAGAAGTAATTTCGAATTGGCATCGGTTTTCTCCTATAAGATAACTGCATCCGAACCGGATAAAATAATGTCAGGTTAGGCAATTCCGCTTTCTGCTTCGATAAGTTTGTTGGGGGGTTAAAATGAACACCAATATGTCTTGGCACACTCATGTTACCGGAAAGGCTGCTTCCCAAAAGCTTGGAACACTGACCTTCTTTATAATATTGTTCTCATGTATGGAGTTCCGCCCCTAAGCATACCCTTAAGCTGCTGGATTCCATCCAGAAAAGAGCCATCTGCCTAATTGTAGACCCAAACATCACTTGCAACCTTGATAGTCTGGAATATCGAAGAAAGGTTGGGGATTTGTCTCCCTTCTATAGATACTTTCACGGGAAGTGTTCAAGTGACTTGGCACATTTGATTCCACCAAGAGCGGTACATATCAGAAATACGCGACGGACTGGCACCGCTCTTAGAGAGCCTTGAGGATTTTCCTGTAGAGCTTGTGTTTTGAATTATGTTAATAATTAATCTCTTACTTCTCAAAGATCTCGGAGAAGGTATAGCTTTCTTCAATTGATAATAATATATCAGTTCAATAGTCAACCCAACTTAGTTAATGAGTTTCATTTTAGTTTTTGACTTCTTGTGGTTTTGTTATAAAAAAACTGTTTTATTATGAAAAACCTTTTGTTTGACATTAGAAGAGAAGACTGGTTGTTTATTTCGTTCTTATTTGATTAAATACGTCAAAGTTTGCTATATAAAAGTTTATTGAAAAAATGATAAATAGATACGTCAAACAATTATAAAAATTCGTAAAAATAAATGTTTGTTTCATAATATCTATAACCCTTACTATTGTTTCTTAATTTATAAAAATATTGTGATTATTTGCAAAAACATAAACACACAAAACTGCCAATCTCGCGAGATCTCAAAATTGGTGAGATCTCACAGTATTGTTATTTATAAACTCACGAGATCTCGCCTTAGCTCCAATCTCGCCAGATTGCATTCCCTACTTGCAATGGGGAATGTTCCTCAATTTGGATTATTACAGCAAAGGCAAGTTTGAACAAAATAAAGTTGAGTTTGATGCATGAGTTTTTCAAATTCACTTAATTTTTAAAGGGATTTGTTTCTAATTCACATATTGGCAACAGCGCCTGTATCAAGTTGAAATAATTTATACGTACCTAGATATTCTACTTTAAAAAAGGAAAATTATCTTTATAAATCAACAATTGAGGCAAAATATAAATTATAGTTCAATACCACCTCCACAAGCCACATAAACAACAGTTGTTTTGTTATTTATTTATATAGAGGAAGATAGGTTAGGTCATATGTCACAGAATGTCTCGGAACTCGGAACAAAAGTAATATATGTCATCTTTGATTGTCTCATACAGGTAACAGATTCATTGTCCTTTATTAGCTATAACCGATGTTGCCAAATGGTGAAATAGAAACGAGTCCCTTTAAATGTTGAATGCATTATTTCATTCCTCTTTCTTAAGTATTTAAATAAATATTTAAAGAAAAAGGTTGAAATGATAAGTTCAAAATGCGTTGTTTTAGAGCTCTTTTATGATAACTACTTGTTTTTTGATTTTTGTCTGGAGGAACATTTCTCATTATTTCGGATATTTTGGACATGAAGCGTGTGGCAGTTCGTTCCATAGTTGCTGAATTTGACAAAAAAAAAATTCCGCCGAGAATCGCTCAGGAAATGTTGAAAGGCATCAACGGCAATACAGATTTGCAAAAGAGTCATAAATGGTGACGAATGATGGGTATATGGTCATGACATCGGAACCAAAATCCAATCGTCACAATGGAAGATCCCAGGAATGCAGGGACCGAAAAAAGCACGCCAGGTTTGATCAGATATCGATATTTTGCTCACTGGTTTCTTCGATTATCGTGGCATAGTGCATCAGAGGTTTTTGCCACATGGTCGTACGGTCAATAAGGAGTATCTTGAATTTATTTGCCGCTTGCGAGAAGCAATATGAATAAAACGTCCGGTATTGTGTAAATACAATTCATGGCTTCTGCATCACGATAATGACACTGCTTACTTGCAATTGCTTGTTCTTAGTCTTTTGGTCAAATATAACAAAGCCACCATATTCACCAGATTTGAACCCCTGCGGCTTTTTCCTGTTCCCACATTGAAGAGGCCCACGAAAAGACGGGTTTTTGTGACCGAATCCCTGAAAGGAGTTTTTGTCACATGGTCGTACGGTCAATAAGGAGTATTATTTTGAAGTTATGCCGCTTGCGAGAAGCAATACGAAGAAAACGTCCGGCACTGTGGATGAACAATTCATGGTTTTTGCATCACGATAATGCACCTGCTCACTCGTCATTGCTTGTTCGTAATTTTTGGCCAAAAACAACACCGTAATCATGCCCAGCCACCGTATTCACCAGACTTATTTCTGTTCCCAAGATATAAAAGACCCATGAAAGGACGGCGTTTTGCTACGATTGAGAGAGCTCTATGTGCAGCAGAACTACTTCGAGGATTTAAGAATTCGCTGCCACAAGGATATTATATCTGATGGAGAGTATGTTCAAGGGGACAAAATAAAAATTGATGATTAAGTGAATATTTTTGGAGGAAAATGAAACTTTGCCCTATTTTTTGAACAGACACCTATATTTTTCACTAACATTGGTCACCTTGTTTCATGCACAATTATTCAAAACATATCATTTGTCAGTCATATCGACACCTCCATTGATTTGACTGGTCTGTTACTGTCTCAAGTTTCTGTCACTCTTATCAATGTTCGAGTAAATATGAAAATAAAATCACAACCTTGACTATTTTACGTAAGAAACTAGTGTGGTTTTATTTCGGAATCCAAACACACACCATTGAGCAATATTAGTTGATCAGTTAAACGTTTGGCAACACTAACCAACGGCTTATTATAATAGGAGAGCCCAAGCGGGGATTTCGGGATTTACTAAAGCGCGGCAGATTAATATACAGGGGGATACCATGTATCCGGTTGAGTACCTCCACCAATTGTGAGCCCAATATATAAGGCCGCCTGTGAGGGATAAAGGATCAGATTAGTAAAAAAAACTTGAGCATAAGAAATTCTCGAGCGCGTCAGATTAAGGTAGGGTGAGTTAATTACCTGCTAAAAAGTGTATATTCTAGTAATCTGACAATTTGAGAGTGACGTAAAGAAAGGGGAGGGCAGCAAAGTTGTAAAAAATAACGTCATTTCGACATTCGCGAGCGTAGCTAATTTTTTTCATTTTGAAGGAAATAATTCAAGGATAACGAAAAATATATAATCTGACGATTTCCGCAAGCCGAAATAACAAAAATTCGTCGATAAAGTTTAATACGTATATTTCCCTCTCCGAGTTTCTATTCCGCTATTCTCCATTCACTTTTTCTCTATCTATTACTCTCTCACTCCGTCCCCACTCTGAATGCTGTTGCCATGACGCCATCACATCTGAACACAGAGACTCGTTCGTGATGAAGATGATGATTAATTAATCAATTAATTGATGGATGTAACCGTTACTTCGTGGTAGGAAATCATAATGAAGAAAAGAGAAATTAATCTTTCTATGTTTTGTACCACTTTTATTTGTAACTAACGTTACAGCAGTTTCGTCCTAGAAGGACATTTTCAAACTTATACAATATACAAGGACATTTTCAAACTTATACAATATATAAGTTTGCAGTTACTGCAGTTTCGTCTTATATGGACATTTTCAAACTTATACAATATACAAGGAAATTTTCAAACTTATACAATATATAAGTTTGAAAATGTCCTTTTAGGTAGTAACGTTAGTTACAAATAAAAATGGTAAAAAACATAGAAAGATTAATTTCTATTTTCTTCATTAATTAATCAATTGATTGATTATGAAAAATTAAAATTTTTGAGCATTTTTTAAAAATTATTTTCTTATAAATACAAGTATTCTACTTACAAAACATACATTCATTTATTTGAATGCTATTACCTGAGGTTTTCAATTAATTGAGTTCAATCAATTTTGAAAAAATTGAAAAAATATTGTTTTTGTCAGATTAAGCGAATCCCTCTAGATAATCGTCAGATTATGAGACAGCGCGTCTAAAACATAAAGATGAACCATATATATCTTAATCTGACGCACTTGAGTATTTCAAAATGGCAATTTTTTTTGCACATTATAATAATGGCCGCGAGTTTGCGTCAGATCGAAATCGTCAGATTATTGAATGAGAGCTTTTTTTTTGTTGCACTTAACACCCCCTCAGAAAATCTGACGCGCTCGATTACATTTTTTTCTTTTCACTTTCAACCCTTACGTACAACCACCCGCATCATGCAAACGATCAGATTAACATACCAACATTATTAAAAATACGTAGGACATTGATGCTATCAATATCTGACGCGCTCGAGTATGTCCATGCAACAGTATCTTTTTACATATTTAAAAATCTATAGCCGCTTCCCCCACCGATAAAACGGTATATATTATATAAAGTTTTTTTCTTCTTATCATCTAAGCTTTGCAACCTTATATGTCTCAATGACGCTCGAGTAAATCCCCATTTTGCATCGTGGACTCCCCTGCTATTATTTGAATAGTTGTTTTCTTCCATGAGTGAAATGCAAAGAACTATTATATAAGTTTCCGGAGATCATTGCAATTCTATAAAAATACAACATTTGGATATAAGCAAAATAAATCGTCGTTTGTTTTAACCACTGAGTAAACGAATAAGTGTATAGCAGAAGCTGACAAAAAAGCCTACTTAATAATAAAAAGTTATTTTGGTAAAATTTTATTCACTACACTCATCGGGCAAATGATAAAATAGTTTAATCAAAATTTTTCGCAATGTGGTGGATAAATTTAGGTACACTGGTTCAGTAAACGATCGACCAACACCCGTACGTCGACGAGACGCAAGATCCGCCGAAAACATTGCAGCTGTGAGAGCGTGCAGAAGAATCCGAGGTAGTCGATTTCTCGTAGCTCACAAAAACTCGGGACTTTCGCAGTCTTGGCAAATTAAATGAATTTGAGAACAACACATTTTTGAAAATTTTCAGTACAAAACCCGTACGACGCGATTTCGTTCTTGCCATCGAAAAATGAATAGTGGAATGAACTTGGGAGGGGGGGAATACCGTTTCAGAATGCAGGGATTCACACAAACACGAAATTCGAAATGTAAATGGCGGGGATTCCCCCACCTGTTTAAGCTCTCTCCAACGTCATAAGACAGGTCCTGAGTTGACTTTCGGAATCTTTGATATTTTTAACATCACATTATAGTTACAAATTATAAATACCCATTGTATAAAATAATGTACGCGACCTTATTCATTTTGGAGATTATATTGGTAGGAGTCAGGAAAGAAAATTCTGCCAGCGTCGACGTTTCGACCCCTTTATTGGGTCATCCTCGGGTCACTAAAATTAAGTGAAATGAATATGATAAAAACGTAACATACAAAAACATGATAATGAAATAAGTTAAATCAATTCAAAAGGTCATCTCTGAGCACATCAGGTGAATGATTTACATTAAAATTCCATTCGTTAAAAAAATATGTGTATTCTTTGATTCTTTGGATATCATTGTAAAGTGCTGGTGCAAGTTGGTGTTTTCAGGAAAAAGGGTTTTTTTCATCTCCTGAGAAGAAAACAGGTTTCTTCATCTCTTTATTAGTTTAATAGATGGAGAAAATTTCAATACATATCGATTTTAATGAAGGAATCGGCAGATTCATGATGAAAATCCATAAGTAACGTATTCTAAAAATACTTTGTTGTGTGATTTTCACTAGACAGTTTTACAAAAATGCAACACGTGTTTCGCCATACAATGGCTTCCTCGGGCGTGTCTTAATTAAGACACTGTCTAGTGAAAATCACACAATAAAGTGTTTTTAGAATACGTTATATATCGATTTCTCTCATTTCTAGAGGATATTTCAAAAAACGTTATTAAACTCATGCCCCTCTGTCAAAAAATGGTTCGCAAATGTGAAATTGGTCTTTCCAATCAAAAAACTACTTTTAAGCTCTTTTATTCTCTTGGAAAAAATTCTTAAGGTTTGTCCGATATAAAATTTTGGACAAGAATGAATTTACTTAAATTATTATTTGAATTGCTATTTCCCGACGAATTTTTCATAACTCTACTTTACGACTTTAGGTTTTTATGCCAGTTGAAATCCACACCCTGAGCTACACATTATTTTTTGAATTTAAAGGAGTATATTTTCAAGGAGATATTTTTTTTTATCCCATCTTACAAATATAGATACACAATAGATAATAATCATATATTTTATTGCCGGGAATTCTCGTTATGTAATCCACGAAAAAGACAGTACATTGCATTATTGCTTAATATTTGAACCAAAAATTATCATGAGAATACACAGAAAATTATTTATTGTATGCAAATTTCAAATAATTACTGAACTGCCTTGAATCATCAAACTATTATGTGGGGCAGGAATGTAACCTAGGTCAACTTTGTTATATGTATTTCCCATATTTCGGTCATGAAATTATTTTAAAGTAACACATAATTTAATCTCTAACAATTCAACATTGAATACAGCCAGCAATATGTAGTCACATAATTCCTTGAAGAACATTCATGTTTTCTAATTATAAATTCTGAACAGGCACAGAGAGGAAACAGCACTTTTGAATGTTGGGATGTGAAGACAGGAAGTTCAAGTCTGAAGGGTCTATCAAATATTACAAAGTGCAGTACCCTATTAATGAACAGAGCTTTTGTTTTCCATGACGACAAAGTACAAGTAAAGTAATGAATATTTATCGAAGAATAACGATTACTTTACTATCAATTTCCTATCTATTTAATTATGCTCGTTTAATTAATTGTTGCAAAAAAATATAAATAAAAACTATAAATAATGTTCTAAGTTCTAGTTACGTAAATATGTTTGAAAAAATAGCTTAACCTATATGTTATCATAACAAGTTCGTAAATTGTCATTGCACAAATGAAAAATACAAATAATACCTATGAAAACATAGGTAGACCCTGGAAAATATATCATCTGTAAACTGCTTTTCAAGATAATAGCTCATTGTCATCAATAATTTCAGTACTTACCGACTCCGTATTTTTTTACTTTCGTAGGAATCCACATTGTCTTGGGTTTCGTAGAAATATTACATCTTAAACACACGAAAAACAGTCACAAACACTCAGATCAATAGTAGTCCCATCTGATACGCGGCCATTGTTTAGATTGTCAAACGTCTGCTAAACGGAAAAGATAACAAAGTGCAAGGTTGGAAAACGAACCAAAACATCTCTAATACTTGGGTTTCTCGAAACTAGGTGGCAGCACAATATGGAACCGACAAATTCTGAAATTGCTGTCGGCAAAAGTTTAGATCATATCCATGTAAACTTATGAAAATCAAATATCTTATGGATTAGAAATGTCTCAAAATCTTGAAATATTGATTATTATAAAACGAAACCGTGGAATGAAGGTAAAGAATGTGAGTTTTACTGGATACTAGATTTTGACCGCGACTGCATACTGCAATCACATGGACTTCAGTTTGTGGGTCTTCCCAGCAGAATGTTCCCGCCTACCTATCTTTGATTTTTTAAAGAAGCATTTAATAAACCATGAATCTAGTTAACGAGAGTTTCAGACGAATCGAAACATTATTTTTATAGTATTTCTTCCAAGTGTTTGACTTGATTTTTCAAATTGACATAACTTTTTCAATAAAAAGTAAAACCGAAACCTCTGGCGTTGAATAAAACCAAGAGAACTCGCCAGCTGCCGAGTCGTCCAGTGTTTTGGATCAGTGTATATAGGTACTTGTTTTGGAAGAGATATTAATTCGATGTTTTGTAGAAATGAGAGGCCAACTTGGTTGGTGGAACGCGCATCGAGAAAAGTATTGCAGTTTTAGCGTTTGGGAAAAGTGCTTGTTTTGAACAAATTTTTCATTTATGAACCTTTTCAAATAAATGAAGTACTAAATATAGAGTGAAGTTTACCACAGTACAAAAGTGGCAACCGCTCTTAAATCGGTAACGCCGTTTTTGAAATTAACATGCACAAGCGTACCGACAAAAGAAAATACAAACAGTTTGGATTCTATTGGGTTCATTGTGCCCCCCCAAACATTTTTTTAATATCTACCATGCAGGGCCGGATTCAAGGGAGGCAGGCGGGGCTATTGCACCGGGGCCTGCACACGAGAGAGACTCCACAATAAAGGTTAAAAAAAATATCAAGTTTGACGTCAGTAACTTTTACGTTTTTCCTCCCAAACATTTTGTTTGCATTTCTATTAAGAATAGTTGCACAAATATAATGATATTGTTATCGATATATCAGAAAGCCCTGATTGCAAGTTTCCATTTTACTATCAATTTTTGATTTGATAGAGCATTTCAGTGGCATTTTTTAATGTTCAATTTATACCCATGAGTTGAATATGAGTAAAAAAAGGTTGACACTGCAGGTCATTCTACAACTTCTCGCTTCATGAAGCTTAAAATTTTGAAAATTTGACGAAATCACTTGAATGGAAATTTTTAAGCAACACTATCTATTGAACGCGTCGATTTTCACCCGCTTTTCATTTTTTAAAAGTTGAAAATTCAACTTTTATAAAAAAGGTCGGAAGGTCTCAGGTTTTCACTACTTCTTTGCCCCAGGGCCCTCAGACTTCCAAATCCGGCCCTGATTATTTTAAACATTTTTTTTAATTCATTTATTGAATTAGGAATCCCTAATATATAGGTTACTTAACTTAAAGTATAACATAATCAACAAAATTTATATAAATAATACAATTTTATATACGTACATAATTTTAACTCAACAAAAAGGAATTTTTCAATTTCCATCATGAATATATTTTAACAGTTCGCTCTTGAAAATCTTTAATGTTAGAGTAGATTTAATTGAACAGGTAAATCATTGAATTGGACAAATCCTTTAAAAAATAAACTGCTCCTACTATTTCTTGTATTTGTTCTATTTATATGAATGTGGCTGTTGTGCCTAGTAGAATAGTGATGAATGTCCTTATTGAAAGTTATTAATGATAGCAAGTATGGTGGGGTAGTTTTATTTAATATTTTATAAATGAAAACCATTGAACAATAGAATAATCTTTTGGATACTGAGAGCCATTGTATTACATTTTAAAATTATTCTCACTCCTCGATTTTGTAGTTTTTGTATTTGTTGCACTTTGTTCAAATTAAAAGGGAATAAAATAGATGCACAGTAGTCAAAATGGGGTTGGATTATTGATTTATACCTATACCATAATTTTTGTATCTGTTGATAAGTTATTGGCGATTCTTGAGTAAAAATATAATTTTTTTGCAATCTTGTTTTCAATATATTTGAATTGGTCGTCGAATGATAAGCAATTATTAAGTTGAAATCCCAAAAACTGATGTTACTATTTCTATACGTTCATATTCAATTTTTATATTTATGTTGTTTGTATTTATTTGATTATATTTGAATTTAGTAGTAATTATCATTGCTTTTGTTTTTTTAACGTTAAGTTTCATTTTATTGGTTTTCAGATATTTTCCTACTTTCTCTAGAACTTAATTCATTCTGCCAACAGTTTCTTCTAAATTCACTCTAGTACAGGCCAATAAGGTATCATCTGCAAATAAGTTGATGAACTCACAATCTGTAAATAATTGAATATCATTCAGATACAGAATGAATAATAGAGGACCAAGCACACTACCTTGTGGCACTCCTATGTGATTTGTTACATATGCACAAATAGTGGCTAGTTACATTTTTATCATATGTAACGATGATTTTGAGGATACTGGTGATACAAAGAGTAAAATGAAGTCATAAATCCATTTTTTTTTGTTCGGATTTGATTGTTAATTCAACCAACCAAATATTTAACTAATTTGAGCAGGTTTTTAGTTGAAGCAGAACGTCAGATAGAATTTACTGATTTTGTATTCATGGAAGACATCTTACATCTTTTTACCATAACTTTAACCCTCAACAACTGTCTTACCTCTTCCCATGCCCTTTGGGGATCATTGCCATTAGAATTCGAATAGGGAAAGTACTAAAACACCTCATTAAAAGGGAACTTTTTTACTACTTAATTTTTTTATTTCGGTGCCATCTTCTGGAAAAAAACAACGTAATCAAGTAACTCCAGAAATGTTCCAAAATGACAAAGCTTCGAAACAAAATTATACCGAGGCATGACAATTGGTTGTGAATAATTCGGACTTCTAATGTAAATAAATGTAGTTTGAAGCTATTGAAATTATTCAAAGTTTTCTATTTTTTTGGGTTCATACAATGTATATTATATCAATTTTTGTTATCTTCCCATTACTTTATCACATAATCTTTCAAATGAATCGTAATTCGAAATTCGGAACAGTTACGTAGTGAACAGTCACGTGGATTAATTCTCTATGAAATTATTTTTTCAATGGTAGTTTTCCTATCCAGATTCAAATAGTGACGGTAACCACCAACGATTATTAGTCGTTGGGTAACCACCACCAAGGCACGAGGGAGGCAACGATTATGGACATACCATAATCGTTGCGGGGGAGGAGGTATGATAGTTGAGGTTATGATAAAAATATGTCCCTCTTGAATTAAAAATCGATCTGTATTTTCAATTTCATTGATTTATTTCAATTCATTCCTATGCATGTTGTAATTCATAATATAACCAATATTTGAATTGAAGGGGTTATATATTTAGGAGTGATTAATTTTTGGGAAAGAAAGTTATTGGCTTTCTACGACTCCATCTGATACAAAAAAAGGGGATGAGAGAATCTTCCAAAGAAAGGAAGGAAGTAATCAATTTGAAAATAAGTAACTCTATACGTGGATGTGTAGATCATGCAAAGAAGTAACTTTCAGACACAAACTGAAAGAAAGTCCTCCTGAAACAGCTACTCTAATATAAACATTGAATTACACGAAATCAAAAAATTCTTTCGAAACAAATACTTCTATATGAACACTGAATCATACAGAAGATACTTTTTTCAACTCAGTTTGTATTTCAAACATTTGTTGTGGAATAAGAATCAGATATCATTCACATGAGTTCTACTTTGAATGAATGGTTATAAATTCTACTCACATGGAACACTGTCACCCTCACTGGTATACACCGATGTTTCGCCTGAAGACACTTGCCCTAAGGCTCTTCAGTACCAAATTAGATAACATTATAGAAAATTCACACACTTCATTCATGAATTACGATTTTTTAATGTCACGGAATAAGCTTGATCTGCTTATGTCATCGATGACATCTTATGACATTCATTCACCTATTTGATTTAATCCCAGCCAAGAGGAGTCTTATTTGAATTGAAAGGGTTATATTTTTAGGAGTGATTAATTTTTGGGAAAGTTTTTGGCTTTCTACTACTTCATCTGATACAAAAAAAGGGGATGAGAAAATCTTACAAAGAAAGGAAGGAAGTAATCAATTTGAAAATAAGTAACTCTATACATGGATGTGTAGATAACCAATGTCAAATAAACTGTACGTATTTCGAATATTTCAAGTTGTATCTCATATAGGTATTCACCTAGTTACTTTTTTATTTATATGTAGATATCATGTAGAGGTTTTTCGGGTAAAGTGGAAGAACAACTTAATATACAGGGTGTAACTGAATAAGTGTAAAACATTCAAGGAGGTGATTCCTCATCGAAAAAAAGATAGGATCTTTCATATAAAGAAACTTCATTGGAGCCTCCCTTGTTAAGATACAGCCCCTTAAAGGGGGTACATAAAATTTGTATAACAATTTTTTTCACAAGCACTGAAAAAGTTACAAACTTGAAATTAACCTGACGTTTTCTACTACCAAAAAGACACTGGTTTACCCCATGGTTGTAAGGGGTGGAAAACGCAACCTCCAAAATTTATTTCCTATGTAACTTTTTGTCTTATTATTTGTTTACAATTCAAAAATTTATTCTCCATAGCCTGTTTCATTTCAAACAAAAAATTTCTCTTGGGTTTTTTGCCCAAAATAAACCAGTTCACAGCAAAAACTTATTTTACGAACAACTACTACAGTGCGGAGAATCGAAAGTAGAGAGGGAATCATTCCACCAAGGATTCCAATAAACAAAACAACAGTTTTGACAAATGGTCTGAGATTGAACACATAATCTCGACATTACATCCGTTTTTCCTTCAGTTTTCGGACGATTTTCGTCTCGCCGGGAGCTAAAAACTCCACGACGAATATCGTCTTGCTCTGGTTGTCGAGAAGAACTACATCAGTCTTATAGCTGGCATAAGCCTGATGGTGGGGAACGAATAGTTCCAATAAATTCGGTACTGTTCGTTCCCCACAACGGATTCAATATCTCCCGGAGCGTAGGACATCACCAGTATATCGTCAATACCGCAAGAGTGCTGTAGGTGGTAACAAAGTACACTTAGGGAGCCTCGTAATGTTGATGAAAATAGACAGAAACCGCATATACTAGACATGCTGACCACAATTGAAATAGAGTTTCAGGAGCTTCGCGGCAGGTCCTGCAACTCGTGTCAGGAAACTATACCTATCACGTGACAACGGTAGACTAAGGAGTTTAAAGAGTCTATCCTGACAGACCATGATGGCTTATATTTGTGTTGCTGCAGGAGTAAACTGATCTCTGCGGCTTTTATGTGGGCCTTCTGTTGAAAGAGCTTTAAATTGGTAACTAAGTCATTGCAGAGACTTCGGAATATAACTCGAACCCCTGTCAGCCTCAGTAGCAGGTCTACCAGCCTGGATTTTAATCGCGGATCTTTAGTGTGAAAGAATATAAAAACCTTAAATATCACGAATTATCTTTCAATGAGTGCAAGGTGAAATATTAGAAATGTGTTAAGAGTATTAATACTGTGGTAAAATCATAAAACATTCTTGGTTATCCGCCTATGGATATTTTTTATAGGTTAAAAGAAATGAGGATGTAGAAATTTCTCGATTTGCCTCTGTCATGAGAAATTTACATTTACTGAAGTTGGTTGGCTTGTAATTGGCCATTATTATTCAATAAAATACTTCATGTCTAACATTCGAAATGTTGACATTGGCATACCAATAACAATTAAAAAAAAACGTGGAATTTCCAAGTCTGATTGTTTATTGAATTATATTATTACTGTACATTTGTTATGAAGTTATTTGCATTTTTGAGGCAGTTTAGTAAGAATAAATCTGCACAGTCTCATCTGGTGAATATTTCAAAATAGAAATAGAAAAAAATATTTTTCATTCTTATATTTATACTATACATTTATAATGTTCTTGAAATAAAAAACTTAGTCCAATACTTATCACATTAAATAATCTATGCCTAAAACACAATAATTTGACATTCTGCCAAGATAAATCGATTCATTAAATAATTCATCTTATATCAAACAACTTAATATTTAAATGATGTTTCGTTCAGTTGCTATTATTTCGGGTTTTCAGTTTCATTCGAATTTGAAGGAGTTCCTTATTGAGGACTTTCTCATCTTCATTCTGAAAAAAAAACCATATAAAAATTAATATTTTACCACAAAAAACATCAATTTAGTAGCTTCCAGATAAATTCGATGCATATCAAACAAGACACCTCAATAATCTGTTAACAAAAAATCTCTAATCTGCATTTTCCAGAAAATCCACTTTTTACAAAGGAACAATTGTTAAATAATTTTCCTTAAATCAGAAATAGCATTGAACATCTATTTGTTTTATTAATTCACATAATATTTGTTTTTTTTGTTGTTGTTATTAATCACACCAATTCTGAAGTTGTATATTTATATATTTATGTATAAATAATTCCTTGTATAAACCATTGTAGTTTCTTGAGAATAAATAAGTTATTGAATAAAAGAGATAAAAAATATTGCTCTGTTGGGATTTTTTGATGCAATACATTTCCATGACCATTTGTCATTACTTTAATTATTGGTATTACTGGAGTTCTATCTCAACATTCATTTTTAACACCTCGACACGTGTTTTAATTACCAAGTGATCATCTTTAAGAGGAAGAATAAACACCAAATAGTGCATCACAAGTACTACTAGTATTCAAGAATATTCATCAATGTCTGTTGAAGAAAGTAACACAAGGGTGAAGTGCAGTCATACAAAATTTACAGAATCGCAAAATGAGATGAACTACAAACAATGGATGCATTATGAGACAACTAAAATTGCTTTCAATCTTTCTACTAAGCATTTTTAATATTTGGGTCAAAGCTAATGTGAATTCTTATGATGATCTCAGAGTTTTGCATTGCATTACAATCAACACATTGAAATTAAAAATACGTAATGTATGCCTAGTCAGATTGAATACAACGCAATTGATACAGGACAGTACTTATCCAAATTATTTGAAAACAGTTTTGTATTTAATTAACTTAAACTGCTTTTTGTGAAGATATATACTGAAAATACATGAAAAAATGTAATTCATATAATGTAATAATAAAAAATAAAGTAATATAAATAATGAAATTATGAAACAACAACACAAATTGATTGACGCCCCGGGGTCTGGCGCATTTGCTTTTTCAGCTGTGAAAAAACTTGCAGCATCACATGATCTGAAGATCTTGATCTGCCAATGTCCTCTTTTTCATTAAATAACATGTAGGGTGTCTCCAGAGATTCCAATAAATTCAAGACATCGCCAGAACACTTTGTGACACGACTATCGTCAAATTTAAACCAATCGTCTTTGACCAAGGCGTAATAATGTCCAGAACCACAGTGAACAATGACTGCATGAAGATCATAATTGTGGTCTGCTAGATTGAAGTGTTCATCTATTTCGCCTTCGAAAGAGTTTGGTGCTTCCGTCAGAGGTTGAGTCATGTTTGAGGTGTTCATCAGTGTTATTATTAGATTGACTGGTGCCTCATATATATTTGTTTTCTTACACGGACTGGTTATCAGTCATATTAGGAAACACTAGTTGAAGTTCCAGATAATCAAATACGTTTCTGTTACCTCTAGATTGTACGGAATTATTCAATCCAGAGCGGTCAGGAGTAGTGATTCTGCTATTAATTTGCTCACGAAGAGTATCCAACAAGAACCCCAAGAATTCGGAGCAATCCTCTTGTCCTAACGAGTACCTAGTGGACTTCAAAGACTCCAAAAAATCGGTTGGTGGGAATGAAGATATTATTTTAATTCGCTTTTGAAATTGAATGTGTTTGCAAAAATTACATACACTATTCCTTATCTTGAAACAAAATTTTGTTACCGAAGGAACTTTTTTTGAGTCGACCATTGACCTCGGTATTAGATGGAGAAGTTATGTGACTCATATCAATTATTTACATTTACTATGAGAAAGATTGAGTAAAAAAGTGACCTGAGTAAAGTAATGTTTATAATTATCGACGAATGGGAAACATGTTTTGTATAGATTTTCAAAAATGATCTAAGTGGTGGATTGATACTACTTGGTACACGTTTGGAAATTCTACAAGCATTAGTCCCCTTAACTCAAGTAACCCTTGTCTCACCCGTGGATAACACAGTTCCGCAGTACAATTTTCAAAAAGATTTGAAAATCATCATAACAAGTAGAGAGGACTGGCAAAAACGACCCACCGGTAAAAGCGGAAGAAACTTGGTATACAGATGGCTCAACGACCCAAGAAAGAGTGGGCGCCGGTATATACGGAGGCAGAGCGAAGACGAGAATCGCCCTCAGCCTCGGACATAAGGCCATCGTGTTCCAGGCAGAAGTAGCGGCCATCAAACACTGTATAGGGGAAGTAAACATAAAAAACCATCGCCCAGATTCACGGAAGACCTGCTAAACCACAACCGTTAAGTTGTAAGGGTAGTGATAGGTCTACTAACGGGGCATATGAGCAACATGGGTCTGACAGAAGAAACCCAATGCAGGTTCTGTCTAGAAGAGGAAGAAACCGCACTGTGTGTGCTCTGTGAATGCCAAAGCTGAGACACGGAAGATGCGGGGGTCGGTGTCAAAGATATGGAGTCTCATCAAAGAGATCAAGCTAGACAATGAGCTCTAGCAACCGAGGAGCATCTCAATAGATCTGAAAAGATCGCAGTGAATTATTCTGAGAGTATTAGGTAGTGTGAAGAAAACTGTCATATTAATGAGTTAATTATGTGAAACACTAACATGTACCTACTATGCTACAATTTAGCGAGTTTGAACAAAATGCAAAAATTTCCACTACAAAATCTAATTCGATTACCGCGTATTAAGTTGTTTCAATGGTCTACTGCGCCGAAGGGAAGCAAAGACCATATAAAAAGAGAAGAAGAAGAAGAAGTTGTTTAAAAAGTTCTTTTCGTTTGTCACTTATTCAATTAGATCGAAATAAGCGTCATTCGAATCAGTGCAGTTTTGTCAACGTAAAAAAGTCGATTAATTTATTCATCATAAAAATTGCGAGCTAGTGATTCAATGAAGTCAACGAACGCAGTTTCTGCCTGGTCCTGATTAGCGAAGGTTTTTCTGGTGGGAAAGTTATCGAAGTGCTCAAAAAGATAGTAGTCGGTTGGCTAGAGGTCTGGAAAGTATGGTGGGTGAGAGGGTGAGGAAGAACTTTGACGCTAAATTCGTTTAATTTTCAAAAGATGATTTGTGAAACGTGGCGTTGTTGTGGACGAGGATCTGACTTCACAATAAGACTCTTCTGTGATGGTTTAGACCGGTTGCAGAAAGTTATACTGAATCACACCAGCCGCTGACAACCATACAGTTACCATAATCCTTTTTTTGGTGGGTTTTCGCATTTGGGAAGGTCCTGGGTGGTTCATCGGTGTAGAGGATCCAATTTTTATCACACGTGATAATCCGATTAAAAAAACATGTTGCGCAAAAGCAAAGAAGAACACACCTTGAATATAAGTAATACGCTGAAAAGAGGCATCAACGTGCAGAACACAAAATTCTCTATACATCAGTATATATCACGATACGGTATAATAAATAATTATGTATTGAGATATGGAGCTACAAAAACACATGACATTAAAATGAAAAAAACTTTTGAAATAACCTATTATATCAGTGTACCACTAAATTCGAATGCAAAATGAAAACATCTCACAGAAAGAAATAAATATACAGTGTGTTCTATTGAACCACCCAGAAATAAATAAATATACACTGTGTTCTGTTGAATCGGCCAGTTAGAGCTCACACACTATATAATAATAATAATAATAATATTCTTTATTCAGTAGAACACAGGATTACAAAATAAAATGAAACCTATCAAATACGCTACAACATTTCCTATGCAAACTGAAAAGGCGGAGTTCATCTTGAGCACCTGGAGTGCACAGATGGTCTTCTACTCAACCTTTGGATAAACAGAAGAAAAAACAAAAGAACAAAAGATCGCAGATAACTAATGAAAATTAAGTGAAACTATAGATATATGTGCTGATTCAAATAACTGCTTTCTAGATATTAGAGGATTTCTTAAATTCAAACAAATTTTTTCGAAAGCAGGAGAGTTTCATATTCTTAAACTCATTTGGAATAGCATTGTAAGTGGTCGATACATTATAGGAAAAACTTCTCTCAAACAATGATGATTTATGGATTGGTGGTGTTATGGTACCTTTCGATGTTATATTAAGATTGTGAACGTCAGTGCGGAACACAATCTTTCTATAAAGGTAGGAGGGAGTTTGGGTAGTGATTATTTTGTAATATAAGGTGGAGCAGTGAAGTTTTCGGCGAGATTTCATATTTAGCCACCCGGCTTCTCGTAGCTTATGACTGATAGGTTGATGCCTACGAATACCATAGATGAAACGGAGACAATAGTTTTGGATTTTCTGGATTTTTTGCGTAGATGTTGCCGTAAGGCAAGAGCTATATACTGTATCGCAATAAGTAAAAGTAGAAAGAACTAGAGACTCGCAAAGCATTTTTTTAAGATTCAAATTCAAAGTGGCTCGAGATCCAAACAAAATTTTCAGTTTCCAGATACTTTTACGAATGCATTCCGATATATGCTTTTCGAATCTCAATATCGATATATCGACCGTCAAACAAATCAAGTGATTGATTGTGTTATGAATCAAGTGATCCTCACCTTGTCATCATTCGGATTCTGCAATCTTTTCGCCCTGTCCGCAATGACTTTTTCAAGTTCCGGGGCCTTTGCTGCTATGTGGTTTTCGAGTTGCTTTCTGGCCAGATTGTCCTTCTGTTTCTCTAAGGCGCGTTGGAGTTCTGTTTTTTTATTTAACACATTTTTACCTCTGAAACAAGAAAAATAGTCAGCTCAGAAAATATTGTATTGATGACAAACATTCAACGAGTGAAGATGTGGAAACTGGTCTTTCTTTTTCGAAGCAAATTCACATCTTCAGAGTGCCATAGAATGGTAGTGTCGTTGGCAAATAAAGTGATACATCCAGATATATCTAAAAAAGATAATTTATATACAGAAGAGATAGATGTGGACCTAAAACTGATCCTTGGGGTACTCCCCAACCAACTATTAGTAATTCGGATATATGGTCAGTTTTAACCAGTTGGTTTCATCCTATCGAATATGATTCCATCCACTTCAGGCCATGCGCCTTATACCATAGTGCACTCTTTTTCAACGTGGGCGATAACGCCCTCTTGTGGGCGCTGGAGGTCTATTAGGGGGCAGTAAAGGGCACAGATAAGATTGGGGGGCATTGGAGCGGTTTGGGGGGCGATAACTAATTTAAAAATGTTTTTTTGCTTTTAACACAAATTTTACCACTTCTTCAGGCTTAACGCCTGTTTTCTGGTGTATCGCCATCTAGGGGACTAGACAGTAACTATTTCCTGTCCGATAGTTGTCAAACTGTACAATGGATGGCGGTAAGCTTCAATGCGAAGCAAGAAATTTCTATACTAAAACCAATAATGATTGAGAGTAGAAGTAAGCCCAGTTGACAGCAAATCGGGGGCGTGCTTATTAATTTTTGAGAGAGTTGAGAATGAAAGAAAAATTCTTAGTACAATTAGTTGAAATATTCATACTCTTTTTTTATTTATTTCATTAAAACTTTGCAATATCGTGATTTACCTAATCGTTGTAGTCATTAGGTGGGCCTTATGAAAACGGAGTAATAATCGTGGTAATTATAGTAGGTACCAAATAAATTAACAATATTAATAAAAAACGCTATATATATATATATATATATATATATATATATATATATATATATATATATATATATATATATATATATAACTTTTTTTCACTATTGGGTTGCAGCAATTGATAAGTGAACTCTTTATAACTATTCTCAAGCTTTCGAGTAACTTAAACTCATCGTCAGGGGTACTAGAAAATACAAATTACAAATTTTTTGATAATAGAATATAATATAAATGTAAATGTACAAATTTTCAACCTCAGATTCGTCACTGTTGCTACCGCTATCATCAAAGTGAATTATGATTGGTTCAATATTGTGTTCAATACGGTTGTCTACGTCCCACATTTTTTGCTCTTCTTTTAAAACATGCTGCATGCATTTCTTCCAGTCTTCTGCAGAAACAGTTCGAATAGCTTCTTGTAGGTGATGTTGCACGTCCACTAATTTAAAAGTTCTGTTTTCTCGTGCCACATATCCTTTTACTTGCGCCCATATTAATTCTATTGGGTTTAATTCGCAGTGGTATGGTGGTAACCTTGAAACTGTAATTCCACGACTTAACGCCATTTCATCCACTGCGAATTTTTTATATTTGTCTGTGTGTAATTTTGTTAGCTGAAGTAGTTCTGCCTTTAAACTATCTTTGTTATATTGGATGTTCTTATTAATTAACCATTCTTGAATTGCTGCTTTTTTCCATGATTGTTTCGGTAATGGTTCTAAATGTCGACTATGGTATGGGACATTGTCCATGACAATGACAGACCCAGGTTCCACAAGTTGAATGATGCCTTCAAACCATTTTTCAAACACCTCCGCATTCATCTCTTCATGATAGTCGCCTGTTTTCTTAGATTTAAATATTAATTCACCATTTGGTAAAAATCCACTGTCGCTTCCTATATGCGTAACTATCAGACGACTACCTTTTCCAGATGGCTGTTTTAACCCAACTGACAAACCTTCATTAAAGGCTTGTCGTGCACTTGTAATATTACCATCCTGCCATACTTTTTTGACCGTATGTCCTTGGTTAACCCATGTCTCGTCCATGAAATACAATTTTTTTTTGAGCTTCCGAAATTCGTCAATTTTTCTTAGATAGTTTCTTCTCCATGCTATTATTTCTTGACGTTCAATGAGAATGATTTTCCTGTCAACTTTTCCGTACGTAAATTTCATTTCGTGTACAAGTTTCCTAAAAGTTTCTTTACCCATTTTTGGGACCAATTCATGATTGCTAAGTGCCTCCAGAACTGTTTGTAGTGTGGGCAGCTCATTTCTGAAAAAGAAACTGTGAATAGTTCTGCGTATACTGGTTTTGGCTTCTTCATCAACTGTGATTTTTTTTCGTCCGCTACTAGTTTTTGGCGTTTGTACGTCCCCATGAATTTCTGCTTCTCTTAGTATTTTGTAAATCGATGATTTTGGTACACCGGTATAATAAGAGCACATACCAACTAATTTATCTTTTGTAATTGTGGAACTTAATGATGTAGAAATGCCCGTTGGTTATTCGGAGGTACACACGTACATTACAGCACATATGCACAAAGTCATCTTTTGGTGGCTGATGATTCTTTCAAGACAGTGAAATACTCGCAGTACAATTTGTTTTTCTCTTACTGACCGAGACTCCGACCGTTTTACCTTTTTCGGAAGGCCCGACCATGTCTCCCATTTTTTGAGTAGTTTGAGAACGGTGTAGAAATATAATTATGTAACGCTTAAACACTTATTAGCACTATTATTTTCACCAATTGTTATCACAACACGTCGATTGCTGACTAACTTAACTGTAAAACGTACAATTCACGCTGTATAAATCACAAACCAATGATACGCTCATAGCTGCGAGTACATTAGTGAGGACTGCAACGATGAGATGGAAGTTACGGTAAAGTGATAAAGACAGAAATATCGTTGCGTACAGCGTTGCCACTAGTTGTAATAAATATCTAACACTATACAGAAAATAATGAATTTTAACTGATCAGTAATCAGGAAATGTATAAGTATTACTCATTACAAGCTCATTACTGATTTTTGTCATAAATAATACCTTTTAATCGTACTAGTGTGTATTATCTATAATTTGCCACAACCTACAACTCTACTGCTCACTATATTTTGATTCTGCTATAAACTGGTAACGTAAAATTTAGATATGTCAACGCGCTTTACTCTCAATCATTATTGGTTTTACTATAGTCTCCATTCTCGCAAGTACTAGGCCTGCCCTCTGCCTCATATAAAAGCGCGCGCGCCATCCAGCCAGTGATGTTGTTCGACGATAGTAGGAAAACAAGTGAATTTAGTTAGCGACTAGCTAGGTAAAATGCTGTACGTACTGTGGTGAATACTGCGAGTGGTGTCATTAGCAAATTTTTAATACTCAATTCTTTACTTCGTCATTTTTGAAGACAAAATTATATCGGAAGCAAAACAGAAGAAACGGCGGTATAGCGCGGAATATATAAAATATGGATTTATTGAAAATCCCACAAATCCATCTTCCCTATGTGCCTTCTTTGTCAAAGAACATTTTCAAATGAAGCGATGAAACCCCTCGAGTCTACAAGTTCATTTGAATAAAATGCATTCAGATGAAAAGGACAAACGTGTGACTTATTTTCAAGAAATGGAAAAGAAACACTCAGCTCAGCCAACAGTGCCAAAATTTTTTTCAGCGGCTTCTGAGCAAGACGACGACAGGTGAACCTCACACTATTGGAGAGTATTTGATTTTACTGGCAATTAAAGAAGTAATAACTACTATGCTTCATAAACCAGCGGCAGATATTATCCGAAAAATTTCTTTGAGCAATAGTTCCGTGCAAAGAAGAATTGATGAGATGACTGAAAACATTGTGCAATCATCTGAAGACTTCTAAATTCTCAATTTAGATGAGTCCACTTTACCAACCAATGAAGCATTGTTGTTGTTATACGTGAGGTTTATTAAAAATGAGAAAATATATCAAGAACTACTATTTGCCAGAAATTTAGAGACGGACACAAAATGAGAAACCATATATAATACACTGGAAAAATTTTGTGATGAGAAAGAAATTTCACTGAGGAATATTATATCAGCTACTACGGATGGCGCTTCGGCCATGACAGGACGTCACAAAGGATTCACAGCATACTTAAAAAATAAAATTCCAGATGTGCTCGCTGTACATTGCGTCATTCATAGGCAACATTTGGTTGTTGCGAAAAATTTGAGTGAGCGCCTCTCTCAATCACTGCAATATATCACCAAAGCAGTCAATAAAATTTGAAATAGCTCTTTAAATGACAGATTATTAATCAGCTTTGTATTACTAATGTTTTGTATGGTATTGCTAATACTTTCAAATACAGATCCCGAGCTTGAGAGTTACAAACTAACAAACAAACAAACATACCTACATACAGATGAAGCTAATAAAAGCGTGTTAGGAAAACGTGAAAGTTAGGCGAAGCTTTAGAGCAACAAATTGAACAATTTGTAGTGAATGTGATCAATAGTGACACGTCTGCTGACGAACTAGAATGGCAACAGTAAATAAAATAATTTTTACTCAATATAAATATTTGTATTTCTTTCGCTCGGAAGATTGAAAATGCTATTTTCGTGTTCATTCTCAATTTGAACCCGAATAATTGAATAAAACCATAACGACCAACAAACCCATTTGCATGTCATTGAAATTTTAAAACCGTTCAGACAATGTACCTTGGTATTTACAACTTACTTATGAACATACTGAAGAAAATACTGACAAACATCTTAATTTTTATTTTTCATTTTTTCACACGCTTTTATTAGCTTCACCTGTTTGTATGTATGTTTGTTTGTAACTCTCAAGCTCGGGATTTGTATTGACAGAATTATCGGCATTATTGCTTGATCTATTCGCGGGCAGATGGCGCTGTACGTAACCTCCTTGGTATAATTCGAACTCACTTAACATGTATTTCTTCATTTAAAAAAGGATTTTTTTATTAACACGCACGCCTGCTGCTTTAATTGTAATCCTCTTTTGCGCGACTGCTGCCTTGGGCTTGGTAGCTGATTTTCACGCTCTCTCTCCGGAATCGGAAAATATCAATGGTCATTTTTCTAAACTAAACAATATACGGCTGATTGATCCCAAAGTTTAGATGAAATAAATATAGATTAAAAATACTAAAAAACGCGCTTTTATAGCATACGAAACTAAAAAAAATAGTTAAAAAAAACACGATTTTAAAGAACATCGAACTAAAAAGTTAAAAATATATTTTTTTAAATAAGCTTAAGAGAATAACGAACGGAAAATACTAGTATTGATATGAAAAATACGTCGGCGCTTTGTGCCATAGTTTTTGTATATCAAGCGCCCGACGCTTTTTTCACAATAATACTAGTATTTCTCGTTCGTTATTGTTTTGAGCTTATTTAAAGAAATATTTTTGACTTTTCAGTTCGATGTTCTTTAAAAGCATGTTTTTTAGTTTTTTAAACAATATTTATTTTATACCATCAGAATAATTATACTCGTAGGTATATGTACCTTTGCGTCACCTTGTATAATATTTTTGCAGTATTTTTCCAATTTCCGTTGGTATTGAAGTATTGAAAATTTCTAAAATTCCCAATGTAAATACACACATCGGAAAAGTATAGGGATATTTTTATAACATACTAAATATCATAAAAATAAATGCACGAGGTCGTTTAATTTCGATCAAATTGGTACACTCTACCACCCTGTAGGTTTCTATGGGTTGAACAAAGCCTGCAAAAACGGTAACTAATCTTTTATCAAGTTTTTTACAAACTGTAGGTTTTCGGCTAAAATGAATAATCTGAAAGTGTCGAGTTTGTACATTCTATGCAGTTCTTGCTCAGCAATTAAACTGGAAATATTGTGCTTACCATTGGCTGAGATGAATAGAGCTGTAGGGCTTCTTCAAGGTGGCATGCGACAAAATGATGTAGCTCTTCGTTTGGGGGTCTCCCAAAGTGTTATCAGTCGATTGTGGCGGCGTTTCCGTGAAACTGGCAGTCCAGCCGAACAACATCCAGGGCGAGGACGCGCTACAAATGCAGTTCAAGACCTATTTTTGGTCTTAACCGCAAGAAGACAACCGACAATCACAGCACCTGAGTTGGTTAACGTGTTGCAGCAGACGCACCAGGTAACCATTGGTCGTGATACTGTCAGAAATCGACTGCATGAAGCAGATCTCCACAACAGAAGGCCGCTTAGATGTCCACCTTTGTCGAGAGGCAATCGCGGTAGAACATTAGAGTGGTGTCAAGAACATCAAAACTGGGATGCAAATGATTGAGCCACAGTTTTGTTTACAGACGAATCCAGATTTGGATTTCATCCATCGAGTAAGACTGTGGAGACGACCTGGAAATAATAAACGTTTGAAACACGTCCAGGAAGTCCACACATACAGAGGTGGTACAGTAATGCTATGGGGCGGAATCATGATCGGCGGCAGAACCGATCTCGTTTTTCCAAATCGCTCCCTCACAGCTCGACAGTACCTCGACACCATTCTTCTACCTATCGTCCATCCGTTTGCTGGTGCTGTTGGTGAAAACTTCCACTTAATGCACGATAATGCTCGTCCACATGTCGCGCGTCTAGTGACTGACTGGCTCACCAACGAAGGAGTTGATGTATTGCCATGGCCAGCACAATCACCGGACCTGAATCCCATCGAGCATGTGTGGGACATGCATCAACGAAGAATTACTCCGCATATGAGGAACATTCACACAACGTTTCAATTGAGAGAGCTTTTAATCGCTGAATGGGCAAATGTACCTCAACAAGACATTGACAATCTCATTTTGTCGATGCACGATAGATGTAGGGCCGTAATAAACCAGCGTGGAGGCCATACTTTGTACTGATTCCAATTTTTTTTGTATTATGATTTTTTTTCGGGGTGCCAAAGAAGAGCCATATTTTTTTTTAGTTTTGCTTATATGCGCACTCAGTATTTTTGACCATTTAATAAATTTTGTTGTAAGTTACATTCGTTTAATAATCACCCGTTAACTTTTTTTCCCTAAAGCGATCTAAAAAAAAATTATTGCCATTTTTAAAAATATCCCTAGACTTTTCCGATGTGTGTACATTGAAACTACATTGCACTAATATTTAGTCCTCATTGCGGCCCTGGTAAACAATTACATTCGCCTGCTTTTGTGTACATTTACTAAACCTCGGATTGGAATATAGTTTAATATAGAACATATTGTAAAAACCTGACTTCGATCAAATAACGAAAATAAATATAACGAAAAAATACTATCACAACTTCAGTAAACAAAGGAGTTTTCTGTTTTAACAAGTGCAGCAACGACAAGCTGAACGTTGTGATTATTTCCGCATTTGATCAGGAAATGGCTAGAAGAGGTTCAAATGAGCCGAAGAGCACAGTAAATTAAATGTGTTGAACAGATGGTTCACTTTGGGTAAGAAACCATCTTGGGTATGTAAACATACAAAGTGTCCCATATATCAAATTAAATGTTTATAACTGGACATTTGAAAAACAGATTTATTGAAATGCCCAACACTTAAATTCATACCAATACAAAAGACTATATTTGTGTTGTGGAGACGTTTGAAAAAAAAAACTGAATTGAAACCATTATTGTTTATTATGTTTAAATAGACGCTAAAACTTCTCTTATACGTAACAATAGCACAGATACATTTTTTCGAGTGTATAGAAAATAGTAAATTAAAACACCAGACTTCAAGAAATTGAAACGGTTTGAATATACAGGGCGGCCCAATAAAAACAAATCACGGATTAATCTATCATAGTTGATAGATTAATCCGTGTATCATAGTTAATCTATCATCTAACCTTCAAATCTTTGATATGATCAGGGTTTATAGAATGTCCCATTCAGAAGGTTATCTTTCTCCTTTGAACAACGTTAGTTACTTTTTAAAAATTAGATTCAGAGAATATCGAGAAAAACTATGTAGAAATTCCATTTTCCAAAAATCAAAGGATGTTTTCTAAGTTTTTTCCAATCTTTTACTTGATATAGTTGTGAAAAAACGAAAATCAATTATACCTGAGTCTTTGAATAACCCCGAAGATTTAAATAATCATTTAATTTCATCAGTAAATCAGATAGCAAATAACCTCCAAATGAAGTTATCGATTTTTATCATTCTAATAATAATAATAATAATAATAATTATACTGCGACTTCAAGTCTTGATAACACGTGGTCGAACGGTGCGGTCGAAAACTCGGTAAGAACCATTAAAAACGCTTAAAAAAATTCTCTTCGAAAAAATAGATCAATAGATTTGAAGAAAGTGTTGAATAATTTTCTTTACGATTTTACGAACATTCGTTGTGGAATTGAATCAGATATCATTCACAGGATTCCTACACAATATAGAAAATGAAAGAGGTAAAATTTCACTTACATGGAACACTGTCATCCTTACTGGTGGATGTTGGAATTGTTTATTATATTATTTGATGTTGGTATTTTCTCTCCCTGTATGATTTTGTTTTCTGATTTGTTAGGTATCTATTGTATCTACCAAGGAGGATTATAAAGGAACTTTTGCATCGTAATTTGGAAAAATCATCGTTGAATTATGAAGAACTCGTGACTGTTCTATATGACTGTGAAGCAAATATTAATGCTCGATGTCTCACATATATCTCAAGTAGCGAAAAGGATCTGATTCCAATAACAGCTATGATGTTTATTAGTTAAAACTCCATTGATACTCCCGAGTTGGATAAGGTTGACAGAGAGGTCATCTACTGATAAGGTAAAAGTATCTGCAAAAACTTCGAGAGGGCTTTCGTAGTCGATTCAGGAAGGAATATCTGGCAGAATTAATCCATACTGGTCAATAAAGGGTAACTTCACTCAAAATTGGAGATATTGTACTCAATGGAGGTGACAATAAAAAACGAGTAAACTGGCCATTGGGGAAAATTTTACAACTGTTTCCAGGAAGAGATGGAATAGAAAGAGTACTTCGAGTTAAAACGGAACGGGGGGAACCAATTCGTCCTCTGCAGCGATTGTTTCCATTAGAAATTGAAGCAGATACGGCGAACCAATTGAAAAAGACTAGAGAAGTGGATGCTAACGAGATACCAGAAAATCAAGACGGAGAAAACAATAGCATTTACAATGGAAATGTAACACAGCAAGGGAAAGTTAAAGAGGGAAAAAATAAATATGAAAGAAGACACCAAGATACGACGGCTTCATCACAAGTCATAACAAGATCTGGAAAAAGAGTGAAGATACCGAAACGATTTGGGTTGGAATAATTTTGCAATAGATTGCAAAATGGGGGGAGAATGTTGGATTGTTTATTATATTATTTGATGCTGATATTTTCTCTCCCTATATGAATGAATTTGTTTTCTGATTTGGTAGGTATCTATTGTATCTTGTTGAGTTCAGTTGTTGATTTAATATCATTAAAAAGTCATTACGAGATAAGTCAAAACCTATTTTGAAAACGATAAAATAATAAGAATCCATCTCATTTACAATAGTGGATATCCGATGTTTCGGAAAAATACGGATTGCCTTATTACCACTTCAGCAACAATCTGGATAAAATTACAAGATGAAAGTAGTTTGTGAAAGGTTAACTTTTCAAATGGTTTGCTTTCTTCGTTTCTTTGTAAGATTTCCACATTTTTTTATAAAAGCAATGTTTAAATTCAATCAAAACCGATTAAATTATATTCACATGGAAAATCACAAGAGATACGACTATTTCTTCGAATGGGAAGGGACTCAGTTAATCATATTTTATTTCTACTTGATATGACTTCATGACTTGTGAATCTCTGCAAGGATCCTCCTTCATTGTAGTTTTGATTATATCTCGTACCCATTTTGACCGTACTACGTATGCTGCCCTAACCTTACTTTTACAGTTCTAGGCGATTGTGATTTTATGAAGTGATAGTAGCAGAATTGCTCGATTTCGATAATAGGATATCTAAGCAGACTATTAAACTCCTATTTTTACGTTGTTATATACGCTATGCAATTATATTATCGGATCGTCTAGAAAGTGATGCAGGCATTGCATATAGAATACAGAACAATCCGAGAATAATGAGGACCTGGGAAGAAGCGACTGAATTGGTTGCGCTTTCTCCGACATTCGATAACGACTCAAAATGTATTTCCTGGAAAATATAACATTAACTGTTACCCAATGCCACAAGTGTGTGGGAAAATCAAATATTGTATCAAAACTAATTAAACTCAGAGGGATATTGAAAATTATTTTCATAGTCTGGTCAACAAGTGCCTTTCAGGTCAACATTTTTTCCCCGCCTCCGAAAAATATAAACGAGGTGTTATTTGACTCGTGATAGCGTGCAGCAGAAGTTTTAAACAATTATCTAAAAAAATGGGTTTGGTTTTTTGCAAATATCTCAAAAACTATTTGACATGTTTCGAATTCGAAAAAACAACAACAACAAGTCTGAGATTTTTTTTTTCGTTTTTTGGAACAACTTTTGAAAAGTCTCAGAATAGATTTTCGTTGTAAAAAAAAATCAATTTGTTATCAACAATTTACTTATGTTGAAAATTGAAAAGGCTTATTAATCATTGAAATTAGTTTTTCTTTTCATTACTATCAATCCATTTTTTATCACGCTTTTATTAGCTTTACCTGTATGTATGTATGTTTGTAACTCTCCTTGCATGATCTATTCTCGGGCAGATGGCGCTGTACCTAACCTCCTTGATAAATCGATATTATTGCTTGATCTATTTGCGGGCAGATGGCGCTGTATGTAACCTTCTTGATATATCGACATTATTGCTTGATCTATGCGCGGTCAGATGGCGATGGCACATACTTTGTGTATTAACACAAAGTATGTGCCAGCACAATATTGATTCATTTTATATTCTTTTGAAGTATAGCAAAAAAGCTAAGATAACAAGAATTCAAATCATAAAATAACAATTGTCCTCAATCTACAAACGATGGATTTGATTGTAGCTGAAATTAGATGTTTGTAGTTACGATTATTCACATCAAAAATGAATGAAATAAAATCGAGTATTTTTCAACTGAACTAACCTAACATAACCTATCCTAACCAACATATGTAACCTGAAATCTGAAGTAAAAACTAACGTAGAATGAACTTCGAACTTTCAAGTTTGCTTCACCAGAGTGGACGAAGATTCAATTTTGTTCACTAGATTGTGGACAAAACCATACGTCAATTTGGTTGAACATCAATTTGTTACACTAAAATTCACTTACATTTTCTGATTGAATAATAACTCTTTGTGTAGATTTTGTCGGTCGGGGTTTTCTCTAACGGGGTTCGCAGGTTTTCGGGGCATTATAAGACCATCGTCAGATATCAGTTTCGGTGCAGGATGATGACCTGTATTTCTTAGTGTTTCGGGGATCATTGTGGCTGACTCTGAATCACCCTCGTCACCTGTAAAGAAATGGACGAAATTATATTTTGTGGTGATAGTTCCAAGTTTTTTTTTCAAACTTAAAATTACGTATGCTATCAAAGTAGTATTTACTGAAAGAGTTTCGAAACAAAAAATGTTTATTGGTCGAATATAATGAATAATCATTTATTATGTAATACATTTTTTGACAAATATACTTTGTACAGGAATTGCCAACAATAAATATACACATCTCAAGACAAAAACTTATACTAGAAGACATCCGTCAAAACTATAATCAATTGAAACGATGGCAAAATTGGATGAATTGGGCTTCAACTTGCTTCCGCATCCACCATATTTTTTCTGCTTTTCTTTCTTTTTCTTCTGCTTCTCTCCCTTCTTTTGTTTTTTCTTCTATTTTTCATCAAGTTCGATTGTAAATAATGTGTATCAATATAAGTTATCTATTACTGGTTGAATGGAAGAGCAATTTCTGCCTTGATTTATCACGCGCAGACGTTGAATTCTGCCATTTGTTAGGTTAAATTAGTATCTCTTGTACTGAATAACTTTTCAATAAAAGCATTTTTTTTCACCGTAGTGTGTGCTGATCAGGCCCTATCCCCCGAAGCCCCGATACATTCGGTAGGGCGCGCCAGCATTATCAACCAATGACCACTCCCCACACCGTGGGGTAAGTGATCATTGGGTCCGCGAATCATGTGCCCTGAGCAAGCGCAGTGAGCCAAGAATGACAGCCTTCTGCATCTGTGCGGATAATCAGAATAACCATCTTGACAGAGTGATCTGGATAGAGTCTGCGGAGTTCGAAGACAAAATCTCGATATTTTATCCGTTTTTCCTCCTCTTTTCTGACAATATTCGTCTCGCCAGGAGCTGAAAACTCCACGACAAATATTGTTTTGGTCTGGTGGTTGAAAAGGACTACATCAGGCTTATTAGCTTGTATGAGTCTGAGGGTGGGGAACGAATAGTTCCAATAAATTCGGCACTTCTCGTTCCCCACAACGGATTCAATATACCCCGGAGCGTAGGGCAACACCGGTGACTCGTCAATACCGTAAGAGTGCCGTAGATGGTAATATAGCACTCTTAGGTCCGCGCTATGTCGATGGATATAGGCCGAGACCGCATATGCTGGACATGCTTGGTCTCGGGCGCCTCGCAGCAGAACCATCCTGGCAAGCCATGATGCACCCCTCAGTTTCCGACTTCAGTCCACTCGACCTGAGAAAAGTGAACGTCAAGTGCTTTGATAAGCCAAGGTCTTCAATGTTATTGAAGAAGACCCCATGCATTGGCTTACCCTTGTGTTTCCACAGAAGTACGCTGATCTCTGCGGCTTTTATCTGAGCTTTTTGCTGAACGGGTTCCAACTTGGTAACAGAGTTGTGGTCACCTCGTTCAGTGTCGAAAACTATACCGAGTTCATCAGCTGCTCGGGCAGCTGCCCTAAAGAGAAATGCTCCAATTCCTGCTGTCTCATGGTCACGGACCATGCCGAGAAAGGGATCCTAACTCCTGACGACTTTACAGGCTGTATCCAGTACCATTCTGTCATGTAGACATTCCAAACTCGAAAGTTGTAGTAACTTTGTTCTTCCCCGACAGTTCCGATGACCAGATCTGTCGAAGTTTGTGCTGATACTTGCCGCGAAGAGAGTATTTCACTGCTGTTACCTCTTGTGAGTAACGTTGTTTTACCCCGAGGTAAGTATACGTCTCTCTGACATCCAGATGGTGTAGGATGCTTCCATCTACGAGCTGCACATCCTCTTCGTAGTCACCGCATCGTCCTCTTTTGAGATGGACCATTGCACATTTGTCTATTCCAAATTTCATACCGATAGCATGCGTGTACTCTTCCACCACCCTCAAGGACTGATGGAGATCCTTCTCTTCTTCTCATCATTATTATTATTATTCCCCAAATCTGGCCCCCAATGAATTTTTCTTGTCCTCAGACCTCAAAAGAATGCTCGCTGGAAAGAAATTCAGCTTCGATAAAGATGTAATCGTCGAAACTGGAGCCTATTTTGAGACTAAATACAAATCGTAGAATTTTGATGCAAAATGACAAAATCTAGTAAACTATGGGAGATATCAAAAAGTTAGTCACTCTACAGAGTTTCAATGTTGTAGATATGAGAAGACAACTACAAAAACTATACATTTTCTGATTTATACAGTAGAAACAAACCCTTTGAAGTCAGGTGGTACCGTCAAAGTACCCCATATCAAAGAATTTTACCTGTTGCCTAGTAAGCGCTTGCTGGTGTTTATGCGTTATTAGAAACCTCTGTCGCTGCTGATCTGATTTTAGTTTATATATATTATAGATAATAATCTAAGTGTAAAATAAGTTTGAATAGCTAGCAAGGTCACGCGTTACCTAAGTAAACAAATACGTGGAAAACATTATTTTATCTACTTGTGATCTTTGTCAATTATTTTGAGGTGAGTTTCATGTTTCATCAGTATCATAAATTATAATGTAAGGTCTTATTTGGGTGAAAAATTTAGGTACAGGTTGGAAAACGATGTGGTATCAAAAAGAACCACTAGGCTTTTGAACGTTATTTATAAATACTATTCCTTTTTCAGACTGAATAATGAACCTGAATAAAGTAACTTCAGATGGGGTCTATTCTTTTTTGGGTAAACTTCCCTTAGATATTGACTTCTCCATAGATGGTCTGGAAGAAATCGATATTGACGATCTACTTGCCAATCCCAACGGATCTAGATCCTTCTGGTCGGTAGCTGAAGCTGTTAATCAGAACTTTTCAAAATCCGTAATTCCACCACTAACACAAGCGGATGGTTCAATTGCAACAACAGCCATAGAAAAAGCAAATCTACCAGCTGAACAATTTGCGTCCCATTCCACAGTCGATTTTCTGGGAAAGGCACTACCCACTATTCCCACATTAGAATCCACAATGCTGGAAATTACTTCAGAGACAATGTATGGTCAGGCGAATTTTGAAACAGCTCAATATCAACAAGGCGTCTGGTCATGATGAAGTGCCCGTTCAGCCTATTTACAAAAGGCCAAGAAAACTCTTCCAAATAACTATAGACCACTCGCTTTACTATCAGTGATATCAAAACTCAGTGGGAATGCTTCAACATCTTGAGAGATCATCAATATGGCTTTCGGAAACAAAGATCAACAGGCGCCCTTATATCAAGCGCTGTCGCGCTTGATATTTCTAAGGCCTTTGACCGTGTGTGGCATGAGGATTTGCACGGCTTGATGCTATGGCTTGTTGGATCATTTTTGTGTATGTATGTATTTTTCCTGAAAGAACGTTTCCTGCAAGTGGTCGTCGATGAATATCTCTCGAATACACCATCAACGCTGGTGTTCCCCAGAGATCCATATTGTCTCCAACCCTCTTTTTGTTGTATAACAACGACTTACTGGAAAAAACAAGAATCCAATATATTGCTTTGCTGGTGACAGCACACTTGTCTCGTCATTTCATTTGGATTCCAGGTCATCGGCTACGGAGGAACATCTTCACTAGCAGCGGGAGGTTGAATATCTTAATGAGGATCTAGAAGTGATTTCGAATTGGGGCAAAAGTAACTAGGTTCAATTCAATGCCACAAAAACTCAGGCATCGGTTTTCTCCAAAAAGATAAATGTCTCCGAACCGAATACAATGTCAAGTCAGACAATTACGCTTTCTGCTTCGATAAGTTTGTTGGGGGTTAAAATGGACATCAATATGCCTTGGCACAGTCATGTCGCTGGAATTGCAAAGGCTGCTCTTCAAAAGCTTGAAAACACTGTTCCGAACCAGAAAACTGTACATACCTCAGCAACTTTTGATGCTTTGTAAATCTCAGATCAGACCTTTATTGGAGTATTGTTGTCATGTATGGAGCTCTGCCCCTAAACATCCTTGAAGTTGCTGGATTCCACCCGCCTGATTGGAGACGCGAACATCACGTGCAACCTTGATAGCCTGGAACATCGAAGAAAGGTTGGAGATTTGTCTCTCTTCTATAGATACGTTCATGGGAAGTGTTCAAGTGACTTTGCACATTTGATTCCACCAAGAGCGGTACATATTAGCCACGTGACGAACTGTGGCTGCTCACCGTTTTGAGTTCAACTCAGTACACCTCGAACTTCACTGTTTCATCTAGAGAACTGCGTTTATGTGAAATAAACTTCTTGAGAACGTTTTTTCAAATGGATTCTATCTCCAGCGATTCAAATCTAATGTGAACCGCTTTTTTCACACAGGCACCGCTCTGATATCGCCTCAAGGATTTTTCTGTTGTGTTTTGTTTTTTTTTTTAAATTAACAGTTTATTGTATGCTTTTTACTATAAGCTATTGCATAGCGAAACACGTGTCGCGGTTTTTGTAAAACCGCGAGATAATCATATAATGAACTGCATTAATGAGTTTTGAAAGATTTTAGACTAGCTGTAGCCACATGACTTATTGGTGATGATCCAGCAATATCCAAGAAAGGTAGAAACAGTTTGGAGAGTCTTCCAAATAGCTATAAGAGATCGGTTCTACGTGAAATGAAGTATGACAAGTGTGCGTGCACATATACCTCTGTATCTGTACAGTAGGGAGGGTGAGTGTAGGCCCACAGCACTTAGTTCACATGTGACTCATTGTTCATCCTCCCGAGATGTTGTCCTCCTAGGTCATCGTCCATCCTGTCCTTTCCAGGAAGGTGGACAGGTCATTGGGAGACATCTCCTTTATATCGGTAGATGTAGGCCGAACACACACTCTAGTATTGACGATAACTCCGGGCACTCGCATAGGACATGCCTGACAGTTTCATCTTCCTGTTCACACATCCTACATAGAGGTGTGTCTACTAGCCCCATATTGTGGAGGTGTTTCTTTAGTTGACAATGGCCAGTCAAGAATCCTACTGTTGAGCGTAGATTTTTCCTGGTCATCGCCAGATATTTCTTCGGCGCCAACTTTCCAGGGTCGCCCAAGGTGATCCTGGCAGGATTGCATCCTTTGACTCCATCTCATCCTTCCTTTGCTAAAGATTCGGCAATGCGATTACCTTTACTCCTGTCGTGCCCATTGATGACACTCTAGTACTTGCCCTGTTGTCTGTTCAAGACTAATAGGGCTTGTCTGCTGTCAGTATTCATGGTATAAAAGTCAGATGCGAATATTCTAGTTAATTGATGGTACTGCTTCGGTTGTAATGTCAGGCTTTGTTTTTAAATTCCACAAAAAAGACTAATTTTTGAAAATTCTCTTCATTCCCTTTTGTTTTAGTTTTCTCTGAGTTTATATCATTACCAATTTTTTTTTCATTTCATTTGTCTCTATAAAATTTACATTTCATAGACAAGTCCCAACCTCAACTCAAATATTATAGATGAATAAAATAATTTGTAGAGCTGGTATATAATCGAGGTTGACATAATTGTCATATGGAATATTGAATAAACATACAGTGTGTAACAACGAAAACTTAACTGAGCCGTTTTTGAATATAAAAATTAAGATTTTTAAAAAATCTCGGACACGTCCGACGACCCTTATTTAGATAGGGAAAGTAGATCGAGTGGCACCTCGTTTTAAAGGTCTTTTAAATACCTTTACAACTCTGTCAAAAGAAAATTTTTGTAACGATTAGTTTTCGAGATAATTTGAAGATAAAATTGCCATGTTAATACCCACTCCTCTTCTTCCAGTTTTCATTAGTACCTACATCGTTCGATTGTTTTCTTTAAACGGGTCGTGTATTGTTATTTGTTTAAAAATGCCTTACACTACTGATGAAAGGGTTTCAGTTATTGCTTTATTTTTTGGCCACGACCAAAATGCTAATAGAACATCAATTTTATTTAACGAGCAAAACCCTGGTAAACACCTAAGTAGAAATCACGTTCTGGATTTGGTCACAAAATTCAGGGAGACAGGTTCGGTTTTGAATGAGGAAAGAAATGTTCAGAGAAGGGTAGTTAAGAACGATAATGCGATTGGAGTCATTGGTCAAGTCATCGCCAATCCCAGGTTAAGTACCAGAGGTTTATCAGCAATGGCCGGAATAAGCCATATGAGCGCATGGAGAATCCTTAAAAACCACAAATTCCATCCTTACAAAATTAAACTTGTTCATGAACTCAATGAGGATGATTTTGACCGAAGACAGGAGTTTTGTGAGGGCATGAGTGTGAGATTAATGCAAAATTCCGAGCTGCTTTATAACATCTGTTTTTCTTATTTACAACTTCTTGAAGAGGCAATACAACCTCGTATAGTTGAAATAATTGAACAGGTTCCATAATGTCAAGATGAATTTATCCATTTTCAACAAAACGGTGCACCACCCCATTATGCCCAGCAGGTTCGAAATTTTTTGAATAATCATTTGGAAGGACAATGGATTGGCAGAAGAGGTCCAATTGAATGACCAGCACGATCACCAGATTTAACACCACTGGACTACTTTTTGTGGGGTTATTTGAAGTATAAAGTTTATGCTACACAGCCAGCCAATTTAGATGAATTACGTCGTAGAATTATTGATGAATGCCGAGCTATAACTCCTGAGATGTTGAATAATGTAAGAGCAAAATTCGAACAAAATCTTTATTGTTGCATGGAGCAAAATGGCGTACATTTTGAACATTTACTCTAAATTTCCTATGTGAGTTACCCTTATTTGTGTGTGATTTAAAAACAATTATTGGGATTTATTAACCCTAAAACAGTTTTTAAACTGATATGTGTCATCAGCATTCAAGGAAATCAGCAGATTGTATTCGTTGTGTAGGTAAGTTTTTAGTATGATTCACTTTTTTATCAGAATCATAAAATATCCACGTCAAAAGGCAACCTTCATAAGGAGGTGCCACTGAATTTACCTAAAATGTAAGGGTGGTAACCAACCCCATCCTCCGAAAAAATCTCCTCGTAATAAACAAATAATTCTTACTTTTTTACGAAATCAAATGGACACGTATTATCAGGTTTTCATATGAAAGTTCTGAACGTAAATTGAACCTTAAAAACAATTTGATTTATTTTTGAAAAGAGTTGAACTCAATAAAAATACCTTTAAATCTTCAAATTATCTCGAAAACTAATCGTTACAAAAATTTTCTTTTAACAGAGATGTGAAGGTATTCGATAGACCTTTAAAACAAGGTGCCACTCGACCTACTTTCCCTATCTAAATAAGGGTCGTCAGACGCACCCCTCCAAGGGGGTGCGTACTGCAAAAAATCTGATAAGTCTGAAAGGTGCCCCCCTTTAATTAGAAATCGACGTGTCCGAGCTTTTTTTAAAAATCTTACTTTTTATATTCAAAAACGGCTCTGTTAAGTTTTCGTTGTTACACACTGTATATGATCTACTTGCGTACAAGATAAAATACACTTTAGGGGATGACTAAAATATGAATATATAAAAAATATATAATGTAAAATGTATAGAATGTAACAATAAAAATGGGAAATTATATTCAATCACTGAGATCATCCATGAACAAATGCCGATTTTCAACGATCAACTGAGTAAATTCTTGGAAGTTGTATATACATTTACTAGATAAGATACAACAAATAACAAATATATTGGCAAAATAAAGTGTATTTGAGAAAGAGTAATGTCGGCTTCGATGGGTTATTCACAAAAAATATTAGCTTTATATAAACTAGTGCATAATTTCTATCGTTGCTTCCTGTACTATAGGTTAGTCAACAATTGGAAATACCGGCAAGACAATACATATAATGACAAAGGAATCATTCTTACCATTAATTTTTTCAAATAAGTTGATTATGTCACGTACTGCAGTCATTTCTTTCACCTTCTTGGAGTGGATGGAGAATAAAAGAAAGTTATAGTTATTACATTGATTATTGAGAAATTTTTGGCAATTCAGTAATTCTATAAGTTTAAAATGTATCATTAATTTCCAAGAGGTACATTTAAATGAAATTAATAATGAAAATTGGAGTTTGCAAATTTCTTTTACGACTATCATGATAGTACACTGTTAGGCTTTTGTTTTTTACTTTGCAAAATACATTTAATTACATTTTGGTTGCAGTTTCACTTTTTTCGAAGGAAAATATCAGTTTTATTACAAATTTACTCAGGTATAATAATTTCGGGTGTATAAAAAAAGATCTGAAGTGCAATTTATTTTTAAAAAGGCAATAAGACGATGAAAAATGAGATATACATGAATAAAGTTGAGAGAATTGTGTCATATTTCTTCACACAGTATTTAATGATTGATGAAAGTTTGAGATTTGTATTAGTGTATATAATATTCCATTTGTCATATTTTTGCCGCAAATGGTACATTCTGAAATGGATTGAAAGTTATTCCGCCTTCAGAGTCCAATATTTAAAATATGGTTCGTCAATCCCACTTCCATCCGGAGTACCACAGGGATCTCATTTAGGACCATTGCTTTTCAACCTATTTGTAAATGACTTGAATGGTGTTATTCTCCATAGTGAATTTCTTCTGTTTCATGATGATCTGAAGACGTACAAAGTAATTCATGACTTATCTGATACTGAATTATTACAGTCCAATTTATGTAAATTTGAGCACTGGTGTGATATAAACTTAATGCAATTGTAATAAAAATCTCATTTATAGTCCATATAAAATCAAGCAATCAGAACTGGAAACAATAAATAAAATCAAAGATTTAGGGATCCTACTTACTTCAACGCGAACAGTTTGTGTCTTATAAGGGCTATGATTCTTTTTATTACAATCTTTCATCTGGAGTACCTCAGGGGTCGAATTTCGGATCGATTGTGTGCTTATTATTTATTTATGACCTCAGTAATTATGTCGATTGTAACAAGTTATTTTTTGCAGATGATTTGAAAATATATTTACCTGTCGAAACTATTGAATACTGTAATACATTGCCACGACAGTTATAAAATATACAGACTTGGATGAAGTTATCAAACTATATCTCAATGCATTCAAATGTAGTATCTTATAGTAGGAAAATATCGGTCATCGAGTATAACTATCGAGTAGAAACCATTTTACTATCACGAAGTAACTCAATTAAAGATCTTGGTGTATATTTTGATCAATTTTTTTTTTCATAACTACATTACATCGAAAGTAAGTGAAGCATTGGGAGTTTTTGGTTGCACAGTTCTCAATTGTAGATCTTTTTCAAACATATCTGCTCTTTTTACTCTTTATGTAGCCTACGTAAGGTCAAAATTAGAATATGGCTCTGTTCTATGGTTTCCATTCAACAATTGCTATAATACAATAATTGAAAAAGTTCAACTTCGTTTCCTAAAGTATATTTACTTCAAATTTCATGGTATCTATCCTTATAGAGGCATTTCAAATGAATCTCTTACCATAACAATTAATATCGAAAGTCTTGAATTACGCAGAAAACTTGCTAGAATAATTTTTCTGATGAATTTCACTAGATAGGACTTCCATTGTCTACTATATAAAATGATTTGAAATCCCTGAAACAACTAAAAAAGAAGAATTGAAAATGAATAGCTGAAAATAACAATTATATTAACCAAAATAAACCTGAAGTGAAATAATAGTGAAATGAAATACAAGTAAAAATAGAAAAATTGAATGAATTAAAATGATGAAATGAAAAAAGAAAAAAAAAATTAAAAGTGGAGAGATTCCGAGTCACGTTAGTTCACGACGTTTCGATTGTTAGTATCTACAATCGTCTTCGGCTGATGACTGGACTGATTCCTCCAAGAGATGACTATTTATAGGTCGTTCGAGTACTTTTACTTATCCCCGCTTTCCATTTTCCGCTTCACTGGTTCCGTGGGAGATGACCGTTTTTGGCGGGAGTTGGCCATTTTTCGCTTGATGATTGGTTTCCATATGCTGCGTATTTCTACGCTGGCTGGGCTGAATACGTTGTTGGACAACATGTATGCGACTTCCTTGAATTTTATCCTAAACCAATGTTCCTCTCTGTGCAAGATCTCAGCTTGGGACCACTCGATGTTGTGTTGATGGGTCCAAACATGGTCTGCTATTCCTGATTTGCTGGTTTCCCCTCGCTGTGTGTGTTTCTTGTGCTCGGCAATGCGAATATTCAAGTGGCCTCTTAGTTTCACCAATTTAGGATTTTCCGCACTCACAGGGTATCCGGTAAATGCAATTCTTGGAATCGCAGTCTGCGTTTGGTGGCCTGGTTTTCGTGAGGCTGCTACGGATAGTGTTACCGGATCTGAAGCAGGTTCTGATGTTGTACTTGGAACCAATTCTTCTTATCCTCTCCGATAATCCTCTGATGTAGGGAAGTGCAAGCACTGGTTGTGACGGCTTCTCTTTCTTGCGAGGGTCCTGCTGTCTTCTAGCCAAAATCTTTTCTACCATCGCTTTGGAGTACCCATTCCGTTGAAGATCATTTTTAGTGATGTCAGTTCTTTCTCGAGACCTTCCTTCGTATTACAGAGCCCAAAAGCACGGTCTAATAGAGTCTTGATGATTCCTCTTTTGGTCGATTGATGGTGGTTGGATTCGTGGTTCAGATACTGTCCCGTATGAGTGGGGTTTCGGTATACAGATGTTTCCCACTTAGTGTCGGTCCTCTTCACCAAAACGTCTAAGAATGGCAATTCGTCGTGGATTTCCTTCTCCATAGTGAAATTGATGGAAGTTCTCACGCTGTTGATGTGTTTCAGGAAGGCGTCTAGTTCAGTATTCCCATTGTTCCATATTATGAAGGTGTCGTCAACATATCTCAACCAGACTCGAGGTTTCTTGTGGGCTTCTTCAATGGCCAGAGTTTCAAACCACTCCATATAAATGTTGGCTATGACTGGTGAAAGTGGCGATCCCATTGGCAGTCCCTCATCTTGTGTAAAGAATTCGTCTTTCAGTTGGAAATAACAGTTTCGTACACAGCATCCTAGTAATTCCATGATTACTTCTATAGGTAGATTCGTTCTCTCTTTCAGGTTCCCGTCTTTGGATAGCTTTCTCTGTATGATTTGGAGTGCTTCTTCGACCGGAACGTTGGTGTAAAGGCTTTCCACGTCGAAACTAATTAGTTGATCTTCCTGTGTGACCTCAATTGACCCTAGTAGTTCGACAAAATGCCTTGAATTCTTCACAAAAGACGATGTTTTTCCTTGTAATGGTTGTATTAAGGAAAGTAAAAATCTAGACAAGTTTTGAGTAGCCGAATGTCTGGAGCTGATGATCGGTCTAAGCGGAACGTCCTTCTTGTGAATTTAGGGTAGTCCATACAAGTGAGGGGGCTTACTGTGGTGCGGTGTTAGCGATGATATTTCCTTGTTCGAAAAATAGACTTGACCGAACTAGTGAAATTCATCATGAAACATTGTCAATCACCTTCAAACATAATTTTTCTGTATAAATTACTGCACAACAATGTGCATGTTATGAAGGTGTTACCTCTTACAAATTTCTGTGTGCCTCATTTTAGAACTAGAAGTTCAAAAACTTTTTACAGCCGACTGACCAGAACCAATTTGTACCTCAAGTCACCTATTTTCAGCACTTGAAATAATTTCAATTCAATTTCAAATTTGTGTAATATTAATTCTAATTCCCTAGAATATATTATTGACCCTGCATCTCAGTATTTCATGGAGAATTTTTAATTTTCTGGTATAGTTTTTTTTTTAATTTCATTATATTATATTATAATTTTGTTATTCATTTTCTCAAATAATAAATTTGTAATTATAAAGATCTATATTACTTTTTCAACATACTTAGTGTACCCTGTAAATGGTTTTCATCTGTTAGTTAATAAAGGCTATTATTATAAATAACTGTAGCAAATTTTAACCGAATCAGTGTAAGGACATACATGATATTTTATAAATACCGTTTTTTTAACTTCAACGCCGTGTACCTCAGAAATAAAGCAACTCCGGTGCATTAGAATTTTTTCCTTAAACTGATCCAAAGAATCACCCTCTGAAGTGCCTGTATAGAAAAACGTCTTTGGGTAATATTTTTCCGAAAACCAAAATTTATGGACTACTTTCCATACTAAACTACAACTAATTCATAACCGCCTTGTAATTGGCCCCAAATAGCTTTGGGCATATCTGGGTTAAGGATATATCCAGCTCTTTCGAGGATTATTTATCAGATTTCAGGTATCTCAAACATTTCTTGAGATATTGCCAAAAACCAAACCACTTATTTTACTCGATTGTTTGATGAAATGGCGTTTGTGAATGAGACAATAACTAGTAACTTCAGAACTTTCAGTCATACAGTGCATTTCTCTAATGTCCCCCCCTCTTTTATTTTTTGAACAGGTCAACTCAAAAAATTGAGATTTTGGATAATGAAAATAATGCATGAATACTTTATATACATTGACATTCAACTACATAATATGAGGTAATGAGCTTGAGGTCAGTTAAGAAGATGCTCGAAATGATTGCCTTGAACTTCTTGACATATGAACAGCCTATCCGATATTTCACGCCTGACATTTTGGAACACAGTAACGTCAATCTCTCTACAAATATTTATTATTCTCTGCCGTATATCCAATTTCGAAGCAGGTTCAGTTTCTTACACCTTTTGCTTCAAATAGCTCCATAAAAAATCCAAAGGTGTGAAATCTGGCGAGCGGGCTGGCCATTCTTTCGGATCTCGACGGCCAATCCAACGACCGGGAAAAGTAGTATCCAAAGAGTTTCTTACTTGTCTGGAGTTATGTGGTGGTGCTCCATCTTGTTGAAATACAATATCCATATCGAATTCATTAGGATTCGCTTCGACGATTTCAGTGATGAGAGGGTCAACAGTAGTTTCCAGCATATTCAAATACAGTTCCCCTGTTAAATTTTGATCTATAAATAGAGGTCCTCTATTAATTTTTTCTGGATATTGGGTATGTGTTTCCCGGAAAACGTGACGGTTGGTGTCACTCCAATAACGGCAATTTTGTCTGTGAACATTACCGTTCAAAAACATGTACATTCGTCACTGAAACAAATATTATGCAGACAGGTAGGATGCCTTGCAATTGTTTTCGTCATGATTTCGTAGAGTTCTGATCTTCGATCAGGGTCATCATCAGTTAATTGGTGTACCATTTTATTTTTGTATGGATGATATCTATTCCTCTTCAAAAGTCTCACACAGTAAAAGGAGACATCTCACAAACATTCGCGACGGAATAAGTAGACTGTTCATGATTTACTACCATCTCACCAATTATTTGTACTTGCTGTTCTTCCGGAATGGACGGATGACCTGGTGGCTTTTTGTTATGTACACTACCGGTAGTTGTGAATTTGGATACAAGTTCCCTCAAATATTTTCTACAAATAGGATGATTTGGAAAACGTTCATTGAAAATCATTTCGGTCTCGTGAAAGTTGCGCGTCGCACCGTAAATAAAAATCGCTTCAATTTTTTCTTCCAATAGACGAGAATTGACCATTTTAGAGATTGTTGACATGGTACCTTTCTACTAGTAAAACCGAAAACTGAATGATAATATTCTAATTGAAAAATGTTGTTCATTGTCGTACTGACATTTATTGTCGTTTTTATAAACAAAAAAAACTCAACAAACCTTATCGGGTTGTTGGAATTGCCATATGGCAGATAAAAAGGAATATTTTTAGAAATATCGATATTAATGTGTTTGTCTTCAAGAAATTATTAAATTTTTGGAAAGAAAGTTTTTGGCTTTCTACTACTCCATCTTGATACAAAAAAAGAAGGATGAGGGAGTCTTCCAAAGAAAGGAAGGAAGTAACTCTACAGTGCTAGTCAAAAGTCCCCTTCCCCCCTCGTATCTTTGGAACGGGTATACTTATAATAATGAAATTTGGAGGGTGGAAATAAACGGATGTAGGCTTCTTAACTGGTCATAACAGGTGACGCAATAGTCATAAATGACGTCACAAGGCCACTGTGACCAAAAATTTTAAATGGGACCCTATGGCAAGTGACAGCTCGTTTGAAAGGTATTGAAAATACCTATTCAGTCATACCAATTTTGTTTGGGTTTCGGCTGATTTTGATTGATAAATTGAAGAAATACGAAAATTATTGTTTCGCATTTAATTAATAAAGATTTTAAAGTACGCCTCTGGTTCATTGTCAAAAAGGTTGACGTGTTTGAATTATCTACTTGTCAAAAGTGTTTATACCTTGAAAATTTACCTAAGCTATCGTTTAACGAGACGTTTAAGTGTTTACATAGGCAAAATGGTACGTACTGTAGCCGACAAAGTAGCAGCTATCTTAATAATTGGTGAATGTAGAAACAATTTCCATGCAGCGGAACGACTGTTTAATGAGAGGTACCCCGATCGCCCTATATCGAGGGTTTATTTGAGGGAGCTTCTTCGGAAGTTTGAAGCATCAGGTAGTGTTCAAGATGCCAAACGATCTGGTCGACCAACAATTAGTGATGACAAAAAAATTGACATACTTGGAGAAATGGTAGTGAACCCTACTTCTTCCACAGCCCAAGTTGCGTCTATCTGTGAAGTCAGTCAAAGGACAGTACATAGACAACTTGGAAATAACGTTTCAACAAGATGGTGCTCCTGCACACTATTACGGTGCAGTAAGACGTTACCTAGATGAAGAATATCGTGGTAGATGGATTGGACGACGAGGTTCGATCGAATGGCCAGCTCGGTCACCGGACCTTACACCATTAGATTTTTTTCTATGGGGGTACTTGAAATCTAAGGTTTACGCTACAGCACCTGACAGTATTGCCATTCTGAAACAACGAATTGTTGAAGAATGTAGGGCAATTTCCGCTGACACACTGGGACGAGTACGACAAGAGTTTAGCAATAGGATGCATTACTGCCAGGAAGTAGATGGAGCACATTTTGAACACTAATTATAAGAACTGGTTCTTAAATCTTTATTAATTAAATGCGAAACTATAATTTTCGTATTTCTTCAATTTATCAATCAAAATCAGCCGAAACCCAAACAAAATTGGTATGACTGAATAGGTATTTTCAATACCTTTCAAACGAGCTGTCACTTGCCATAGGGTCCCATTTAAAATTTTTGGTCACAGTGGCCTTGTGACGTCATTTATGACTATTGCGTCACCTGTTATGACCAGTTAAGAAGCCTACATCCGTTTATTTCCACCCTCCAAATTTCATTATTAGAAGTATACCCGTTCAAAAGATACGAGGGGGGGAGGGGACTTTTGACTAGCACTGTATACATGGATGTGTAGATCATGCAGAAAAGTAACTTTCAGACACAAACTCCCTCATCCTTCTTTTTTTGTATCAAGATGAAGTAGTAGAAAGCCAAAAACTTTTTTTCCCAAAAATTAATCACTCGTAAAAAATATAACCCCTTCAAAATTAATAAATGTTCCGTCATTTTGTAGTAGGTGAAGATATTGACTTCATTGTGAAGTATTCGTCAATCAAAATGATTTGAAAGTTTCATCTGTTAATTTCACTTCAAAATTAAATATTCATGCATTAATTTCATTATCCCAAACTTCAATTTTTTGAGTTGACCCGTTCCAAAAATAACAGGGGTGGGACATTGAAAAAATGCACTGTATATGTAAGACAAAAATTATCTTATTATTAATTTATATGCAAGGTCTTTTTATGATGTCAGTATTCGAATATTCAACAAAAATCCGAAGAAACACCACCATGAAAACCGATGACTAATCAAAACCTCAATTCACCGGCCGCAGGATATAAAAAAAAAGCACGAAAGGGTTGGTTAAGAGGACACTGGCACGCGAAGCGCAACAATTTTCTCCCGCTATTTCCGTCCACACCTGAAGGTCTGGTTTGTGTGCGAGAAGACGGACAAAACGGCATTCTTCGGGCTCCTCACCCACACTTTGATTACTAACTAGCAAACGGGGCAGCTCAAGGTGTCGATTATATTGGCTTCGCAGCTTTTATGAGATTACAAGAGGTCAAGTACGTTGAAAACATATAAGCAATAGAGGAAATGCTCGTATACGGGGTAAAAAATGTTAGGAAGTGAAAGTGAAAAAATCTTGGTTTGTAGAAAGTACAACTATTGAAAGATTAATATTGCCATACCTGCATGAAAGTGAATATACTATCGGTATGATGTATTTATGGTCACTAGTGCTTTCTATATTTCTTCCATATTCAAAAAGTTATTTATCCTACTCAGCATGATTTCGTACAACAAAGATCATGTATGACAAATCTTGCATGTTCAAATCAATATCTCTGTACGTACCTGGACAAGCAAAAACAAGTACATGCTGTTTATTTAGACTTAAGAAATCCTTCGATCAAATAGACCATTATGTTCTTCTCACCAAAATGACAAAATTGGGACTCTCTAATCAACTGCTTACTCTAATTGAATCATATCTAGTTAACAGAAAACAATTCGTCAAATACGAATCTTTCGAATCGGCTCAGTACGTAGTTACATCTGAGGTACCACAAGGTTCCAATCTTGGACCTCTTTTACTTTCAATTTCTATTAATGACTTGGTAACCTCTTTGAATATTCCTAGCCTACTATTTGCACACGACCTGAAACTATATTATAAAATCGACTACATTACTGACTGCCAAAGTGTACAACATGAATTAGATGTAATTAAACTTTGTTGTAATAATAATCGTCTACAACTGAAGGTATCCAAATGTAAAATAATATGATTTACAATAAAAAAGCGAACTTTAATTTACGATTATTCAATTAAAAATACTACAATCAACCGTGTACATGAGATAAAAAATCTTGGTATAATATACAACAGTAAATTAACATTTACAACACATTTAAGGAATATGACTGCTGATGGAAATAGGATGCTTGGATTCATTTACAGAAATGGCAAAACCTTCAAAAGTATTGCCACCTTAAAATTGCGTATGCCAGATCTAAGTTAGAGTATGGTTCTGTGTTACATAGAATCCAGTTTACGACTACCAAAAAACATCAATTGAGAGCGTGCAAAGGAAGGTCCCAAAATACTTATGTCTAAAAGTTGATGGTCAATACCCCACGAAAGGCATCGATCATAACATTTTGCTGACACGATTTGACATGACATCTTTGGAAAATAGGAGAGTTATCATCGGTATAAAATTCCTACATAGATTACTAAACAACAATATTGACAGTACGGTTCTTTTACCCGAGATCAATTTCTTAGTACCAGAAAGTGAAGGTCGACACAATCTGAAATTCGTTGCGAAGCATCACGCACCAATGTTATGCTACGATCACCATTGAATTTTATGTGCAGTAGCTTCAATAAAATCTGTGAGTATTGCGATATTCATTTCGACTGTCTGAACGCCTTGGTATCATGTATCCACAATCACTTTTAATAATACTATAAATAACATTTGAGTCAGTACTGCGACATTGCATGATTTGTAACTTTTTGTGTTATATACTTAATTTTTCATTCCTCTTTTGAAATTCTACGTATATGCATATTTTATACGGAAGCGCAGAAGGGCCACATATTTTTATTGTTTGTTTCTTGGAAATTACGACTTTGAATCTCAAAATTTTACGGAAGCGCAGAACGGCCACATATTTTTATTAATTATTTCTTGAAAATTACGGCTTTGAATCTCGAAATTTCGACTTTTATCTCAAAATTTCGACTTTTAACTCGAAATTTCGACTTTCATCTCGAAATTTCGACTTTCATCTCGAAATTTCGACTTTAATCTCGAAATTTCGACTTTAATCTCGTAATTACGATTTCAAACTCAAAATTTCGACTTCAATCTCGAAATTTCGACCTTAATCTTGAAATTTCGACTTTATCCTCGAAATTTCAACTTTATTCTCAAAATTTCGACTTTCATCTCGAAATTTCGACTTTAATCACGTAATTACGACTCCAAACTCAAAATTTCGACTTCAATCTCGAAATTTCGACTTTAATTTTGAAATTTCGACTTTATCCTCGAAATTTCAACTTTATTCTCAAAATTTCGACTTTAATCTCGAAATTTCGACTTTATTCTCGTAATTTAGAAATTACGACTTCAAACTCAAAATTTCGACTTCAATCTCGAAATTTCGACTTTAATCTCGAAATTTCGACTTTTATCTCGAAATTTCGATATTATTCTCGTAATTTCGAAATTACGACTTCAAACTCGATTTCGACTTCAATCTGGAAATTTTGACTTTAATCTGAAAATTTCGACTCATATCTCGAAATTTCGACTTTAATCTCGAAATTTCGACTTTAAAGTCAATATTTCGAGTTTGAAGTCGTAATTTCGAAATTATGAGATTAAAGTCTCATATTGCCACATATATTGTGCCACATATTTTGTGCCATATGTGGCACAAAATATGTGGCCTGCCTTATCAAAGCTTGTTTGTGCACATACTTTAATAAACTAATGACTAAAACGAATTGAATCTTGATGATATATTTTCTCATTTACAAGGATACGTCATTTATAAGGATAAAGACATCATAATCGTCCTAGCAATGTGGTAGATGAATTTAAGGCCACTGGTTCAGTAAACACGATCGATCAACAACCGTACGTCGACGAAACGCAAGATCTGCCGAAAATATCGCCGCCGTCTGTGAGAGTGTGCAGGAGAATACGAGGCAGTCGATTTAACGTCGCTCACAAGAACTCAGCCTTTCGATGACCACAACTTTGCAAATTTTGCATCGTGGCTCGGACGTGCGCGCTTCGCTCTTTTTAAGGTCGCCATAATCGTCCTACCAAGATGACTATTCGCAATGTGGTGTATAAATTTGAGTCAACTGGTTCAGTAAACAATCTACAAATACCCGTTTGTCGACGAAACGCAAGAACTACCGAAAACGAAATCGCCTCTGTCTGTGAGAGTGTGCAGGAGAATCCGTGGCAGTCGACTTCGCGTCACCCATAAGAACATGGCCTTTCGCAGATCACAACTTGGCGAATTTTGCGTCGTGACTTGGGCCTGCACCCGTACAAATTTCAACTGACCCAGGAACTGAAGGTAAACGACCGCATAGACAACGACGTGTGTTCGTGGGCTTTGGAACAGTTGGCAACTGACCCTAATTTTCATCGAGAAATCATCTTCAGCGATGAGGCTCATTTCTGGATGAACGGATACGTGAACAAACATAATTTTCGATATTGGGACGATACCAATCCACATGAGATTCAAGAGCGTCCAACGCATCCCGAAAAAGTCACCGTTTGGTGTGGATTTTGGGCTGGCGAGCTCATCTTAGCCGCACAGATGCAGAAGGTTGTCATTCTTGGCTCACTGCGCTTGCTCAGGGCACATGATTCTTGGACCCAATGATCGCTTACCCCACGGTGTGGATCATGGTCTTTGGTTGATAATGCTGGCGCACCCTCTCAAATGTATCGGGGCTTCGGGGGATAGGGCCTGACCAGCGCACACTACAGTGAAATAAAAAATGATAGTGAGATGCATTGAACAACTGATATCACTCTGGCGATCTCGCTTCACCATAACATCTGGTTAAGCCAGAGTCCAAACAAGGTGGGTCACTTTCAGAAGGGGTGTATTACAGGGCGATTCCCTCAGTCCCCTTATCTTCTTCATCTCACTATTGCCATCATTCGTTGCGCTCAGAAATACTCGAGGGTATAACTGTGGCACCCCCGGAAAGCGGAGGCACAAGGTAACCCATTTGTTTTATATGGATTATCCTAAACTTTATGCCTCTGGAGAGGATCTCCGTCAATTCTTGAGGATGGTGGAAGAGTACACGCATGCTATCGGTATGAAATTCGGGATAGACAAATGTGCAATGGTCCATCTCAAAAGAGGACGATGCGGGACTACGGAGAGGATCTGCAGCTCGTAGATAGAAGCATCCTACATCATTTGAATGCCGGAGACACGTATACTTACCTCGGGGTGGAACAACGCCACTCACAAGAGGTAACAGCAGTGAAGAACTCTCTCCGCGGTGAGTATCAGCACAGAATTTTGAGTTTGGAGTGTCTACATGACAGAATGGTACTGGATACAGCCTGTGAAGTCATCAGGAGTTCGGATCCCCTTCTCTGTATGGTCCGTGACCATGAGAGAGTAGGAAGTGAAGCATATTTCTAGAAGCAGCTGCCCGAGCAGCTGATGAACTCGATTTAGTTAACGACACTGAACGAGGTGACCACAACTTTTTCACCGAGTTGGAACCCGTTCAGCAAAAAGCTCATATAAAGCCACAGAGAGCACCTCACTTCTGAGGAAACACAAAGATAAGCCAATGCATGGGGTCTTCTTCAATAACATTGGAGACCTTGGCTTATCAAAGCGCCTGACTTTTGCTTTCCTCAGGTCGATTGGGCTGGAGTCGGAAACTGAGGGGTTCATCATGGCTTGCCAGGATGGTGTCTTCAACACCACAGTCATTTGATGGATATAGAGATTCCTGACACAAGGTGCAGGGCCTGCCGCGAGGTGCTCGAGACCGTATTGCACTTGCTATCAGCATGTCCAGCATATGCGGTCTCGGCCTATATCCATCGACATAACACGACCCTAAGAGTGCTACATTACCATCTACGGCGCTCTTACGGTATTGACGAGACACCAGTCTTGCCCTACCCTTCGGGGGATATTGAATCCGTTGTGGGGAACGAGAAGTGCCGAATTCATTGGAACTATTTGTTCACCACCCTTAGGCTTATACAAGCTAATACGCCTGCTGTAGTCCTTCTCGACCACCAGACCAAAATGATATTTGTCGTGTAGTTTTCAGCTCCTGGCGAGACGAATATCGTCAGAAAAGAGGAGGAAAAACGGTTAAAATATTGAGATTTTCTCTTCGAACTCCGCAGACTCTATCCAGACGACTCTGTCAAGATGGTGGTTCTGATTATTGCAGTCTTTGGTGAGATGATGCCCTCTCTACTCTCGAATCTTAAAATCATACTGGCGATAGGGCTATGTTTTGGCCTGAATTTGATGATGTGGACACCAACGACATGTGGTGTCAACAGGACGGCGCTACGTGTCGCATAGCTCATGCCACATTGGATATTCTGCACGAGCCATTTGGGGGTATAGTCATCTTACGTGGAGGTTATGTGAACTGTCCACCGAGATCGTGCAATTTTTCTTGTAGAATTCTCTCAAGTCGCAGGTGTATTCGAATATGGCGCAAACAGCAAAGTCAACAGCAGTCAATAGTCAGCAGTCAACAGTCAGCAGTCCGCAAAGTCAACCCATACTGTCGGTCAAATTCAGCCTGATGTATTCCTGGAAACAGTCGACCAAGAAGCTTGGGAAAAATGAATCCACAAAACAATCAGAATCTTTATTTGAATCCATTTTTAAATTTAATATTCTGATTATTTTATAGATCTATAAAAGGAAACAATTCTAAATGAAAAACCGATTCTAATATAAATTGCCCTCAAAATGAAATATTTGAACAAAATTAGTTTTTACGACATTTCAACTACCTTCGCATCATACAGAAAATTCGAAAATTTATATTAATACCCCCAATCCGACGCCTATTAATACGTCGGCCGCCTTTTTTGATGTTGTTTGTCGCAAGTCACCATTTTAATGGCTCGTTAGCGGCGTCCACAAGGGGCATAGTGGTTAGAAATATCTCAGTGACTTTGTGGATGAATTGCAGTGCCACTTGCTTGAGACGACTATGTTGCTTTCTTTGATGAACAACACCGAATATACTTTAGTATTTCATTGTTTGTTCTTTTATTACCACAAACAATATGGCTCATTGTTAATTAATCTCCCAACTATTCATTATATAATTTGAATAGTTGGATTAAAGATAGGAACAAAGACAATATGAGGAAACTGAGGCCGTTTCACATATTTGTTTTTCCGAAACGTGCATTATTTCCGAATTTTTCAATCGATATAATAAAATTCATTTCCATGTCGATATTAAGGTCAACATTATTAGCCAGAAAATATTGACGACCTTAAAAAAAGGCGAATAAGGTTAATTCACAAATGAAACGATCTGCTCTAATGTAACTTTTACGCCCTACGGTGTACTCAGGGATGAACTGGATTAGAAGATTAGTGGAGGGTGAGTGCACTTACTTCATATTAACCTACTTTCATTAATTATCGTGATCGAGTTTGTTCTGGATATCCTCAGGGCTAGTACTGCGAGAATAAATTACTAAACTACACGCTGACATCGATATAAATTAGTGCTGCAAAACCTTTCCGCGATCGAAAAATGTTTTCAACCATGAGACGAATAGATTTTTTTAAGAAATATGGACACGTATCTTAATGTTGAAGAGAAGCATTCAAGTTTTGACTCATTTGGAATTATTATACAGGGTGTAATGACAAAAACGAAATGTACCTAAATAACACTTCATTTTGTAATTTTCACTGAATAGTTTACAGCACTTCCACGTGATTCACTACATAATAGCTTCTTTGGTCTTGTTCGCAATGCTCGGAGCGCTATAAGAGAGATGATGCAGCGCCAGAGGCGTTTTTAAACCGGTTTGTTCACTGAACCGTGCAACAAGTGCATAAAAATAAGTAATCCTATTAATTATTACATTTAAAGTTATTTTTATTTTGTCAAGGGTTGTGTTGTATAATATTTTGTTAACTACTTTTTTTCTAAAAAATTAAGTGCTGAATACCTGCTGACGCTAATTTCAACGGTTCGATTTTTTATAAAATGGTAAGTGGTCCCTACTTTAATTTATACTATCAACATTAACCTTTTATAGGATACTGGTTATAATTATTTTTTGTTCACCCAAATATCTTTTTATTAATTGAAATGTCATGTACAGGGTCTTTGACTACATTTACGTGCTTCCTAGAGCATTTATTATGTCAGATAGAAAAAAAATGTTTTAAGCAGAAGTTGTAGGTTTTTTTCCTATATTATCTTTTGAAGTTATCAGATAAAAACAAAATCGCATCGAAAATGAAAAAATATAGGCAGCATCTACATTAATAAAATACCCTGTATATTATGCGCTAAAATAAAAGCCCTTTTTTCTCTGATTCGAAAAATATATATATTGATATCATTTGGACATTTGGGTGAGTTGTTTTTAAATTTTTAAGTTATATTAGCTTAAATAAATTGCAGAGAAAGCCATGGAAACAATTAGAACAAATATAATTAATTTTCAATAATCCAAATAGCAAACAAATATAAGCATAAAACATTTTTTTTCTATCTGACATAATAAAGGCTCTAGGAAGCACATGAATATAGTCAAAAAGTCAAAGACCCTGTACAAGTTTGAAAAAATAATTGGTTTTTTATTAATGACTCGCTTAGTTTTTATGCTATCGATCTTCTCAAAAAACCATTTTGTAGGTTGAAGGGCTATAAGATCAAATTAGTTTAATACGTTTTCTGCCTTTATTTTCAAAAGGGTTTAAGTGAATGAGCTCGAACAAATTGCTTTATACTTAAGTACGTTAAATTTGTTTTCATTACCTGATGATAATGATCTCTTAAGTATTTTACAATATATATTTGGAAACAATTCAATCTCCACCCTTCCAAACTTAAGCATTTCACAAAGAATTTTTCTGACATTGCCTGTATCTGTAGCGTCTGGCGAGCGATCTTTTTCAAAGTTGAAAATAATTGAAAATTATTCAAGCTCGACAATGCTTCAAGAAAGATGTCTGGGCTAGCGATATTAGCGGAAAATATCGCTGCTACTATAGCTATTTTGTATTTTTCTATCGTACCTAGCTATCATTTTTGATTTTATAACGAAGTTACTTAGGTATTTTTTATCAGAAGTATCTGCATATTGCATATTTTTTTAAATATCTAGACATTATGTAGACATTAGGCAATATTTCTGTTATTTGTTCGTAAAAAAGATGTGATTTTTACTTTCGGGTTATTTTTTAGTATTTATGAACAACGTGTCTGTACCTATCAGTAAAGTAAATGCTTTAAAATGAGTGTGAACAAGAATTTATTTTAATTTATTTTGTTACGATTTTATTATGTTTGTTTCATTTTGATATTTTAGTCTACAAATAAATATGACTTCTAAAGTTCCGTTTTTTGCTTTATTGCAAGCACCTACCTACCTACCTTCAAAAAAGTAAATAAAAAAACCTGATCCAAAATGCCTTAATGGGGCGCCAAAATCCTTTTTTCCACACAGGCGCCAGTAGCCCTTACGGGGGCCCTGCGTGTTCGATATAACAGAGTCGTTAGCAGGAACTATCTCTGTTCATCTTTCACTTCCTGAATCACTGTGCATGCTGTTTTTGGCGAGTGCATTGGCTTGGGATGTGGGGGTTGAGCAAACCGGCCATTGGATGCCTGCTTCCACGTAGCCCAGCTGAATACGGGAACGACAGAATGACTTCTGGTTCTGTTATTCCCTAACTGAATGGCACCCCAACGATGGCTTAATCCTAAGGTGTGTGCATCCTTGCCGAGAGGATGAATGACACTGAGCCTATCAGCTGTCTCTACGGAACCTACGAGATGCTGAGTCTAGAGAGGAGATGGATCTCGAGCTTACGACCTCATCTGACCTCCCTGTAAATTTAGACCAGGAGCGAGAGCTTCTCAACTCCCCAACCCCTGATCCAATAACTGAACCTAAAAAAAAAAAGGTTTGGTGGTGCAGCCCGGAAACGACTGAGTCGTCTCCTCAAGAGCGGGATACCTTATGAAACCGTCTTACACCAAATTCTTAAGCGGCGTACGCAGATTCTGTCTCAGGTGGGGGAACACACCACCCATGAGCAGGTTAGCAAAAGTTTTCGCTCAAGTGATGATTCACCAAAACCAGAGGCAAAAAAGCCCTGCACGGTTGAAACTAAGGCATCGTCAGGTGTAGCTGAGGTGCAAAAAACCCTCATATGGGAAGGTTGTCGCGGGTATCATGGTGGGAATCTTGCACCTTGATCATCCTCGTTAACGATGAAACAGCAGAGCATATACTTTGTGCCTGCCCCGCTGAGGACCGACTCAGATTTTTAGTCATACTCTTATCATCTGACATGAAAGACCACTCACCATACAAACTAATCGGCTTCGTCGAGTGTGAATATGTGTGAGTCACAATAAACCTTTGCGGGTTGCGGTGAAGGGTCGGATAGACCCACTCACTTTGGACCTAACCTAATCTAACCTATCAGGAACCTATTAGGCTGTTTAAACAGTTTTGTACAATTTGATGTCGTTGGTTTTGTATGTACATACACCAATAAATATTTATTCTATTGTGTCGTGGTATGTAGGGTAGGGCGGGGCTAGTTGAGCAATTTTTTACTCAAGTGATTATAGCTCCCATACAATAACTGTCAATAGTTTTTATGGCATATCGATGGACTACTGATTTATTCTTCTACAAAAAAAACCCATAGTAATTTATTTCTAACAAATCAAGTTCAAAAGTTACAGCTGTTTAAACGAAGAAAGTCAAGTATGCTCAACTTACCCCATGGGTGAGGTAAGTTGAGCAAGGGTATGAGGCAAATTGAGTAGTTAGAGATTCTAGTCTAACTAAGGTTTCTAGACATGAAATGAAAATTGTATTTGATAATTAACTGTTACTTTATTAACTTCTAAGTGAAAAAAAAACAAAACATAATATTTTTTCAGACATTAAGCATAAAAATAGAATCAACAAAAACGCAACGTATTTAATGATTAATTTTTGGAATAGACTTATCCTTTCCACTTTCAATAAAGATTAAATTAAGAAAAAATATCCATAATGACTAAAACTAATCATACTCGTCATCGGAATTGCAATTGATACAAATGAAATGAAGGCCAGTAACTTGGACAAATTTTTTATGTGCCCACTCTTTACAATCTTCGCATTGGATCCACTTCTCTCCTGGTATGCTGTCAGACCAGAATTCGCTACAAACCAGGCAGATACATTCATCTTTGTCACTTTCATCACTTGACTGAAGTATTTTTTTACTAACACTCTAATTTCTTTTTTTTTAATTTTCTTCTTTTGCTCCTTAACTTTTTCACTAGATTTATTTTGTTCTTCTTGCAACGCGTTATTCTCGGGTGTATCTGTGCATGAGAGTTGCTTCTCTCATTCTTCGCATACTTGTACTTATCTTTCTTGGAGCTGCCTTTGGGTATAGCTGAATATTTTCTAGGGCTGTTCAGTTTCTTTATTGTTCGTACTGGGCTCAGGTTCACATTGACTGGCAGAGGTAGACGGAACGCGATCAGGTTGAATAGGTGAGTAAGTCAATAGATGCCGGATCTGGATGGTCGGTTACAGACGATGGTGAAAACTCATCGTCGCTAAAAATGTTGGGGTTGTATGGGAAGATGCAAGTCTTTTTGAAACCATTCATAAAATTTATACTTGTCTGAGCAAAAGGCAGTGAATCAGCGACTATTTTTGGAATATCGTAAATGGTTATAGTCTACCCTGAGTTGTTTCGTAGCCATGAATCTTGTGCAGAGGCGCAATATGTTTTGAACGGTCCGAATACTGAGACGTCCATCCATTTACATATGGATGGACATAAGTCACTATTATTTTTAATAACGGGGTAAGTTGAGCAACAGTTCCACAACATACCCTAACCCGACTATTTGAATTCAAAATGAGATTATGAGAAAACTGTATTAGTTTATACAAAATCCATGATAGATATCAAAAATACATGAAATTAATGAAATTTTAGCACTTACTTGATTGAAAATGAATAACATTTGACCTGTACAGAAAAAATTTACACAGACACGATTTTCTTACTTTTTGTTCGTAAAATAAACAAAGCGCTCGCGTGCCTTACTCGATCGTCAATTCGCCACTAGCGGTCGCGTGATCTGTTCCTCTCCCTCGCCCCCGCATTTCTTTCATTTGACGTGCTAGAGTCCGGTGTATAGTTTCTGAAGTTTCTGAGGTATTTTGATTGCCCAACTTACCCCAATGCTTAACTAGCTCCGCCCTACCCTACTGATTGATAGAAAATTGTGTACTCTATACTTTGATGCTGCCTCTTTTCAGCTCATTACTACAGGGCGTTCCAACGAAAACTTGACCCCTCCCTGTCAGAAACGGACGTGTAATCGAAAATTTTTATTTCTAGGGGGACTAATTGGATTCACCCCCCTATGGTCAGCAACTACCCCTCTATTTTTTTCAATGGCATAAGGAGTCAAGTGATACATCATTTGAAATGTCTCTTATCCCTCTATCACTTCTGTAATTTTTTTCGAAATCAGTTCATTCGTTACTGAGAAATTGAATGTTGAACGTTTCATTTGGGAAAAAAACAAAAAATTCGCTGTCGCTCATTTTATAAAGGAAATCAACGAAAGTAATATCAATGGCGGTAAATTTTCGTTATGTGGACACCCGGCGATTTTGAAAAAATGTTTGACTGTACCTACGTATTTTGATGCGTAGATTACGAATCCGAAAGAAAAAAGCGGCGCTCTCCCTTATTTAAAAAGTTACGGCCCTTCAAAGTTCACAAAAGGGCAACTTTTTAGCCTTCTTTTTCACTAAATAAACTATTTAAAAACACAAGCATTTATTCACTAGGTCACCTTTACACCTTATTCCTCCTTCTTCAACACTTTTCACTTCAATAATCAACATTTTTCTTATAAAAAACTTAATTTAAAAACGAATGCTTCTCCTGGTGACATTATTCTATTTTTAGGTTAGTTACTTGTGACATTTCAGAAAAAAGCGGTTGGTATTTGCCGTCGCCTACTATTTCAAATTCGTAATACACCACCAAAAACCAATTTACGATCTAAAGAATGAAGGTAAAAAACATTTGAATTACTTCAGGAATATGGACTGCATCAATCGTACCAACCATATCATTAACCTTAAAAACGTAAAATACAGTGATATGTAACCAAAAAGCAGCTCCGTACATTTTTTAACATTTTTATAAGAAAAATGTTGATTATTGAAGTGAAAAGTGTTAAAGAAGGAGGAATAAGGTGTAAAGGTGACCTAGTGAATAAATGCTTGTGTTTTTAAATAGTTTATTTAGTGAAAAAGAAGGCTGAAAAGTTGCCCTTTTCTGAACTTTGAAGGGCCGTAACTTTTTAAATAAGGGAGAGCGCCGCTTTTTTCTTTCGGATTCGTAATCTACGCATAAAAATACGTAAGAACAGTCAAAAATTTTTTCAAAATAGCCGGGTGTCCACATAACGAAAATTTACCTCAATGGCAACACAATCAACGGATAAAGTGTTCAAAATGACCTCCATCTAGTTCCATACAGTTTTACAGTCTACTTCCGGAAGCGTTCCTTACATTATTGAAGATGTCCGGAGTCAGAAATCAGAATTCCCGGACAATTCTCTATCGCAGGTCTTCTAGATTTCTGGGCTTAGTAGAGTACACTTTCGACTTCAGAAACCACACAGAAAAAGTCCATCGGTGTGAGATCAAACACTGTCTCACCCGAACATCAAAATGCTGCATGGATGTTTTGTTGCACAACAACCGATTTTGGACGACCTTCACGGAATTTGTCGGCGACCGAACTACGACCACGATTGAATTCACTATACCAGCAATATACTGTGGTTTTTGATGATGCTTTACCGCCATACAAAAAACTGAGTTCATCGACACATTATTGTTTACATAATCCACGTCGGAAGTTGTGAAAAATAATCCAACAAAAACCTACTCTTGAAATTCCCATTTTTTGGTCAAATTGATTTTCTTAACTCACTGTAAACAAAACAAATAGCACTTGTAGATACATCAGAACATTGTGAGTACGTTTTTGCTCAAAAGTGTCAAACTTTATTACTATATTGCTACATTTTACTTACAGAAATTAGTTGCGAGTTCCCAAATAATAAATAGTCCCCATCGTATTCATTGGGATATTAAAATTTGAAGTAAACTCATAAAAACGGATAAGACTTTTTGAAACAACCTGCATTAAAAGAACATGTTTGCACTGGGTACTTACCGATTTCGTGATGTCCTAATTTGGATTTCAATTCTTCTATTGTGCTATTTCTAAGGGTAGGTTCTTCCTTCGTCAGATCCTGCAACAAATTGAATATTCATGAATAAAATTAAATAAATAAATGAAAAAAAGAGTAAATATTACTAAGTGCATTGCTCCTCTCGTCTTTATAATGATTTTCTGTTGATTACTTAGGAATAATTATTAGTAAAAGTGAAATCTAATACTCATCATTTCTAAATTATAAGGTAATAAATCATAATCTATACAGCACAACTAATTTTCAATCTCTTGTAGTGAGTAACCTTTCAATGAAAGCATTTATTATTATTAATGAATGGAATCTGTTTATACTCTCAAATGGTGTCAAGGGTCAGTCCAAATCTACGCGTGGTGAAATTAAGTGTAACCTGGATGATTGTAATTAATGGGTTATGCAGGATCGAACTATCAGATAGAGAACACTCAGTGGTAATTCAAGTGAAATTTTTGAGAATTATCCATAACAATGGATTCCATTAGTTATTTATAGATATATTAATTCAAAAGTGGATTATACAGTGTGTAAAAGCCAAATGGAATAAATTCAATATTACGATTATTGTACATATAAAAAGAATCCCGAAACACGTCAAATTTAAATTATAATTTGACATTCTTCAACGTAAAAATGCCACCTCTACCTTCAGCCCCCTTCGAATGACAGGACAACCCCCATTTTTTTAAATGGAAAGTATAGGTTTGTGAAACCATCGACACATAAACTTTGAAATCGGAGGGATTCAGACCTCGATCCTAACATATCAAAATCCCCGGAAAACAAACTGGGGAGCCTATACGGTGGACCTGGAAACCTGTTTAGACCGCATGGATTTTGACATCAGAGATTCCATTGACCTAGAGTTGGCAGCAGATCGATTACAGGGAGCTATCATCTCTACGTACAACGAACATTGTCCCATAGTAAATCAGAGATCAAACAGGAATGTGCCCTGTTGGAATGAAGATTTGGCAAGGATGAGACACGAAACTAGAAAAGCCTTCAAAGGCGCAAGAAAATCAGGTTCATGGGACCAATACAGAAGGGCCCTAACTGAGTATAACAAAGTCCTGAGAAAATCCAAGAGAGATACGTGGAGAAGGCAATGTGAGGAGGTCGAACAGACCCAAGCATGTCATCGTGATTTCATCCAGGTTTGGAGACCAGCTCCTCTACCCTTTTGGCTGATGGACCCAAGCATGTGCCAGGCTCTACAAAATACTCTCGAAGGAACCTCAGGTCTCAATAAATAATTATAAAACAAATACGGGGGGGGGGGGAACGAAAACCGGAGAAGAGACTACAAATCTAACACCGGAGTCCTGGGCGAATTCAGAACTGCAGACCCCGAAAAGGGCATCCAGGGAGGACTGGCAAACGACAAAGAAGGTGATAAATACGGACAAAATCAAATGGGCTATAAACTCATTTCAACCCTACAAGTCGCCGGGACCGGATGGCATATACCCAGTAATGCTTCAAAAGGGACCGGAAGTACTTTTCAAAAAATTGTATATAATTCACAGGGCAAGCTTAGCACTGGGACACATACCAAAAATTTGGAGACTGATCAGGGCCACCTTCATTCCGAAACCTGGGAAAATCGGACAGGGCTCGGCGAAGGCTTTGAGACCAATTAGTCTCATGTCATTTGCGTTGAAAACGCTAGAAAAACTACTTGACAGGCACATTAGGAACGTAACACTGGCTATCAGACCATTACATCGAGACCAATATGCATACAGGTCAGGTATGTCAACAGAAACGGCACGCACCTATGGAAAAACATGGGGACTAAAACCAGACATGGTATATTGGCTATACACGATGGTGGTTAAACCTATGATAACATACGCATCTCTGGTCTGGTGGCCAAAGGTGAAGCAGGCGACCGCCATCAACAAAATAGGCAAGGTGCAAAGACTTGCATGTTTGGGAATGACGGGAGCAATGAGAACTACCCCAACAGCTGCATTGGAGACACTCCTGAATCTACCTCCTTTACACTTTGTGATAATGGGGGAGGCCAGGATGGGCCAATTCAGACTGGAAAACTCACCGAACTTCAAAAGATTGGACCGAACAGAAATTTCGGAACAAGTGGAGGAGCGCATATTGAATATGTGCACGGACCTCATGACACCGAAGTACACCTTTAACAGTTCACGGTCAAAATCATAAGCCGTGAAGAGTGGAAAACCATTAGTCATCCCGAAAACATGTTTGGAAAAAACACCTGGTATACAGATGGATCGAAGACCAAACATGGAACGGGAGCTGGAATATACCGAGCGGATAGAAATCTAAACTACAGCTATCCGCTAGGACTATACACATCCGTATTTCAGGCGGAAGTGTATGCTATCTTGCAGTGTGCAAGGCTTGATAAATTGAGACCTCAAAGAAATGAGCGGATCAATATTTTAATAGACAGCAAGAGCGCACTAGGGGCTTTGACAAACCCGAAGGTGACATCAAAACTGGTCTGGGAATGCCATGAAGAACTGAATGAATTTGCAAACAGGAACAAATTAACTTTGTACTGGGTGCCAGGGCATTCAGGAATCACAGGTAATGATAAAACTGATGAATGCGCTAGACGCGGATCATCAACTTCATATATAGGCCCTGAAGCAGCTCTGGAGGTATCAAAATCACTGGTACGAAACCAGATTAGGATATGGACCAATAAGAAACACACAGAGTACTGGACAAAAGTACCTGGCAACAAACACAGTAGAACCTTCATTGGGGAACCGTCCGAGAAAAGAACCGAAGAACTACTTCAATATAGTAGGGATCGGCTCAGAATAATTACAGGGTTACTAACCGGTCATTGTTCGCTCAGAGAACACCTGAATAAAATGGGGCTGTACAATGGAGACCGCAGCTGCAGATTATGCAACGAAGGGATAGAAACAGCTCTACACATCTTATGCGAATGTGAGGCACTGAATCATAGGAGGCAGGCAATATATGGACGTATGAAATTACGTCCAGAAGAATATGACGAACATCCAACACGGAACCGGTACGAACTAGTACATGGAACGAAACTGATGGAATGGGTGTCATGAGAAGATGGGAGAACAAACGCAATAAGCCCAAGAGGCTGCAGTGTTACCTGGAGACTTGGACTCCCAAGGTACAAAAAAAAAAATAGGTTTGTGATATATCGTTTGAAAGCTCTCTTCATTTTCTATTCAAAAATGTAATCGCTTTCAAGTTTATTGCAATAGTCAAGATAGAATAAATTAAAATCATGTGGTAAGAGAAATTCGATAAAATACACTCAAAAACTAAAATGTAATGAAATGTAGAATACAAAAAGAACTATGGATGTTAACAAAGTAGATGTTCAAAATGTTCACCGCAAACGTCTCCAACATCCTAATCTCAGATAAAATGTATTCTAACATTATTAAACATATCAGGCGTGACCTACCTAATCGCAAGCGTTATTCGTTCTTCAAAGTCATTCGAATCTGGAGGTTTAGTTTTGAACACATTGCACATTGTACACATATCCTCATAAAAAATGTAATAATGAAAGATCAGGTGATCGCGCTGGCCACTCAACCGATCCTCGCCTCCCTATATTCACCGATTGGGAAATGTTCTATCAATGTATTGCCAGACATTAACTTGGTAATGTGGAAGTGCTCCATCCTTCTGAAACCAAATTCACTGGTACTTGAGGGTTTACCTGGTTCAGGATATAAATTCGCTCAACTTGGAATGACATCATTTTGCAGGGCCAAATAATTATCGCCATTCAAGTTGCCCTCAATGTAAAAGGGACCAATGATATGGTTTCCTACAAACATTAACCTTTTGAGGGTATTGCGTGTGTTCTTCTCTCATCCAGTGAGGATTTTCCGTTGACCAGTAGCGGCAATTTTGCCGATTGGCATGGCCGTTAAGAGACAAAGTACACTCATCAGAAAACATAACGTCTTCTAATTGGATGATATTGTTATCCAACATGTCCTTCACTTGCTCACAAAAATAAGTTCTTCTGTCAAAATCGTCTTCCATGAGCTCCTGAGTAGGTTTCATTTTATATGCATGCATTTTATTTTCTTTTGATATGTTGTTTCAACATATGTTGTATGCGGGTTTTCCTCAAACTCCAGCATCACATCTAATTTGAGTTTATCACTCATTGCATTGGCAGATGACCAAACTCGCGAAACTGCTTCTCTATTTTGCTTATTGTTCCTTGAGGTATGGGCGGTAAATTAGGAAATTTTTCATGAAATAGGCAAGCTACTTTCTGTTGTGTTCGAGTTTTGTCTCCGTATCCAATCAATAACAGTAAAACTGTTATTTTATGCATTTCCGTTAATCTAGCCATTTGCCAGACTCGAAATCAACGAACTTCAAACTTAAATTAAAATACTGACAAATAATGTTGTAACATACAAAACAAGTTGACAAGGCGTTTTAAACTAACGTTGCCACGGAAATTATTTACAGTTTTTCAAGAGATGACATCTAAAAATAAAATTACCATGGTTTTTGCTTACTTTATTATTATCAATACCTCAACATGAAATAAGTTTTGAGTATATTGCAATAAGTTTTGAGTGTATTTTATCGAATTTCGGTAAGCACATGATTTTAATTTATTTTATCTCAATTGTTGCAATAAACTTGAAAGCGATAACATTTTTGAATAGAGAATGAAGAGACCTTTCAAACGATATGTCACAAATCTATACTTCCTATTTGAAAAATTGGGGGTTGTACCCGTCATTCGACGGAGGTTGAAGGTAGGAGTAGCATTTTTCCGTTGAAGTATGTCAAATTATAATTAAAACTTAACGTGTTTCGGGATTTTGTTAAAATATGTACCGTAACCGAAATAATGAATTTATTCCATTTGACTTTTACACACTGTATAAAATCATAATTTGAAATTGTTAATTTCAACTAATCGTAAAGTCATCAGGACTTTTCACAACAGTTTTTTTGTGAAAAATATTACTGCAGTTTCATCCAAAGATTGAATCCAGTTCCAAACAGTGCATCACTAATATTCTTCGTGTTATAGTTGTTCCAGACAACATCATCAAAATCATAAAAGCACAAAATGAAAAGCGTACAAGTATTAAAAGCATACAAGCACAAAAATATCAAAGTATAAGAACCACTAATAGCATGAAAACAGGAATAAATTGGATACAATGAGGTGGCTACTGTTGGACATTGCCGAAATCTCGGATCTTAATAATCACATAGTCTGTTTGCAGGAGTGTAAAACAACAGCTTTGACTTTCCTTGATGATTTCTAGAATTAGCATTTCGATCAGAAGTTGTAAGGTTTAGTGCAATAAACCTTAGGGTAAGACCCTGAATGTTGTAATAGTTCCTATTAAATCAACCATTGGAAAGGGTAGAAACTTTCAGAACCTTTCAGAGCCTTCATCCTAGTTTTATTGGTATTCTTGAAGTGTCTCCTATCCTGGTGTAACATAGTTGGTCTACAGTGACAAGTGTTGAAAAGGGGTATAGTTGCTTGAAACTTCTGTAGATAGTGTCCGAATAAGAGTTTTCAATTTGGTAACCCTTTTCAGCACTTATAATTGAATTTCTATAAAAAGTCAAGAACGGACCTACGCTCTTGCCTTCGCAAGTAAAGAGCTAGTCATTCCAACTGGGCACAGGTATCGCTCTAGCTAGATAAAGAAAAGAGTAAGGAAGTTGTGCAGTGTGTAAAAAAATCGTCTGAGTAAGGCAGCTTCGAATATACACATATTTACTCGGTATGGAAGGCGAGGTAAAGGGGGGGATTTAATAATTACTGTGTAAAACGTGATAAAAATTGTTCAAACAATCGCATATGTTGAAAGTAAATATGCAAACATCATCGCAGGATTTCAAATGATTACGCTAGAGACAGGTGGTATAAACAATACAATTTCAGGAGTTTGATATCATCATTATTATATACCTCACGTTTGATTTATTGATAGCAATCTCGTTATCTCAGTTCAAATGTGATATGTATATGATTGGGTGATTTCGCTAAGTATAATAGGGGAGCCCAAGCGGAGATTTCGGAATTTACTAAAGCTCGGCAGATTAATATACAGGGAGATACCTTGTACCCGGTTAAGTAACTCCACCAAATATGAGCCCCATATATAAGGCCGCCCGTGATGGATGAAGGATCAGATTAGTAAAGAAAATTGATCATCAGAAATTCTCGAGCGCGTCAGATTAAGGTAGGGTGAGTTAATTAATTCCATGCTAAAAAGTGTATATTCCAGTAATCTGACAATTTGAGAGTGACGTAAAGAAAGGAAAGGGCAGCAAAGTTGTAAAAAAATAATTGAATTTGGACATTCTCGAGCCTAGCTAATTTTTTTATTTTGAAGGAAATAACGAAAATAACGAAATAACAAAAATTCGTCGATAAAGTTTAATGCGTGCAGCTGTGTGATACCTATATTTCCCTTTCCGAGTTTCTATTCCTCTTTCACTTTTTCTCATTCTATTACTCACTCACTCCGTCCCCACTCTGAATTCTGTTGTCATGACGCCATCACAGCTGATCACAGAGACTCGTGATGAAGATGAAGATTAATTAATCAATTGATTATAAAAAACTAACTTTTTTTGAGCATTTTTAAAAATTATTTTCTTATAAATACAAGTATTCTACTTAAAAAACACACACTTATTTATTTGCATGTTATTCCCTGAGCTTCTCAATTATTTAAGTTCAATGATTTGAAGAAATTTCAAAAAATATTTTTTTTGTCAGATTAGGCGAATCCCTCTAGATAATCGTCAGATTATGAGACATCACGTCTAGAACATAAAGATGAACCATATTACAGGGTGTAACTAAATGAGTGTGAAACATTTGAGGAGGTGATTCCTCATCGAAAAAAAGATAGGATCTTTCATGTAAAGAAACTTCATTGGAGCCTCCCTTGTTGAGATACAGCCCCTTAAAGGGGGTACATAAAATTTTCAAAACAATTTTTTTCACAAGCACTGAAAAAGTTACAATAATAAAATTACCCTGACGTTTTTTACTGCCAAAAAGACACTTAGCCAGTAATTTATTTGGTTTGCCCCATGGTTGTAAGGGGTGGAAAACGCAACCCCTAAAATTTATTTCCAATGTAACTTTTTGTTTTATTATTTGTTTACCATTTAAAAATTTATTTCCGATAGCCTGTTTCATTCTAAACAAAAAATGTCTCTTGGGTTTTTTGCCCAAAATAAACCAGTTCGCAGCAAAAAATTATTTTACGAACAACTACAGAGATACATCGTCATAAATGCGAACTGGATGTATTGTTATTTTGTAGTTAGTACCTGCATTAAATGATTAAAGGATGATAAACAAAACTAATTCATTAATAACAAAACACAAAACATGTAGAAATCATAGTAAATGTTCAATATGTCTACCTTCAGACATTACGCATGCGTCTAGACATCGGCGCATTGATCCACGTATTCGCTCAAATATTCCTGGAGTTTCTCTGATTACCCTGCACGTATCGATGATGCGGTTTCTTAAGTCCTCTACATCGCGAACAGGAGTACGATAAACCAAATGCTGTAAATGGCCCCAAATAGAGAAATCGAGAGGACTGAGATCCGAGGATCGAGCGAGACAGTTCTGTGGTCCTCCTCGACCTATCCACTAATTTGCATATGTTTCAGTTAAATGCTGACGTGCTACTTGACTAAAATGGGCGGGAGCTCCATCATGCATAATAAACATATCCCTTCTGACGCCCAAAGGAACTTCCTCCAGCAGTACTGGATACACACTCTTAAAAATTGAACGTATGCCTCACCATTTAATCGAGGAGGTAGAAAATGAGGCCCAATTAAATCATCCCCAATAACTCCGAGCCACACGTTCAGAGAAAACTGTTCTTGATGGTAAGTTTCGACAATAGCGTGAGGGTTTTCATCAGCCCATATGTGGTAATTATGAAAATTAATAATCTTGTCCCGAGAAAAACTACATTCGTCTGTGAATTTCCAGCATCCAATTGCAAAATTCAAGACGGTTCGGAAAGTCTCGCGGTAACAGTGCCTGTACTCGTTGCAGATGGTAAGGGTATAAGAGTTGTTCCCTTAAAATTCGAAATACCGTCATATGATCACCATTTAGCTGGAAAGCAATCTTTCTAGTACTGGTAGTAGGTTGTTCTTCAATCAAATTAAGTACTGCTTCCTCAAGCTGTGGTGTTCGTACTTCTCGATGGTGACCACGGTGGTCTTTTTGAATTTCTATCCTCTCAGTTACTTTCTAAAATTGTCACCTTTGTAAAATACTACCCGCACAAGTATAGTTCACAACCGTATACTCTGGTCATAAGAACATTTCAGGTTGACCTTTTTTCTTCGCCCCAAAAAAGTATTAACGAAGTGTCATTCGATTTGGAATAGCGTGTAGATGATTGAAAAAAAACAAGTGTCATTTGCAAAAATTGCAAAAGTTATAAACAATTACCTGAAAAAATGGGGTTCGCTTTTTGCAAATATCTCAAAAGCTATTTAAGATTTTTCAAATTTGAAAAACGATTCCAAAAGAGGAGAAAGTTTCCCAAAAAACTCCTTCCTCCCGGAACTGTAGGACCAATATTAAAAATTTTCTCAGAGTGTTGAAAATAGGCCCTAAAACGGGTACTTTGAAGGCTTGGGACATTAGAAGTAACATAGGATACTTTCTATTGAAAAAAAATGTATGTAAAATAAAAAAATTGGTTGTCGAAAAATCTCAAAATCTACCTACTTTGTTGGTTAGGTTAGGTTAGTTTAGGTTCAGGTTAGGATAGGTTAGATTAGGTTTGGGTTAGGTTAGGTTAGATCAGGGGTCTCCAAACTTTGAAGCCTTCGGGCCATAATGATTTTTTCAGTTTGTTCCAAGGGCCAATTTCTGCCCTTAACTACATTTCTAGACTAGGATAGTCGCAAAGTGCGTGACCTAAGCATACTTACGCTTTTTTGCATTTAAATTATTATTGTGTATTGTGACACTTACCGACGTCTAGTGGCGAGTAGTGGTACTATGTACTATCTTTTTCAGCTACCCGTTAGGTGGCATTAGGCGTAATTAAATATTTGGAATTACCGCGTTGGTTGAGAAAGTTCTGGTTCTAGCTAGTGTATTCCGATCACCTCGAGATGGCAGTAATAATTGCATATAAAAAGGCTAGCGGCGCAACTTCGAGTTAGTCTGCGTAGGAAAGGCGAAGGAAGCGAAACTGTCTATTGTGAAATAAAGTAACACCCGTCAATAAAAGTATTTTGATTTGACTTATTGTTTTTATGTGTGATTTGTTAGTATGGAAAAGAAGCGAAAAATCGACAGTGAATGCAGAACGTTCCAAGAAAAATGGAACTTTCAGTATTTTGTGATTGAGTCCAGTAATGAGGCGCTATGTTTAATTTGTAATGAAACCATAGCTGTTCTCAAAGACTATAACATTGAACGACACTATGAATCGAAACATCTTCAAAGTTACTCCAAGTATACAGGAAGTTTGCGGAAGAAAAAATTTGAAGCTTTGAAACGCGGACTCAAATCGCAGCAATCTTTGATTACCAAAGCGAATACTGAACAAGAGTTTGCAACGCGCGCCAGCTTTCGTGTGGCTCTTGAAATCGGAAAACGTGGAAAACCATTCACCGATGGAGAAATGATAAAAGAATGCTTGATTGCAGTAGCCGAAAAAATATGCCCCAAAAAGGTAAATTTATTTAAAAGTGTCAGTTTGTCAGCAAACACCGTGGCTCGGAGGGTGCAAGACATCGCAGAAAATATATCATCTCAACTGTCTGACAAAAATGGACATCATGAGTGGTTTTCTCTAGCAGTGGATGAGTCAACGGATGTGTCAGATACTGCTCAGGTGTCGATTTTTATTCGCGGAGTAGATAAAAGCTATGTGTATGAAGAACTTCTTGATACTGATAGTATTCACGGCACGACAACTGGGGCAGATATTTTTGAGGGAGTTGAAAATGCCATTAATAAAAAGAACCTTCGATGGAGAAAATTGAAATCTATAACAACTGATGGAGGCAAAAATATGTATGGTAAAAAAAAGGAGTGGTTGCACTTGTGTCAAAGGCTGTAGAAAATGATGGTGGTTCAAAACCATTATTCTTACATTGTATCATTCATCAACAGTCCTTGTGCGGAAAATGTTTGGATATGTCTGAAGTTCTAAAACCAGTCATATCAGTTGTTAACTTCATCAGATCCACTGGGCTGAATCACCGACAATTCCGCGAGTTTATTCAACAGATTGGAGAAAATGATTTACCATATCATACTGCCGTACGCTGGCTTAGTTGCGGAAAGTCCTTAAGGGCTTTTTTGAACTTCGAGCAGAGATCGAAAATTTTTTAAATGAGAAGCAGCGCCCTTTTGCCGATTTAGAAAATAGTGAATGGATGTGGAAGTTAGCCATCTATGTCGATTTGACAAATGATATGAACGAACTGAATATGAGATTGCAAGAAGAAAATCAGCTTCTCCCTGATTTATACACCAATATCAAATCCTTCAGTCAGAAAATAATACTATTTCAATCGCAATTACGTAAAAAATGTTTGACATATTTTGAAACATGTGAAATATTCAGCCACACTACAGAGACTGAATTTCTCGTCAATTTTGCAATCGAAACTTTGAGTGCTTTGAAGATAAATTTTGATATTCGTTTTTCAGATTTTGATGTCATTGCGAATGAAATTAAGATTTTTCAAAATCCTTTTGATTCAGACATTGAAACCCTGGCTCCGGAAGTCCAAATGGAAATTATTGATTTACGGTGCAGTGATATGCTTAAGAACAAATATCAAAATTCATCTTTGTGGGAATTTTATAAGAGTCTTCCACTGGAACAATTTGATAATTTGCATAAATTTGCTCATGGGTTGTTTTCTGTTTTTGGTACTACTTAGTTGTGTGAGCAAACGTTTTCCAAGATGAAGTACACAAAGAATGTTTACAGATCTCAATTGACCGATGAGCATCTTGAATCTCTTTTGATAATTGGTACAAGTAAAATTGATCCACAACTACAAAGTATTGTCGGTGGAAAATCACAATTACGTAAATCTCATTAGTGTTTTTGTTTTACTGCGATTCATTTCAATTATTTGTTAGTTATCAATATGCTCAAACTTAGATACTTAAGTTAAGTTTTCTTTGTCATCATTTCTGTCGTTAAATTTTACCTGACAAGTAAATAAAACCGAGTAATTATCATTCTGTGTTTTCATTTTCAACTTATCACAGCAATAGTAACAACAATTAGGTAATCATTGGCTGTCGCGGGCCAGATTGATGACAGTAAATCATTGGCTGTCGTGGGCCGGATTGATGACACTGGCGGGCCGGATTTGGCCCGCGGGCCGTAGTTTGGAGACCCCTGGGTTAGGTAATAATTTTTAAAAATTGATAATCCCAGCCAACCATTAAAATATAGTCTGTCAATACAGATCCCGAACTTGGGAGTTACAAGCAAACAAACATATATACATACATACAGGTGAAGCCAATATAAAGCATGTAAAAAATCGCTAATCGTCCACGTTTCCACAATCATATATTGGATAGGAATTTACCCGTGACTAAAATAATTGTAGCACATTCCTAAACATATTGCACTCACACGCGTGCTCGGGATTTTTTAAAAGGTTCGTTAACTCATTATCATTCAAAAGCGGACGTCACATAGTCATCGCAGTTCCGTTGCTTTTCCTTCCGCACGAGAAACGGGAATGATTTTATTAACCCATATTTGCTGGGGTTCGTTCTAATGAACCTCAAGACATATACGACTGAATGTATTTGTAAGAAATTGAAAAACAACGTGATAAACAATATCAAAGATATACACACGTGCTCCTATTCCGGAAAATCGAAGCCTTTTAATTGTTTGCAAATAATAGCTTAATGAATATAGTTTAAAAAACTAAAAAACACGCTTTTAAGGAACATATAACTAAAAAGTTAAAAAAAATTAAATAAGCAACGGACGCTTGATATACAAAAAATATCGCACAAAGCGCCAAGTACATTACACTATATAGTAATGAATATTAACAAAAAATTAAAAAAAAACAGTATATGAAGAACCGATAACTACTAATTATAAATAAAAATAGATTTCACATACTTTTTAAATCTAAGGAAAGGTAACCTCAGTTTTTCAATATTATGCAATGAGTATTGAAGGATCTGACAATTCTGCATAAGGCTAATTGCACACACACCGATTGTGGACGGCCGATTTTATACCGGTGATCGACGCTGATCACCGGTCGGCGTGTGTGCCAGGTCCCGTACCCACATGTGGTTCACTATTGAAATTTGGACGGCCGATTTTATACCGCTGTGTGTGTGCAACGAGCGTTACGCTTGTTGCACACACATCGTGTGTGCAACTAGCGGTGTGTGTGCAACTAGCGGTGTGTGTGTGTGCAACTAGCGTAACGCTAGTTGCACACACACACCGATTATGGACGGCCGACTAGCGTAACGCTAGTTGCACACACACCGATTTTGTACCGGTCGTCCAAATTCCAATAGTGAACCACATGAGGGAACGGGACCTTGCACACACGCCGACCGGTGATCGTCGCCGGTAAAATACCGGTGAGCAGCCGTCCACTGCCACTGTATCGCCGGCAGTACCGGAAAGTAGTGGTGTACATGACTAAATACACTCTTGCATACTCACCGGTTTTATAAAGACCATTCCAGTCTCGAATGCTCGGTGAAATTGTAGTTACTACGCATTAACTTCGTTTTGGTAGTGCGTGCTAATTACAACAAAACAACTGATTGTTCGACCGATAAAAATCCGGTGAGTGTGCAAGCACCCGCTACCAATAAAATATCGGCCGATTTTATACTGGTCGTCTAATATCGGTGTGTGTGCAACTAGCGTAGAGTATTTTCCTGAATTGGTTTTTCTAAATGGGGTTGCAAAGAGATCATGTTTCGCAAGTCTCTGCAGGGTGTATTCAATGAAATTTTTGTTATCAACGTAGGACAATCGACAAGTTTATTGAATAATTTGTACAGCATTAATATATCTGACATTTTTCTTCTATTTGTAAGAGACAACAAAGAATACTTTTTGAAAACTGTACGGAAATTTCCATTGATTATAGAAATGTCAGTTTTACGCGCCAATTGTTTGACGAATTTATTTTGAACACTTTCAATTCTCTGTTAGTGAATCGAATATTGTGGACTCCAAACGACAGATGCAAAGTTCAAACGACTATATACATAAGAGTAATATAGATTTAGAAGTGTGATTTAGAAGATGCACTATCATGACGATCGCGCCGGAATACTTGATATTTGTCGTTGAAAAGTTCAGCAGAGATCATATTGTCATTTAACCATGTTTCTGTGAGGCATATCACGTCATAGTTGAATATAAAATATTCAAATAGAAATCATGTGGCTAAAGACAGCGGGAGCCTCGCAAGGAAGAGATGCTATCACAACCAGTGCTTGTACTTCTCTACATCAGAGGATTATCGGAGAGGATAAGAAGAATTGGTTCCATATACAACATCAGAACCTGCTTCAGATCCGGTAACACTATTCGTAGCAGCCTCACGAAAACCAGGCCACCAAACGCGGACTGCGATTCCAAGAATTGCATTTATGGGATACCCTGTGATTGCGGAAAATCTTATATTGGTGAAACTAAGAGGCCATTAAATGTTCGCATTGCCGAGCACAAGAAACACACACAGCGAGGGGAACCAGCAAATCAGGAATAGCAGACCATGTTTGGACCCATCAACACAACATCGAGTGGTCCCAAGCTGAGATCTTGCACAGAGGAACATTGGTTTAGAAGAGAATTCAAGGAAGCCGCATACATGTTGTCCAACAATGTATTCAGCCAGGCCAGCGTAGAAATACGTAACATATGGAAACCCGTTATCAAGCGAAAAATGGCCAACTACCGCCAAAGGGTCATCTCCCACGGAACCAGTGAAGCGGAAAATGGAAAGCGGGGATAAGTGAAAGTACTCGAACGACCTATAAATAGTCATCTCTCGGAGGAATCAGTCCAGTCATCACCCGAAGACGATTGTAGATACTAACAATCGAAACGTCGTGAACTAACGTGACTTGGAATCACTCAACTTTTTATTTTTATTTTCTTTTTTTATTTATTTATTTTTGTTCAATTGTTCTATTTTACTTGTATTTTATTTCACTATTATTTCATTTCAGGTTTATTTTGATTAATACAATTGTTATTTTCAGCTATTCATTTTTATTTTCTTCTTTTTTTTTTAGTTGTTTCAGGGATTTCAAATCATTTTATATAGTAGACAATGGAAGTCCGAACTAGTGAAATTCAGAATTCATGTATCTTAGACCGAAGTCCTCTACAATTTTGATAAAAAATATTCAGTGTATAAGCCATTTTTGCTACAAAATAAGTTAATGATGTTACGAGTAGATATTGATTTATATTTTCTGAAGCATGTCATGTGTCACGAAAATGCTTCCATTTTTTATCCAGACAAACTTATAATTTTTTTTGCTTGGCAATTTGCCGAGTTTCTCTATGCAAAATTTTGTTCATAAGTGTGATATGTTCATTGATATAAATTTTATCAGAAATGTCAACCACTTCCAAGGTTGAATTATTTGATCCAGCATCCATTTTCTTAGCTTTTACTGAAGTTAGTAAAGCATCGCGGTACTTGCGACTAGAAAAAGTTTCAATTTTTTTTTTGGTCTGTCTCTAGGGGAAAATTTTTTGTTAGTTGGAACACGATGAATACAATCAATCATATTCTCATTGATCGAAAAAAAAACTTTTCAGTTCGATGTTCTTTAAAAACGTGTTTTTTTTAGTTTTTAAACTATATTTATTTTATCTAAACTTTGGGATCAATCAGCCGTATATTGTTTAGAAAAATGACGATTGATATTTTCCGATTCCGGAGAGCGAGTCTGAAAATGCAAGGAGGTTGTGTACAGCGCCATCTGCCCGCGAATAGATCAAGCAATAATGTCGATAATTCTGTCAAATACAGATGCCTAGCTTGAGAGTTACAAACAAACTGACATACAAACAAACATACATACATACAGGTGAAGCTAATATAAAGCGTGTAAAAAAGGAAGTTGCCTCAATATTTTGAGCAGGATGTTATTTTCTACTGAAAGCTATAATAGCGATAAAAAGCGATTTCTCACTCGGTGATCGATATCAAAGTTTGGATTTGCAACATATCGCCGTTTTGGAACCTTGCCTTATCTTTGACATTCTTGGTTTGAGTTTTTTGATGGTTTCCACGGATGACACCTTCATGGTAGTCGTCATAGCAATTACTTAGGTACCCAGATTGTTACTTGCTAAGGATATGAGAGTTCAAAATTTACAATACAAAATTTACAATACCGGAAAAGGAAAAATGGGAATATCAGATTATGAAAATAAGTCTGATACTGAAAATAATGTCAATACAAAAACCTAGTGAATGCAGTAAACTGATAACTGAAAATGCGGAAAATATTTGGTCCCAACAGGGTGGAGCACCGCCTCATAATTACGGGACCGTATGACTCGATCAATTATTTCATGATGGATACTTTGCTAGTAATGCATCGTTCCTTTGACCAGCCCGTTTCCCCGATCTGTCTCCTGTGGACTACTATGTATGTGGACATTTTGAAAATATTATATATGTAGATCCTGCAACAAATAAGGAGAATATGGTTTCTAAAGATTTGCAAGCATTCAACGTTCAAGATGCCGATGAAATCAATCGTGCTGTAAATAACAATTTGATGAAGAGAGTCAATAAATGCCTGGAGGTTATCTAAGTTTGTGATGATGCAGAACTTTTTTCAAACAGATAAACTTTTTGACAAATCGACACTAAAAAAACTTTTCTATTTGTTGGGAACAACTTGAAAAAAACTTGTATACAGGGTTTAGCGCGATGACCGTCGGTTAGCCGTATTTTGGGAACCAATAGGATTCATATCCTGAATTGGCAAACATCCATGACCTGCTATGACTTGTTCGAACAAAATGTATAACTGTTCAGTTAAAAAATGATCAGACAAAAAAATTATACCACGCCGCCCATGCCATAAAAGAAACTGCCGAAGTTCGGTAATGATTTAGTTCTTATGCAATTCGAATTAACATCGTATATACTATAATATTAGGTCGTTTCAGAAGTTTTGTCCGTTTTAATGGCATGTGCTCTTGTTGCTCCGTATCTCAATAAATATTTATTCTACTTATTCAGCATATTAACATATTTTGTCATTAAGCGATTTCTGGTCAATTTTTCTCTGCGAATTCCAAATGAACCAAGACGCTACCAAAACAGCCTAAAAAATTAACAAGGCATTTGGCAATGTGTTAATGGACGCTCTATTTGAACCACCCAGGCACTTCCCGAAGGCGAAAATCTACCGAAAAAAGACCATGGTTACTGTATGGTGGTGAGCAACTGATGTGATTCACTATAACTTTCTGCAAACGGGCCAAACCACCACAGCAGAGTTCTTTTGTGAGGAAATCGACGAAATTTACCCACCGTAAATTGCGTCAGCAGCAGCTGCTCAACGACAACACCCGTCCGTACGTTTTACAAATCGCCGTCCGAAAATTGGACGAATTGAGCGTCGAAGTTATGCCTCATCCACCATCCTCCCCAGACCTTTGGCCAACCGACTACCATCTTTCCAATCCGATAACTTTCTCACGAGTAAAATCTTCGCCAATCAGGACCAGGCAAAAATGTCCTTCGTCGACTTCATCGAATCCCGATCACTTTGAAAACAGTGCACTGATTCAAATGGCTCTTATTTCGATTGAATTGAATACGTCTCCACTGAGATATTACAGTTTGAAGTAGATTCATAAAAACGGTCAAAACTTCTGAAACGACCTATATGTATGTCATTGTAAAATAAACGATATGCCTATTTTTCAATAAGTGAAAAACTGGACAAACAGTCAAAAGTTGATTATGTTGATGAATTGTTAGGACAATAGTTAACTTCAACAAAAAAATGCAATATAAAGATATCTATTGATCGTGAAGAGCAAATTGTGAAAATATTTATCTGATGTGGGCACAAACATCGAAATAGTCGAATAACAATATAAAAATAATGACTCAACACTATGAAACACTGATAAAATTAGCCCACAATGGAAGCATACTCAGAGTAAAGTGGAAAATTGTGCACAAAGAAAAGTAGATAGAGCACGCTCGAGAATTAATGCGGATATAGAAGACTTATAAACTGAAAAGAAACAAAGATGTTCCAAAGTCTTTGGTTGTTTCTACAATTCTTATACAGGATAGGACTTAGTAAGCAGTGAACACATTCGAACAATTTAATTCGTAAGATACAGAAAAAACTTCAAATTTTTATATAGGGTTGGCAAGTACTCTTATTTACCAATCCAGTATCGAAAACAAATGTGCATCGTAGACAATATTTTTATTTTTCAATGGCGGTGAACGATACATCATTGGGAGATGTTCAAGCAAATGATCAAGTTTAATTAACATTAAAGAACAATAACAAATTTGAAGAATTTCTTAATTTCCTACTTCAAAAATAGGTAAACATTTTCTGGTACTTCTCGACTGATTTATTATTAAGAGGTGGTTCTCGTAACTGTATTCTATGTCATTCACTATTTTTTTTTTCAATTTCCAAATCATTTTGAGTGTACTTTCAGCACGTATTATAGCGTTTTTTTAACTATATAAGCATTACTTGAGTTCTGAATATAACTCGTTATGTTTTTGTTACAGCAACACGTATCAGGAAATTTTATTCATATACTTAGTGCTATGAGACATTTTCAGTCATATTTTCCAAGAGACAATTTACGGTAACTGAAAATCTACTTTCGAATGTTGCCTCATATTCTTTTAACATAATTTTCACTAATGTATATAATTTGACTTATCTTTTTTTCTTTCTCAATCAATCCTTCCTTGAATAATCGGTGCCCTTTTTTCAAGAATTGACACCTTCAAATTGTTGGTAAATGTTATTGAAATATATAGCATTCAGCGCTCCTAATGAAACTACTAACTAACTACTCCCTATATTCAATTTTTTTCTAAATCCTATCATACATGTTCCATAATTTTGAATTGAAAACAGAAGAATTTAGTTTTCTTTGGTGCAGGTAAAAAATTGCAATCGTTATTAACAAAATGATTTTATTGGACCCCACAGGACATATTTCGGTGTATCCTTTCCGAAGCTCTGCTCTATCAGATATAATCCTCACAGTTGTAGGGGGCTGTGGAGAAACAATCTTTAGAGTCGTAGGGGGCTGTAGAGAATCAATCATTCCTCAGAGCCGTAGGGGACTGTGTGGCATGGTTAAGTTGTTAGAAACGCAAGTTTCTAAATGCATAAAATGGATGTTCCATTTACCGTAATTGGGGTACTGCAAAGTTTTCCCCAGTTCGTTAGCAGAAGCTGTGATGCTTCTGGAAATAATATTTAAGCAATTTTGAAAAAAGCTCGTTAAAGAGTAGGAAATTTCCATTATTTCCATTATTTATAATTTTAATTTGACGTTGAAAATAGGGTTCCGCGTGGCTGTTTTCCAATCTCCGTTGGCATAAATAATGGGATAAAAGGTATAAATAATTGGCCTATAAATTTTAAACTTCGTGGAGCCCTTTTGATATATATATATACTTCATAAGATCCTGCGATAAAAGTTCATAAAATATTATTAATTTGTTAATTATGATTTTTTATAACTACTGCAGAATGAAATATCTAAAAATTATTGATAAAATTTTTTTGATCAATTGATATTTAGCTATGTCTGTTTTCACATTAAACAATGGCAGTTATTAACATAGGATATGAAGTTTTATGTGATTTGTTTATTAAATTGTTGTAAACAAATAGATAAATTCAATATTTTTGAAATTTTTTTGCTATTTTGTTGTCTGGAGATAATTGCCATTGTTTAATGTGGAAACAGACAGCTAAATATCAATTGATCAAAACATTTTTATCAACAATTTTTAGATATTTCATTTTGCAATAGTTATAAACAATCATAATTAACAAATTAATACATTTTTATGAACTTTTATCGCAGGATCCTATGAAGTATATATATCAAAAGGGCTCCACGAAGTTTAAAATTTATAGGGCGATTATTTATACCTTTCATCCCATTATTTATACTAACGGAAATTGGAAAAAAATTGTTAGTTAACAATTGAGTAACTTTTTGAAAAATGGTGATGAAACTTTTTTTTCTACGGGACCCCATTCATTCAAATGTTAAGAAGATACTAGATTTTTTTCAAATTTTTAAAATGACATTTTATGTTATAAAAAAATTATTTCTTTTGATAAACTCTCTTTAGCGGCAGCGCGCGCATGCCGTAACAGCCGCGCGGAACCCTATTTTCAACATCATTATTATAAATATAAATTATAAATAATGGAGATAGAGTTTCGGGAGTCGGGACTTTCCTCCTCTTTAGCGAGCTTTTTTCAAAATTACTTAAATATTAATATTTTTTGAGTTATTAACGAAAAACTAAATACCATTTTTTTAATCTTATTTTCTACCTGCACCAAAATCCTTCAAAAACCTTTTTCTAGAGGTGATTCCGAATCGAATGAGTTATCGCTTATATTTTTAGGACCTTTATCTCTATTTTTCATGTTTTTGAACTTTGAACTTGAAAATACACTCAAAAACTAAAATGTAATGCAAAACGTAATGAAATCTAAAATACGACAAAGAACATTATTTAACATATCAGGCGTTATCGACCTAATCGCAAGCGTTATTTTCTTTTAAGTCATTCAAATCTGAAGGTTTAATTTTGTACACATTGCTCTTTGCGTATCCCCATAAGAAGAAATGTAATGATGAAAGATCAGGTGATCGCGCTGGTCATTCAATTGATCCTCGCCTCCCTATCCACCGATTGGGAAATGTTTAATCGAGGTATTGCCGGACATTAACTTGGTAATGTGGTGGGGCTTCATCCTGCTGAAATTGGAAATTGAGGGTTTCCTGATCAGGATATAAATTTGCTAAACTTGGAATGATATAATTTTGAAGTAGTGCCAAATAATTATCGCCATTCAAGTTGCCCTCAATGAAAAAGGGACCAATGATATGGTTTCCTACCTACAATCCCTGCCAAAACATTAACCTTTTCAGGGTATATTGCGGGTGTTCTTCTCTCATTCATTGACCAGTAGCTGAAATTTTGCCGATCAGAAAACATAACGTAATTGAATAATATTATTATCCAACATGTCCATTATTTGCTCACAAAAATAAGTTCTTCTATCAAAATCGTCTTCCATGAGCTCCCGAGTAGGTATCATTTTGTAGGGATACATTTTATTTTCATTCAATATGTTTACTATCGATGTATGGCTTACATTGAATGTAGTGGATGCCTGTCTACTCGATGTATGTGGGTTTTCCTCAAACTCTAGCATCACATCTAATTTGACTTCAACACTCATTGCATTGACAGTTGCTTTTTTATCTGCCCCACATGACCAAGCTCGCGAAACTGCTTCTCTATTTTGCTTATTGTTTCTTGAGATATGGGAGGTAAATTTGAAATTTCTCATGAAATAGGCGAGCTACTTTCCGTTGTGTTCGGGATTTTCAAGATTTCCGTTAATCTAACCATTTGTCAGACTTGAAGTTAACGAACTTTAAACTTAAATTAAAATACTGACAATGTTGCAAAATATAAAACAAGTTGACAAGGCGTTTTAAACTAACGTTGCCACGGAAATTATTTACAGTTTTTTAAAGGATACCATCTGAAAAGAACATCGCTATGGTTTTTGCATACTTTTTTATTATTAATACCTCAACATGAAATAAGTTCAGAGTATATTGCAATAATTTTTGAGAGTATTTTATGGAATTTCGGTAACCACAAGATTTTAATTTATTTTATCTCAATTGTTTCAACTTGAAAGCGATAACATTTTTGAATAGAAAATGAAGATACCTTTCAAACAATATATCACAAATCTTTACTTCACATTTAAAATATTTGGTGTTGTACCTGTCATTCGACGGGTGTTGAAGGTAAGGATATTAGCATTTTTCCGTTGAAATATGTCAAATTATAATTTAAATTTGACGTATTTCGGGATTTTGTTAAAATATGTACCGTAACCGAAATAATGAATTTATTCCATTTGGCTTTTATACACTGTATATCGTTTAATACATTATTTGTAAAAAAGGGATGAAATGCTCGCCTGATTTTTTAAATAGTTCTTCAAATCCATTGAAAAACTATTGATAAATAATATATTTAATTTCCGAAATAATTTTTCACAAGTCATTTCCATTTGGAATTTTTTAATTTTTTAAAAAATTCTAAATGTTTTAAAGACTGGAATTATCTAAATGGAATGATCTGATATCTGATACGAGCTGAACATTTCATTTTTTATTTTTTCAACATTTCTTTGGATTATATTTGCAAAAATTGTTTCCAAAAAACAAACATTACTCACGTGTTTACCAATTTAAACACTTAATGAAATGTCAAATGTTGTTTACAATGATTATATTCATTTCTTTCAATGTGGTGTTATCATTGATGGGGTTTTTATTCAATTGACCTTAATTAACCGCCCCCTATTCTAATCAGCCTGAAATGGTCTTGATTGTCTACAGCGAAAGGGTGAACGCATCCACATACTACATAATTAATTAGGTAATTTGGTGTTTACAATTCGAACGATGTCAAAGTGCGGAAGGATCGAAAACATCTGTTGGGAGATAAATTAAACATGTGCAATATGCAGTTATCAACAATTACATCATCATCATCTCTATATCTGTAGATTGTGTGAACATAACGAAACGATACAAAATGTGAAAGTGTTATAAGTTCTCAACTTATCTTGGCTACGGTTAAAGAATTCTGCTCAATTTTCTAAACAGGTTATTGAAATTTTGTTAATGTCATGCTGAAATGATTTTTATTATTATTTTTGCGTTTTTCCCGGTTAACCTCAACTTCATTTCACTACTACACTGCCAATATAACACAAAAGGTACAAGTGAACTTCAGACTTATACTCGAATATCTATCGACTTATTAGCTCACTTCGTACCGCATTTTCAACTAGACTTGCCCCATCTGCCTGTTGGTAGTGTATATATTCTGAGGGAAGTCTCTGGAAGCCGACAGGAATCTTCACGAAGTAAAACGATATCTAGAACGATCGAGAAACGCAAGTAGAGTTTAGTGCGACCTTTGCCAAGCGACAGTAGATTTACAAAATTCAGCGGCGGCCGGCGTTCATTTTTTATAGGGGATAATCAACAGGTATCTGTATGTTCAATACAATTTGTTGTCAATTTAAGTCTTTGAGTAAACTTGGTGAGAATTTATCCAATTTAAATTTTTTCATTAGACAATTATTTCAATATTCCAACAACTGGTTTAAATTTCGAAAGTATAAGTTCAATGGGTGTAATGGGGAATGTTCCTGAATTTGGGTTATTACAGCAAATGCAAGTTTGAACAAAATAAAGTTGAGTTTCATTCATGAGTTTTTTAAATTCACTTGGAAAAGTATTCAAATTGATGTTTCAAATGTTGGGTTTTGATTTTTAAAGAGATTTGTTTCTAATTCACATATTGGCAACAGAGCCTATATCGAGTTGAAATAATTTATAGGTACCTGGATATTCTACTTTAAAAAAGGAAAATTATCTTTATAAATCAACAATTAAGGCAAAATATAAATTCTAGTTCAATACAACCTCCACAAGCCACATAAACAACAGTTGTTTTGTTATCTATTTCTATAGAGGAAGATAGGTTAGGTGCAGATTCATTGTCCTTTATTAGCTATAACCGATGTTGCCAAATGGTGAAATAGAAACGAATCCCTTTAAATGTTGAATGCATTATTTCATTCCTCTTTTTTAAGTATTTAAATAGTTTTTTAAAGAAAAAGGTTGAAATGATAAGTTTGAAATGCGTTGTTTTAGAGCTCTTTTATGAAAACTACTTGATTTTCGTCAGGAGGAACATTCCCCAGATGTTATTCTATTTAAATTAGGGGGCGTATCTTTTGACTCTTCTTATTACAAAAGTAATAGCATGTTTCTAATATCCAACTCATTGAATGTTTTTCATGCTGCTTGGTTAGAGTGAATGATTGTTGTCAATTACTTGAGAATTGCACAATTCCCCTCTTGTATAACATTTCTATATTTGGAACAAATTTGTGAGGAATATCACAAAATTTACGTAAATTTGTGAAATTTCGTAATTTTTGGGTTATTTGAGTGAACTATGTGAGAAATACCAAATTCTGTGAATAATTGTTGTCAATTACTTGAGAATTGCACAATTTCACTCTTTATAACATTTCTGTGATATTTGGAACAAATATAAGAGGAATATCACAAAATTTAAATGAATTTGTGAAATTTCCTAATATTTGGGTTATTTGAATGAATTATGCGAGAAATACCAAATTTTGTGAATAATTGTTGTCAATTATTCGATAATTGCACAATTCCATTCTTGTATAACATTTTTATGATATTTGAAACAAAATTGTGAGGAATATTACAAAATTTGAGTATATTCTTGAAATTTCATAATTTTTGAGTTATTTGAGTGAACTATGTAAGAAATACCCAATTATGTGAATAATTGTTGTCAATTACTTGAGAATTGCACAATTCCACTCTTGTATAACAATTCTATGATGGTTGAAACAAAATTGTGAGGAATATCACAAAATTTAAGTATATTTGTGAAATTTCATAATTTTTGGGTTATTTGAGTGAACTGTGTGAGAAATGCCCAATTCTGTGAATAATTGTTGTCAATTACTTGAGAATTGCACAATTCCACTCTTGTATAACATTTCTATGATATTTGGAACAAATTTGTGAGAAATATCACAAAATGTAAGTAAATTTGTGAAATTTCCTAATATTTAGATTATTTTAGTGAATTATGCAAGATATAGAAAATTGCACAATTCCACTCTTCTATAACATTTCTATGATATTTGAAACAAATTTGTAAAATTTCGTAATTTTTGGGTTATTTGAGTTAACTATGTGAGACCTACCGAATTCTGTGAATAATTGTTGTCGATTACTTGAGAATTGAACAATTCCACTCTTGTATAACATTTCTATGATATTTGGAACAAATTTATGAGAAATATCACAAAAATTCATGTAAATTTGTGAAATTTACTAATATTTGGGTTATTTGTGAGAAATACAAATTTGAAATATCACAAAATGTAAGTAAATTTGTGAAATTTCCTAATATTTCGGTTATTTTAGTGAATTATGCAAGAAATAGAAAATTGCACAATTCTACTCTTCTATAACATTTCTATGATATTTGAAACAAATTTGTAAAATTTCGTAATTTTTGGGTTATTTGAGTTAACTATGTGAGACATACCAAATTCTGTGAATAATTGTTGTCGATTACTTGAGAATTGAACAATTCCACTCTTGTAGAACATTTCTATGATATTTGGAACAAATTTATGAGAAATATCACAAAATTCATGTAAATTTGTGAAATTTACTAATATTTGGGTTATTTGTGAGAAATACAAATTTTGTGAATAATTGTGACAACTGACTTGAGAATTACACAATTTTACTCTTGTATAATATTTCTACGATATTTGAAACAAATTTGAGATGAATATCACAAAATTGAAGCAAATTTGTGAAATTTCTTGATCTTTGGGTTATTTGTGTGAATTATGTGAGAAATACCAAATTCTATAATATATAATTGACATACAGTGCTATAAAGAAACAATCGAGATGTTTTTACTTCTGAACATAATTCAAATCGTTCTTTTCGTATGAAACAGTTACTCTAAAACTGTTTCATATGAATTGAATAATATACTATTTAAAATATGGTTTGAAGCGTTCGAAGGTAAATTTTAACAATGAAGTTTTACTTTGAGGGAGGGAAACACAATAGAACTTTTTCAAACAACCCGCATCACTTATTAATGTATCGAATTCCATTCCTATATATAATTTGTTTCCGGTATTACTCATTACTCCTTACTTCATACAGGGCGTTTCTAATAATATTTGTCGAACTGATACAAGAGATAACTTATCAACACATCGTACAATTTTTTCTGAAAATGCACCGTTTTCTAAATCCATAGATGAAATTAATGTTCCGACTTTCTAAAATAACTGTTTTTTCCATAAAACTCGTGATTTTATCTAATTGCCTTTCAGTAATCAATACAGTCAAGTAACTGACGATCATTATCTAATATCATACAGTATGGACTTTTCTAGAATGGAATTCACATATCTCGATGTTTGGGTTATGACACTTTCAACTATAACACGCAGTAGGTATACTTACTAGATGTACTTATGATGCACTGTATTGGAACCTTTGGTGTAGTAATGAATATTACCACACCAATGAAAATGATCACTTGGTGATCGAAACACGTGTCGAAGTGTTAAAAATAACGATTTGGCGTTCAAACAACATAAAATTTTGCGAGACCGGAAAGTAAAAGAATTTGAACGTTTCGAATCATCAGGAGGTGATTTAAACTTGCGAATTTCGATCATCCCTTGATTGGTTGACGAAGCTTGCGTCAAGAAAGAGGTTAACACATTTTTGACTGAGTACTATGTAGTACTACGTATTACAACTCAAAAATTTCAAAGACGATGACAAATTTGATTGAGTTTACTTAAAACATGTTACATGTTTTTGAGATTGAACATGTACAAGTAGAAATTTATTTTTCAATGACTGAATACTATGAAGGCATATTTGGATGTAAAACAATTAAAGAAAGGTGAGATACACTGGTTTTTTTTCAATGACATCATTCCAAATTATCGATGAGTCATGAACACATACGAGTATATGTATAGCATGAATCAGATGTCGATTGATATGAATTTGAGGAATGGTGTTTGTATACAATGTTGATATCGAAATTTCGACTGATTGTTTTTGATATCATGAGCAAACGAATATCTGAAAGATCTTCTAGAAACAAATGAACGTGAAGTAGTCGTAGTCACACATATTTGCATGAGACAGAACGGTTACATAATAAGTGATGAATGCTTGAAGAGTGTTGAGACCGGTACGTATAACAATCAATTTTCAAATGCCTACGAAAGTTGAATCGAAAACGTGGAATTATTCCTGTGAACGCTGAAAAAAGTTCCTTACCTAAAGACGGATTTCCACTAAACGGACTCGCTTGCGACTAGTTTCGTTTTTAAAAACAAAAACGAAAACAAACTCGAATTCCATCAAACAGACATAAACTGGTCGCATGTTTTGTTGTGAACTGATTTCTATCGTTTTCATTACACGAACAGCAATTGAATTGCTGCATTCTTCAACTGTCCATACTTTTTTTTCCTCTAGTTCTACAAATGAAAATTGAACCTCATTCTTGTTTGAAATAAACAACAATACAATAAACTAATGAAAACAGCCTGATCAGTGCCGATAATCAAAATTTATACCTACCACAAATTAACACCGCTTCCACACAACGAACTCAGTTTACAAAAATACAGACAAAACACCAAGTCGTAATTCAGAGTTCAAGTCGTAATTTTGAATTTTGAGTCGTAATTTCGAGTTTGAAGTCAAAATTTCGAGATGAAAGACGAAATGTTGTTGTAATTTCGAGATTAAAGTGAAAATTTCGAGTTTTGAGTCGTAATTTCGAGTTTAAAGTACTAATTTCGAGTTTAAAGTCTTAATTTCGACTTTATAGTCGTAATTTCATAAATGAAGTGAAAATTTTGAAATCACAGTCAAATTTTCGAGATCAAAGTAAAAATTTCGAGATAAAAGTCTAAATTTCGAATTTGAAGTCGTAATTTCGAGTTTAGAGTCGTTATTTTGAAATTAAAGTCAAAATTTCCAGTTTTGAGTGGTGATTTCAAGCTGAAAGTCGTCATTTCGAATTTTGAGTCGTAATTTAGATATTAAAGTCGTGATTTCGAGTTTTGAGTCGCCATTTTGACTTCAAATCTTAATTTCGAATTTTACGTCGTAATTTCAAGTTTTGAGTCATAATTTCGAGTTTAAAGACGTAATTTCGAGATTGAAGTCAAAATTTCGAGATCGAAGTCAACATTTCGAGATCAAAGTCAAAGATTCGAGATAAAAGTCTAAATTTCAAGTTTGAAATCTATTTTTGAGAATGAAGTAAAAATTTTGAGTTTTGAGCCGTAATTTCGAAGTTGAAGTCGTAATTTCGAGATTCAAGTGGAAATTTCGCGTTTTGAAATGTAATTTCGAGTTCAAAGTCGTAATTTCGAAATTTAAATTATAATATCGTCGTAATTTCGAGATTGAAGTTACAATTTCGAGTGTTAAGTCGTAATTTTCAAATAACCAATAATGAAAATATGCATCCTCATATTGTTTTCATTTGTATTGCTTTTTTATTAGTTTTTCTGGAAAACAAAGCATACTATTTGAATGAATTAGGAGATAACCAAGATTAATTTTTGAATGTTTCATCAAACACAAAATCAAATGTTACAAGAAACTTCAATGGCGTACATTTTTTTTCAATTATGTTAGCTGAACTGTGACCTGGCCACTGGACTCAATAATTGAACCTCTGATCATTGAAAATAACTGGCAATTTCCACCAAAATCGGATGAGAAAAATTTACAAATTAATTCAAATACAGATTTTTTTTGAAAAGAAAACACACTGCATCTTGAAAACAATGCATTTTCGGACCTATGTTTATAATAAACCTTGTTTGAGTAATGACGATTTTCGTGTAAGATTTATCAATATTTCATAAAGCTGTCAGGGAATACACAAATTACCTTCCCATTTATTGTAAATATCTGAATTATTTTGGATTATGATTTCTCTTCAATCATGGCACCAGAATTTCTAATTTAAAATATAGAATTTACGCCTATCCAGATACGAAAGGATGTATTACAAGGACAGATGTACGGATGATATTCATGAGGACAGAAATAACACTTATCTTTGCTGCTATGAAATGAATAGAGACCGTAAATAAGTTAGTTTCCTCTAATAATCACAGTTAATTTTTTAAAAAATGTTTTGTTGCTATTTATCGATGAGTCACGCCAAAGATATCCACATTATGCTGATACATTATCATCTTCCTTGCCACAGGGATTGTTCAACCAGCAAAGGTGTCCATGAAATTCCAAGCATTCGACAAATACTATTCAGAATAATGAAATCAACAAATGAAATTTAACAATTCAGTAGTTTCAATTTATTCTTTGCCTTTCTGCAGATATTCCCTATGAGGCATATATTATAGTAAACACGGTTTTCTTTTTTGTACAAACAAACAAATCTGAAGAAATGAACTTCAAAGGTTCAAGCCAGTCTCGAATATACCTAAACAGTAGGTTGAATGGTCTGACGCCTATCAGAAAACAACTACTCCCCTAGCTAATACCACGAAGGGAGTTGGATTATATCCGACAGGCGTCAGTGCAGGAATCTTCACAGAAAATTTCCTGCATTAGCAATTGGCAATACTACTGAAAGAATCGACCTTCAATTTTCGAACGGGCACACTTGCAGACTGGTTTCGGGCTCATTAGCCACTCATCAGTGCAATATAGTAGCCATCATCGACCTAGAGTCAATGATATTCCATAATTGAAAATCGGAATTCTTTCAAAGTATTTCATTCCTCTTCCTAAGTTGGAGCGAACAACAAAATGTCACTCCATCTAGTGGACGAGGTACTAACGAACTGCATATCCGAAATTTGCCCGATTCCTCTGAATAAGAAAGAAAAACTTTGTTATTAGTCAGTGGGCTATGCTTGGAGACTGGTAGTAAACAAATCTAAAGAAATCAACTTTAAACGTTCAAACCAGTCTCGAGAATACCTACACAGTAGGTTGAATGGACTGACGCCTATCTGAAAACAACTACTCCTCTGGCTAATAACACGAAGGATGTTCGTTGTCCGCTTCAGCCTAGTTCGAGTTATGATACTCTGAAGGAATTCGATTTTCAATTATCGAAAATCATCGACTTTATGTTGATGATAGATATTACCTTGCACTGACGAGTGGCAAAACAGCCGAAACCGGTCTGCAAGTGTGCCAATAATTGAAAATCTATAGCGGCAGATGTATCGCCAACAGCATATGCAGGAATAACTTCAGTGAAGAATCCTGCACTGACACTTGTCGGATATAATCCAACGCTCTTCGTGGTATTAGCCAGGGTCGTAATTGTTTTCTGACAGGTGTCAGTCCATTAACCGAACGAATTGTTCCTTTAGATAGATGATTTAGTTTTTATATGTAAACGCCTTCTTTCATTTCCAGTGGGGGCTCCTCAGTTGAAATATCCAAAAATCGTTTCGTATTGCACATCTGCTTTGTACGAACATCTTCACGAATCAAACCACAAGATAAATGAAGATAACCTCAAAATCCTACACATTTGTAATAAAGGGAAAAACATTAATTTGTTAGAGGCCATGGAAAATAACAAATCAATTAAAAGCCAGAAACATATACCCCTACACGAGCAACTTGATTTATGTAGGTCTCCTCTCTTAAATTTATGAGTTTAACAACCCCGACAATTTTCAGGGTGGAATTTTAAGTTGGCATCCTGATTCATCCAACTACTTGTCTCTCAAATACCTGCCCTTGCAGCAGACCTGAAAATTCTAAAAAAAGATATTTCAAAATTTCAGATTTCAGTTTTATACTTGATACTGGGGTCAAATCCGAAACCGCTCTTATAAATAAAATCTACCAGTGGTATTGAGACTAAAGTGTTTTTATTCATTTCATTTAAGTAATGAGAAGGTTATTTCTATATGTAAACGCTTTCCCTTTATACTCAGTGGGGCGGCCCAGTTGAAATATTAAAAAATATTTTCTTACTGCACATCTACAACGTAAAACGAACCTATACAAAATTTCATTCTCCTAATAGTAGAGTAGCCCACGATGCAAATTGGGGATTTACACGAGCGTCATAGAGATATAGGGTAATTCGAGGAGAGATGGGCACAGTTTTGAAAAACGAATGGTGTCACCGTTAGTATGCAGACTATTTGCTAACCTCTGTTGAAATATGTTAGTATAGAGATTATAACACACAATGTAGTGCAACATTTACGTCGAAATGGATTTATTTGGGATCTATTAGGAAAAATTCTCACCCTTGTCTTTGTCCATCTCTCCTCACCTTGCGAGGAGAGTTGGGCACCAACAAATTTACCGGTAAGGAGAGATGGGCATAGCTTTAAGTTACATTAAGCGACAATTTTTTGTGATTTTTTCGCTGGAAATCACAATTTCTACCTAATTGAATTGTATTCCTCTAGTTTTCCAATAGACAAAATATCGAAAGGCAATGTATGTATCAGGTATAGGTATAATGAAAGAGAATTAATCAAAGAACAATTCAAAATGAGGCCTAAATGTGCTAGGCTGTTTTATTAAAAGAAACAAGTTACCCAAGAACATAGAAAATTCAGATAAATCGTTACTAAAACCTATCATGTTCTGATATTTTGCTGAGCTTGCCTCGATCGAATTTGACAGCACTATGACAACGTCCTCTTCATCTGCATAATTCGTCTCGTCGGTTTCCTTAAATTTCATTAACATCTCTACTCTTCTATAAAATTTGACTTCCAAGCCTTCTGAACTTTTACAAATTATTTTGGCAACGAACAAACGGTAGGCCATTTTTCCAGAAACTCTTACTACTACAAACGTGCCCTCTTGCAACTCTTTTGGCTCATCTTCTTTAACTTCCTCAACTTCTTCGTCCCATTCGTCAGTACCGTCGTCATGTAAGGAAATGGCCTCATCACATTCAGACTTGTCGTACTGATAAGAAAGTTTTCTTCTCCTTATCTTCTCTTTATTTCCTTTCTCCATCGCTTGCTTTTCCTTAGTTTCTCTCTTCAAAGCTCTATCCCTCTCTTTTTCTTCAACTTCCTTCTGTTCAATTCCTTTGTTAAAAGCTCTCTTTCTTTTTCTTTCTTCAACTTCCTTCTGTCTCATTTCTTTTTTTAGAGCCTTATCTTTTAGCTCGCCCTCCGGCTGCCTTATTCTTAAACTTGGGTTTCTGCGCATAAACGAATTAAACCAGGAAAAAACCTGCAAGACCAGTATCCTCACTGAAGGAAGTTTTAGCCTAGTTGACTAGGCGGCCCTAATGAACCTTTTGATTTTATTCCACTTTCAAGTCTGTTCTGTAATGTAGTTCTGGGGATGCTATATAATTTTGCAATAGCAAGCACCTTCTGCCCGTCTCTTACTTTGGCAATGGCCTCCTGCAGAGATTCCTCGGTCCAGGAAGCTTGTGTGTTTCCCTTCCGAACATACACAGTTGGCATCTAATAAAAAATTATCAGAATATAATCTAACTCAGTTATCGAGGATAGATGGGCACCTGCCCAACTATCCTTGTGCCTTTAATGCCCATCTCTCCTTTTTGTTGAGGAGAGATGGGCACCTCGGCCATACGGTTTACATGTTCGTTAAGCGACTCCAGTTCATTTAACATTATTATCCAGCCCCATCCTAGTTATGCCAAAGAATAATTATTCAAAAAACAGTAAAAACGAAAAAGTAACACATCTTTAAAAATATGAGCGAAAAATTTTGAGACCTTATCTTGACAGTGTTTTGTAAATAATATAAAAATATAGACACACCGACTTATAAAACGACTCTACAACAATGGCCGCGCCTGCTCCTCCAACTAGCAGCGGACGAAATGTTAATAGTTCTTTAAATAACCGCTTGAGGATATTGTGCCCATCTCTCCTCGAATTACCCTATTAGGTTGAAAAGCTAAGATGATAAGAAGAAAAAAATGTTATATAATATATACCTTCTCATCGGTGGGGAAAGCGGCTATGTAAATATGTAAAAAAATACTGTTACATGGACATACTCGAGCGCGTCAGATATTGATAGCATCAATATCCTACGTATTTTTAATAATGCTCGTATGTTAATCTGATCGTTTGCATGATGCGGGTGGTTGTACGTAAGGGTTAAAAGTGAAAAGAAAAAAAAATTAATCGAGCGCGTCAGATTTTCTAAGGGGATGTTAAGTGCAACAAAAAAAACTCTCATTCAATAATCTGACGATTTCGATCTGACGCAAACTCGCGGTCATTATTATAATGTGTAAAAAAAATTCGCCATTGAAATACTCAAGCGCGTCAGATTAAGATATATATCGTTCATCTTTATGTTCTAGACGTGCTGTCTCATAATCGGACGATTATCTAGAGGGATTCGCGTAATCTGACAAAAAAATATTTTTTTTATTTTTTTTAAATCATTGAACTTAATTGAAAAGCTCAGGAAATAGCATGCAAATAAATAAGTGTATGTTTTTCAAGTAGAATACTTGTATTTATAAGAAGATAATTTTGAAAAAATGCTCAGAAAAATAATTTTTTATAATCAATTGATTAATTAATCATCATCTTCATCACGAACGAGTCTCTGTGATCAGCTGTGATGGCGTCGTGGCAATATAATTCAGAGTGGGGACGGAGAGAGAGGGTAATAGATAGAGAAAAAGTGAAAGAGGAATAGAAACTCGGAGAGGGAAATATAGGTATCACACAGCTGCACACATCAATCTTTATCGACGATTTTTTCTTATTTTGGCTTGCGGAAATCGTCAGATTATATATTTTTCGTTACTCTTGAATTATTTCCTTCAAAATAAAAAAAAAATTAGCTACACTCGAGAATGTCGAAATGACGTTATTTTTTTACAACTTTGCTGCCCTCCCCTTCCTTTACGTCTCTCTCAAATTGTCAGATTACTAGAATATACACTTTTTAGCATGTAATTAACTCGCCCTACCTTAATCTGACGCGCTCGGGAATTTCTGATGATCAATTTTTTTACTAATCTGATCCTTTATCCCTCAAAGGCGGCCTTATATATGGGGCTCATATTTGGTGGAGGTACTTAACTGGGTACAAGATATCCCCCTGTATATTATTAATCTGCTGCGCTTTAGTAAATCCCGATATCCTCGCTTGGGCTCCCTCCCCTATTATAAAATATAGCGATACGGAGAAACACTGATGAAAAAGTAATTTTCATATGTGAACGCGACCCTTTTACCTGCCCCAATTAGAATATTCGGAAATCCTTTCTTAGTACTCATCTAAGACTCAAGAAGCACCTTCATACCAAATTTTAGCTTCCTAGGACTCACCAGTACGAAGAAACAGAGATGAATGTGTTAAAAGTGACTGACTTTCGCATTAATAATAATAGATTATATCTGCAAACTGGCAACATTGTGATTTTTCTCATCGAGGGTATCTGACCAAAGGATTCGACCAATTCATTAATTTCATTGCATTGAAAGGAAAAACGTAAGTCATTGGAAGTCGGCATTTTATATCTTCAAGCAACCTAAATGGAATGTTTCTTTTCAAGTTATTTCATCTTTCATCTACTCTCGTATAGCCACTTTTGTATATACAATTCAATATCAACAGTAACTCACAGCAACGAAAACTTCTTCGAATGTTTCCACGTCCATTAATAATTCCAATGAACTCCGAACCAAAAAAATCCAGCTCCCTCAACAAAAAAACAAACAGAACAACACCTCCGAGGCGCACGACACAACAATAACAATGTAGATAACTCAGACTTCGAAGCGTAAAAATTAATAGCCCGAAGGATAAAAAAGCTTTGTGACGAAAAAGTAGAGACAAGTGGCAATTGTTTCAAACGTTGAGCCACTAAAGGATGAGAAGCCTCAACTAGCGCGGATACACTGATAGCTCGAAGTTTTCCATAGCATGCGCTCATTTCTCGTTTGTTTATCAACTACGACACGCCGCCGTTCCCTTACATAACGCGTATATCGTGCGAATTGCTCGAACAGGTCCGTATAGGCCGAAAACATAGGAAGAAAATTCCCAATCATAATTTTCCTTTGTAGCTACAAAATACAATTTGTTCCTACATCTCGTGTAAACAATCGTACTCAATGGGTAAATTATATTTATTCACTATTTATTTATTTATTTATTTACTGCATTGCCTATTTTTCACACAATAATAAACAAATCCATACTTATTTATGTACTGTAACAATAATGTATAGATGTGAGGGAAAAAAAAGGCAAAAATAAGCCAATCAATTACAATTTTTTCACAGTCTTCTTAGGTGATTCCAAAAAAGAATTAATAAGTTCTGAATCTTACATTGTATGTGTTTTGAAAGTATCAAAATTCTACCCATAGAGTTATTTTGGCCATAGTTAGTATGATAGTATAATAAAATGGTAAAGTTCAAGTAAACGATATAGTGCAACCTACTTCCAACAGCTCCCCTTTAATAATATAGTTAGGGAGCTAACTAATTTCGTTATTCAGTAATCATTTCTGATTATATAAGAATAACAATAACTATGACTACTTCCATATTAATGGTGGAAATAAATTCATTACTCATGAATTTATTTTCACCATTAATATGGAAGTGTCCAATCTTCTTCTTTAATTAGCTCTATTACCTTCATATCAAATTTTCTTTGCAGGCATGTTAGGCGTACACATTCTCGTACCATCAGTCCACCTTTTAGAAACTATGTCGTGAGTGTCAAACCAAGTTTCGTTCAAATACAAAATTTGCCGTTGTCCTTGTCTACATTTAGTTATTTCTTTCTAAGTATTTGTCACGCAATTCCACTATTCCTCTGCTTTCCATAACTGCTTGACGTTTGTTTATTATTTCAAATGTAAATCCTAGTTATGGCCGGAATTATTCAATTTCTTCTTTATGATTCCAGTTGTAGGAAACTCTTTGTTTTTGTAACACTCGTATATTGTTTTTTATTTTTATTAGATGAACATATAAAGGTTTTGTTAATCCTATATCACGTCGCATCTTGCGTTCATTAGATTTTTTTGACTATTTTTCGTATAATTGAGAAAGGAATTTCGGTCAAATCTGATGTTGCTTGTAATAGTTTGTTTCCTTCGAACCCAAACTTGAGATATAGATTCTTATAGACTGTCAAATATGGAAGCAATCATGACATAATTCAAATTCATTTGGGCGAGTACACGAATTGAAAGATGTTCCAACCTCAACTTCAATATTCTAAAACAAAAACTCTCAGTATTCAGAATTCCATCTTACAAGTTCATTGACATCGAAATTGATCCGATCACAGGATATAGAATATAAAAAAATCTCCAAATACGCAAACTTTGCACAGATTGCACCATCACTATAGGAATCACTACACTGGAAAAAGTCTGCGTTGTTATCATACTCGTTATTACTATTGGTTCAAGGACGCTACATTTTTTGAACAGATACATTTTTTGAAGTAATTATAACTGCACCAATATCGAATTTAAACACTCAAATCGCGATCAGTTTCTGAACTGATCACGACGGCGATAACCATCCCCACATTCCCCGAATTCTATTCGTCACCGTAACATGACTTCAAATTCAATGTTATGACTCTTCAGCCAATCATGAAACTCTGTTAGTAAAAATAATCCAATACGAACCGCCGATTTTACGCTTCACATGGACTACTTCGCAGCCGGTTCATTTCTATGTATTGGTTTTTTGGCCTTTGAGAGTGCCGCCAACTTTAAGTATGCACAATATCGTTTACTTCGACTATACTTTGAAGATTCCTGTATTTCTTGTTCTCTTTGGATCCATATTTGAAGCTGTGATGCCTCTTTTCTGGATGGAATCCAGCATACCAATATCCACATTATATGAAGGACACTAAATTGTGTATTTGATTTTATTGATCTAACAATTGGAACAATATATGATTTTCAAGAAAGAGATAGATAATTCTTCTGCAGATCTAAGAGTGAAACCTAAGTGATAAAAAACATAGAAAGTTTCATTTCTCTTTTCTTCATTGATTATTCAATTGATTATAACAAATTACATTTTTTTCAGCATTTAAAAAAAAATATTTTCTTATAAATACAAGTATTCTACCTAAAAAACATACACTTATTTATTTGCATGCAATTTCCTAAGATTTTCAATTAATGAAGTTCATTGAATCAAAAAAAAATTAAAAAAAAATATTGTTTTTGTCATTAAGCGAATCCCTCCAGATAATCGTCAGATCATGAGACAGCACGTCTAAAACATAAAGATGAACCATATATATCTTAATCTGACGCGCTTGAGTATTTCAAAAGGGCGAATTTTTTTTGCGCATTATAATAATGGCCGCGAGTTTGCGTCAGATCGAAATCGTCAGATTATTGAATGAGAGCTTTTTTTGTTCCACTTAATACCCCCTTAGAAAATCTGACGCGCTCGATTAATTTTTTTTTCTTTTCACTTTTAACCCTTACGTACAACGACCCACATCATGCAAACGATCAGATTAACATACCAACATTATTAAAAATACGTAGGACATTGATGCTATTTTTTTTCTTCTCATCATCTAAGCTTTGCAACCTAATATGTATCAATGACGGTCGAGTAAATCCCCATTTTGCATCGTGGGCCCTGCTATAATAAAGTGTTGAAATATGAGCAAATTTCTACTGGTAGATCTACCACGACTGATCCATGTTGATGATTTATGATAATAAGTATGTCTACAATTCCATAAACGAAACCCACAATTTGCATTAAATTTTTTGTAAAAAATGAAATTATGTACTCAAAAAACACTTGAAATCTTGACAGTGGCATACGGTGATGCTCAAATTTTTAATTAGATTTCACCTGAAATTAAGAAAAATTATTGGTCATTCAGTAAGTAGAAAGTCATATGATTCAAATTTTATTATATAAAGCACTAATTAAGAAGAATTCAGTCAGTATGAAAATTCCTGACGAAGCTACTGTATAGTGAAACACTAGTTGCTGTTTTGTAAATTGTCTAGTTGAAATCTTACAATAAAGTGACATCCAATCACATATACTTCAATGGTCCAATAACATTCAAATGAGTTTTTATATTCACGTCAATCAATGGGTGTCTGGTTGATCGAAAAACAGTTATTTCTCTTTGCAATTGCCTCTTTTTGTTCAATCTACTGGACTATTTTCCGTTTGCGTTGTTTCAATATAATCAACGATATAGCTCGTGTAAAAATCAGAACACGGTCGTGAGATAGTAAAGAAATTGTCTAGAAATAATCTACTAACAACCAACATGCGAGTGAATTGTAATGTGATTTATTCTGAATTGCAAAACGTTGACACTAATATTGCGAAACAAGCGAAACTTGCCTGAAGGCGTAGATAAGTAAACAGATGGTGATTAATAAAAAGTTGACAAATAGAAAATGTCGTTTGCACCTACTGAGACCATACATAACATATCAAATAATGTTAATAAGCATTGCAGCTGCCGGAGTAGGTCATGGCCGGTGAGTAGCCCCTCCCTGAAGATGTGCAGTAGATGTGTAGAAATCTGTTATCAGTCTGTTAGATTATTCGAGCCGTAAAGGTGAATTTGCAAACAAAAGTTTCTATTCATTTTTTACTATTACTTCCTTTGTCATACACTGACCCAAACTTTACGCAGATACGATTTCTCCCACAGGCCAAGACTCAGTCCGGTAGCTATACTGATCATTATGTTCTTTTTTTTTGAAAATTCTTCAGGAAATGGAATGAACATATAGATTTTTTAAATTCAAACTACTTGTAATCGTATTCAAAAACTGATCCTCCATCAAGTAGACCTCCGAAAGACGAACTTGAGAAAACAAAACAATATCACTATGATGATCACTCTGTCCATCTCCTTATATTTCTTGCTTGAGGTCGTTTCCAAAATTAATTTTTTTCTTCATCATGTAGAGTTTCGAAAGTCGTAAGTACCAATAAAACAAATTAGTCCATTTTCAATAAATCATAATTTACTTTAGAAACATACAGTGCTTTTCTTTATTTCTCCCCCCTTTTATTTTTTGAATGGGAAAGAGGGGTCTTTTTGAAACTCCTGACAAATGCTTCACAACCCTAAAATATAATGTCAATATTTTCAACTACTACAAAATGGCGGAACTTTCAATAATTGCCTGATTACATTCACATTTAACTACATAATACGAGGTAATAAGCTTGAGGTCAGTTCAGAAGATGCTCAAAATGGTTGCCTTGAACTTCTTGACATATGAACAGCCTATTCGATATTTCACAAATATTTATTATTCTCTGCCGTATATCCAATATTGAAGCAGATTCAGTTTCGTACACCTTTTGCTTCAAATAGCCCCATAAAAAAAGTCCAAAGGTGTCACATCTGGCGAACGGGCTGGCCATTTTGTAGGACCTCGACGGCCAATCCAACGACCGGAAAAAGTAGTATCCAAATAGTTCTTTACTTATCTGGAGTAATGTGGTAATGATCCATCTTGTTGGAATACAATATCCATATCGAATTCATTAGGATTCGCTTCGACGATTTCAGTGATGAGAGGGTCAATAGTAGTTTCCAGCATATTAAATACAGTGTTGAATTTTGATCAATAAATTGAGGTCTTACAATATGATTTCCCAATATTCCTGCCCAAACGTTGATTTTTTCTGGATATTGGTATGTTGTTCCCGGAAAACGTGAGGGTTGGTGTCACTTCAATAACGGCAATTTTGTCTGTGAACATTGCCGTCAAAAAAAATGTACATTCGTCAATAAAACAAATATTGTGGAGATAGGCAGGATGCCTTGCAATGGTTTCCGTCATGATTTCGCAGAATTCTGTTCTTCGATCAGGGTCATCTTCAGTTAAATGGTGTACCATTTCAATTTTGTATGGATGATACCTATTTTTCTTCAAAAGTCTCCACACAGTAAAAGGAGACACCTCACGACCATTCGCGACGGAATAAGTAGACTGTTCAGTCTACTCAATTACTTGGGTCTCACCAATTATTTGTACTTGCTGTTCTTTCGGAATGGACGGATGACCTGGGGGCTTTTTGTTATATACAGTACGGGTAGTTGTGAATTTGGATACAAGTTCCCTCATATTTTCTACAGTTAGGACGATTCGGAAAACATTCATTGAAAATCATTTCGGTCTCGTGAAAGTTACGCGTCGCACCGTAAATAAAAATCGTTTCGATTTTTTCTTCCAAAGGGCGATTATTAACCATTTTAGAGATTGTTTACGTGATACTTTCTACTAGTAAAACCGAATACTCAATGAGAATATTCTAACTAAACAATGATATTCATTGTCGTACTGACATTTTTTGTCGTTTTTATAAACAAAAAATAACTTAACAAATCTTATCGGGTTGCTGGAATTGCCATATGGCAGATAAAAAGGAATATTTCTAGAAATATCGATATTAATGTGTTTGTCTTCAGGAAATTATTGAATGTTCCGCCATTTTGTAGTAGGTGAAGATATTGATTTCATATTCTAGGCTTGTGAAGTATTCGTCAGGAGCTTCAAAAAATGTGTCACTAGACCCCCCTTTCCATTTAATTTTTTTCCCAGATGGCGCCCAGTCGCCATCTTGAAAGTTTCATCAATTTCACTTCAAAATAAAGTATTCATGCATTAATTTCATTATCCCAAACTTCAATTTTTTGAGTTGACCCGTTCAAAAAATAAAAGAGGGGGGAACATTAGAAATTCACTGTATAAACGCACATATTGGTCTAAGCAAATCATATCAGAAAAACTTTTCAAGAAGTGATCTTATTAATCTCAAATACACAGTTAAGAACTACGAAAAACGCCATGAATTCTTCTTCGAACTAGCTTTTCAAGAGCAACCCATTACTTTTCAAACCCCGTCCGATCTCGCTAATTTATTCTTCATTCCAATCTACTACTTCATACTTCGTAAATCCTTATACCACTTTATCTCCCGTTAATTTATACTGCATTACTCATCAAAAGTCAATCAGAGCACATGACAACCTTATAAATCTCTTCATCTGCGAACTTCGTTATATCCATCATCCTTTTATGGAACAGAGAACGAATAAACTGTGATGGGAGCCCCAATTTCACGAAGAAGCTGATCAATGCCAAGTTCTATAATGCAATTATGGAAGCTGCATTTCAAATTGCGTTGCAGTATCGCTTTGAGTTGTTTTGTTCTTATTTCTAGTCGACTTTTGCCATATATGTGCAGCCCGTATATTACTGAATGGAATGCTGTATGTAAATGCTATTCAGTGAATAAAAATAATGTATAATGAGGTGTCAGAATACATTACTGGTCAACGTGGGGTTCTCCATATCTACCACCTGTAGGGTTCAAAATAATAATAATAGTAATTATTATAGAACAGAAGAACTACGTTTAGAATAAATGAATATTTTGCATCTGACCCAGAACTGCAAAGGCATACCTTAACAAACATAATATGTGCAAGAGTGAAATAAGACGGGCTATATCGGGCTTTTCCCCCTTCAAGTCACCAGGACCTGACGGTATAAGACCAGCCCTACTTCAATGGGGACTGGACACTCTTATGCCGCACCTGGTTGTAATATTCAGAGCCTCTCTAGCTCTGAGGTATATTCCCAGTAAGTGGAGAGAAGTATCACTAGTATTTATACCCAAACCAGGTAGTATGGACTACACCCTACCAAAAGCACTCCGACCAATTAGTCTCACATCGTTTTTGTTAAAAACCATGGAAAGGCTATGTGAGCGGTACATAAGAGATGAAGTACTTGTTCACAACCCACTTCATCCAAATCAGCATGCACATACTCCGGGAAGGTCTACTGATTCTTCCCTTAACCATGTGGTTGTCAGAATCGAGAGATCAATAGACAACAAAGTATCCACCCTGGGTATATTCATAGATATCAAGGGAGCGTTTGATAAAACAACCTTTCCAACAATTACCCAGCAACTACACTCCAGAAATGTACCCCTGGTAGTAGGAGAATGGATACTCCAGATGCTCTCTAGTTGAGCAATGACTATTAATGTAGAAGACATCACAGTGACAGGACTGGTCATGAGGGGATGTCCACAGGGAGGGGTCTTGTCACCCCTTTTCTGGAACATAGTTCTGGATACCCTAAATTATCACCTTAACAAAAATGGTTTCTACACAATTGCATACGCAGATGACATGGTCACCTTGCAGACCGGCAAATTTGTAAACACACTGTGCGATAGAGTGCAGGATGGGCTCAAATTATTATAGACATGGCGTAAGGAACACTCACTGTCGATCAATCCCAAGAAGACTGAGATGGTCCTTTTCACCAGGAAAAGAAGTTTAACGGGCTCAAAACCTCCCGAAATCTTTAAAAGCAAACTAAACTTCTCTGAAGAGGTGAATTACCTTGGTACTATCCTCGACAAGAAGCTAACATGGAACTTTCATCTACAGAGTAGAGCAAAAAGAGCATACGTGGCTTATGAGCACGTATGGAGCCATTGCATGGGGACCGAAAGTTCTACAAGCAACGGCCATCCAAAAATTATATCAAATACAGCGACTGGCTTGTTTAAACATCACAGGAGCCATGAGAACAACACCAACTGCGGCAATGGAATTAATCACGGATCTGACCCCTCTGGATCTGTACGTTAAGGAGGTTGCGTTAATGGCCATATTTATACAGACGGCTCAAAAACCAAAGAAGGCTCAGGATGTGGAGTGTACTCCAGATCACTAAGCCTAAGGATTAAGTGGGGAATGGGAAGAAATACCAGCGTGGTCCAAACAAAACTGGCTGGTATCTCAATCGCCACAAAAGAAATAACCAAGAAAGGAATTTCTGGCAGAAACATAACAATCTGCACTGATAGCAGACAAGCACTATTAGCCTTGAACAAACAGCATGTTACCTCAGGGCTAGTACTAGAGTGCCACCAAGATTTAGCCAAAGTCTTGGTAGATAATAACATTATCCTGAGGTGGGTTAAAGGGCACGACAGGAATAAAGGTAATCGCATTGCTGACTCTTTAGCCAAGGAAGCGGCTGGATTAAGAATTTTAGGACCCAGTGGCAGCCAGTGCCTGATGACTTCGACAATTGCGGAACTAGTCAAATGTTACACTCATGCTTAATCCTTAAAGAGATGGGATGGAATCAAAAGATGTACTCTTGCCAGGATCACCTTGGGCGACTCTGGGAAGCTGGCGCCGAAGAAATATCTGGCGATGACTAGGAAATATCTACGCCTTACAGTTGGATTTCTGACTGGCCACTGTCAGCTAAGGAAACACCTACATAATATGGGGCTAGTGGACACACCTCTATGCAGGATGTTTGAACAGGAAGATGAGACTGAAAGGCATGTCCTGTGCGAGTGCCTGGAGTTATCGTCAATAAGAGAGTGTGTGTTCGGCGAGTCTTGGCCTACACCTGCCGATATAAAGGAGATGTCTGCCAGCGACCTGTGCACCTTTCTGGAAAGGACAGGATGGAAGATTACCTAGGAGGACAACTCCTCGGGAGGATGTATAATGGGTCACATGTGGCCTAAGTGCGTGGGCTTACACTTACCCTCCCTACTCTACAGATACAGAGACCTTTTTTAGATTATTGTTCTCATGTGTGGAGCTCCGCCCCTAAGCATACCGTGAAGCTGTTGGATTCCATCCAGAAAAGAGTCATCCGTCTGATTGGAGACGCGAACATCACGTGCAACCTTGATAGCCTGGAACATCGAAGAAAGGTTGGAGATTTGTCTGTCTTCTATGGGTACGTTCATGGGAAGTGTTCAAGTGACTTGGCACATTTGATTCCACCAAGAGCGGTACATATCAGAAATACGTGACGAACTGTGGCTGCTCATCGTTTTGAGGTTCAACTCAGTACACCTTGAACTTCACTGTTTCATCTGGAGAACTGCGTTTATGTGGAATAAACTTTCGGAGAACGTTTTTCCAAATGGATTTGATCTCCAGCCATTCAAATCCAATGTCAGTCGCTACTTTGCCACAGGCACCGCTCTTAGAGCGCTTTGAGGATTTTCCTGTAGTGCTTGTATTTTGTCCTTACAACGCTGAGCAGCGTCAAAAAATTGAAATTTGACAAAAAATTATTAGCATCTATGTAAAGGATACAAAATTCCCTATAGATCATTTTATACCACGACACAGTCGAATAAATATTTATTAAGATATGGAGCTACAAAAACACATTACATTAAAATGGACAAAACTTTTGAAACAACCTGATAATTCTGAAAAACTCATCTAAACCTTCCTTTTTGACTTGGCGATTTGGATCACCTCATCATACAGTAAAATTATTGAATGTCATTTTCGTTCAATTCCAAAAATGTACAAGTAACACTCTCCACAATTTAACATACATATTGGGTTTTTCCCGCATAAGTTCGTTGTCACATACACAATTGATATTAAGAGAATATACGTCATATGGGTAGTATTTTTAGATATAACCCATAACTCGTTGAAGTAAAGGTAAATAAAGTAAAAAAATGAAGGTAAATAATTTCACACCTTGATGTATGGAAATTGATATCACACCAATTACGCCTTGAAATTAGTGCAATATATGAGTTAAATAATTTGAAATAATGTCTAAAAATAGTGTCTCACAATTTCAAACCACATCTTAATAAATTCATTAGCAATAAATTTCGTCCAGAGTAAACACGTATCAAAAATTTAGTTGAACAAACACTTCATTATATTTCATTATAATTATCTCATAACGAATGGATGATTTCACGACAAGCTCGACTAATTTTCTTGGAAAAATTCAAAAGGAAAGTAAGAGATCTAGTGGCGACAAATCTGGAAAATGAACCGGATATCTGATTGTCTAGCGATCTGCTACAGAAGCAGCAACACCACCGCAATTGAGACGCTGGCTACCCCTTAGACACCCCCATTGGGACCCAAAGAGGATTTCCAGAAAAAACCCCATGTCCCCTAAACAGGCTCCCAGGATCTCTGGAGGATAACCGGAGCGGTTCCAGGACATCCTTGACGAGTTCCTGCTGGTGATCAGGTAAAAGACAACCCACTGCCAGAGGAGAAGGTCAGAAATGAATAGGTCTACCTATCCACCAAGACTCACCCGATCCCGAACCAAACTCAACCCATACACAAGAAGAGCAATGCCCAAGGAACGAGAGAAGACCCACTAACCCAACCAACACAGAACGAAGGCATTGTAACAAAAACAATTATTATTATTAGTTTTTTAGTAACACAGCCTCTGAAGAGGCACTAGCCTCTTACCAACATCAAGAGAAAAATAAACGTATTCGATCGACCGATCTGCTAATGGAGTATTTCTCATCAATTTCTCCAAATCATTTTGAATGAGAAATCTAATTATCTTTCATGAAGAAGTCCATTGAGGTTAATGTATAGAATGGCCAAACTACTTCATACATTGACATCTCATATGTTTGGGAAACAATTTCGTGGATCCAGAGGGAATTTTTTAAACCCACTGTTGACTATTTTTTGGCAATGATAGTGATAATGAACGCACATGTTCGGCGTTTGTTTGCGAAATTTCGTTCCGGAGATTTCTGTTTCGAAGATGAGCCTCGAATTGGTCAAGCTACAGTAATCCAGGACGAGGATTTGAAGACCCTGGAGGAAACTGACCCATCACGAATAGTGGGTGGGATGGCAAAGAAACTGGGTGTCAGCTTCAATATGGTTTTTGGTGGTTTGAAACGTTCCGTTATTTGGTTTTGCGCAATGCAACCAAAACCATCCTTTCATGGATCGGATTGTCATAGAACGACATAGCCACTCCAACAACAACGAGACGAATCGACCAAACCCCACTTCCACCATATCTTATAACACTCATTGAAAACAAACGTAAACTTTACAGAACATTTGTCAGAACTAGAGATCCCCCTCTAAAAACTGAGTGAAACAGACTTAACGCATGTACACGTCTCCTCATCAAACAATTCATCCAGAAGAGGTGGATAGAGGAGATAAGAAAACCTGACTGTAGGGGCGGATCGGCAGTCTGGAACAAATTCAAAGTCCTCACTGGACAAAAACGGAAATCCGACAGTAACCTGTCGGACAGTCACCTGACGGTAATATCATTTCCAATCCTTCCGAAAAAGCAGAAGCATTCCGCGAAAACCGCAAACTTACCTTCCGACTCCCTAACGACGCACACTTTGATAACCAACATCTGAATTTCATATACCAGCAAGTGCCCGCGCAACTGGACTGGCACCCCGGACAGATCCCCCTTGTCCCTAACTGCCCCTTAACATCCCCATTCAGCGAGGAAGACATCCCCAAATCGATTCACAACGGTAGGAATACCGCTCCAGGACCTGACTCGGTGAACCGCCAAGTCCATTCCTGAAACACATCCTTGATGCATGTATCATGCCTACTTCCCAAACGCCTGGAAACAGGCAAATATCCTTACTCCCAAACCTCATAAAGGTCACACCAAACAAGATTCCTGTAGACCTATCAGCCTGCATAGTTGTCTGGGCAAATTGCTGGAACGACTAATGACCAACAGACTAAATGACTTCCTACAAGAACACGTCATCTCTCCTCACCAGCATGGTTTCAGGCCAGAACATGCCACGCAAAATGCACTAGTCGAATTACATACATCTTCCAAAATATCAACTCTTTTTACGGCACTATCGCAATACTCCTAGATATCCAGAAAGCTTTCGACAAGGTGTGGCACGCGGGCCTGATCTGGAAGCTTATCCAAATTCGCCTTCCACACCACTTCATCCGACTAGGCGATGCCTTATCCTCCCCTTTATCCTCCCTCTTTATTTCTAATTTACGTTCGCGACGTCCCCACTGCCCAAAAAATCCTCCAGTATGCCGACGACACTATACTCTACTCCTTCGCTCCTAACACCCTCAGCTTGCAAATTCAAGCACAAACTATGATCGAACACTTCGAGCAGAGGGGCAAAAGTGGCGTATCAAAATAAATCCCACCAAAACCCAAACCATACTATTCAAACATCCTCATACAAGACTCGGTATCCTACTTGGGGGTGAATTTCACGAGGACCCTCAACTGGGAGGTAGATCTAAGAGAAACATACACATACAATTCGTTTATCAGACCAGTTATAGATTATAAAGTCATGATATACTGCACGCTTCCTTCGAGACTATCCCACCGCATCCTAACAACCGAGAGCAGAATCCTACGCAATATCCACAACCTCCCTTACCGCTATCCATCTCAAACATTATACAACATAATAAATACTACTCCAATCAACCTACGATTTCAGGAACTTCAAGGATGATATGCGACAAGAACGATGAGCAGCAATAACACCGATGCCATCAAGACGCTGACTACACCTTGGACTCCCCGTGGATGGCCCAGAAGGATACTTAGGAAGAAGCTGCCGTTTTTCCTAGCAAAACTCCTAGGATCAATGGAAATCCGTCGGAGTTGATCCAAAACATCCTGGAGGATTATTCACTGGGAATCAGATAGTAGACAGCTACGTCCTGGAAGGAGCTGAATTCGTACAACATCCATCCTCGGCCCACGAACCTGAACCCATGTTAAAACTGACCACCTCAACGGACAAGGACCACTCCATCGGAACAACGGAAAAACAAGTAAAACAAGAGGAACACTTGAAAACATAAGACAGCACAACATGAGACATCATTACACAAGACAACACACACACACAATTTATTAACCCCGAAGAGGCATAAGCCTATAGCTGGGCTCCTCTCAAAACACACCTCACCAACATAATGTAATTGAATAAAAAAAATTGAATTAACATTTTTGACTTGAGAGATCGTCATGTGTTATGAAAAGTGGATTGATTCTCTATGACAACACGGGACGTTCAGGACAGTGGTTGGACACCGATGAGCCACCCAGGCATTTCCCAAAAGGAAAAAACACACCAAAAAAGAACATGGTTACTGTATGGAGGTCAGCAGCTGATGTGATTCACTATAACTTTCTGCAACCAGGCCAAACCATCACAGCAGAGTCACAGTAGAATAATGCAATCAGTAGGCTCTCTTGCCACGTGATACGCCCGAGTTGCTGGGGACCTTCCACCGCTCTTAGGATGAGATTCTCATCCAACACGTTCAGAGCTGTAGTATCGAAGGATTCGATGGTACCAAGGGCATCGGATTAGTTTATTCATTTATTTATTTACAGCAATGCCTGTTTTTTACAAAATAATTAACAAGTTCATACATATGTATTCAACAAAGCTAGATTTAAGGAAAAAATATATAAAATAAAATAAAAAAATTCATAAAAATAAGTTAATGAATTCCAATCTTTTCAGTCTTTTTAAATGTTTCCAAAGAAGAATTAAAAAATTCTAAATCTCCATTGTATGTATTTGCAAGTCTTAAAATTGTGCCTACAGATTCATTCCGGCCATAGTTAGTGCGACAAAAGGGTACTTTGAAGATTTCCGAATTTCTTGTTCTCCTTGGATTCACATTTGAAGTTATAAGTTCGACAAGTTCCGGGGAATTGAGGCGACCATTGATTATTTTATGAATTAGTGTAGGATCTGATTCTAATCTTCTATGAGCCAGAGTATTCAAATTAAGAATATCCAATATAATTTTCTAGTCATATTCACCAATATGATATCCCAGTTTATATCCAGAGTACCTAAAAAACTTATTTTGAACACTTTCAAGCATATCAATATCCACATGATATGAAGGGCACCAAATTGTGGAATTGTATTCGATTATTGATCTAACAATTGAACAATATATGATTTTTATTGAAGTGAGAGATAATTCATTTGCAGATCTAAGAATGAAACCTAACATTTTTAGTGCTTCAGAAGTAATATTTGCAATATGGAGTTTGAATGACATTTTTGGGTCCAGAGTGATTCCTAAATCTCTGATTGTGTTTGTTGTTTTCAGTTCTGATTGATTGATTTCATATGGCCCGTTAATAAGATTTTTGTTTCGGAAAAAAGTAAATATTTGACATTTGTCTCTATTTAATTACTGTAGATTTATATCACTCCAACGAAAAAAGTTAGATAAATCGTACTGCGTAATAATTCTGTATCAGTTGAGTCATGAATAACTTCAAACATCTTCAGGTCATCAGCAAATTCACTATGAAAAATAACATCTTTCAAGTCATTTATAAATAGGTTGAAAAGCAATGGCCCTATATAAGAACCCTGTGGTACACCCGATGAAACTGTGATTGAGGAAGATGAAAGTAGTGGGAGTGGAATTACTGGTTGATTTTTACTATGGCAGAGTCTTGTTGTGAGGAAATGTACCGAAAATTACGACAGAAAAAACGGGCTTCGTCGACTTCATCGAATCCTGAGCACGGAATTTTTATGCTGACGCAATTAATCGACTTGTGTTACGTTGGCAAAAGTGCACTAATCCAAATGGTTCTTATTTTGATTGAATTTAATAAGTATTCTCTAAGATATCTCATAGTATGACGTAGACTCATTAAAACGAATAAACCTTTTGAAACAACCTAATAATATATTTTCAAAGTATATCTAATAACTGTGATTCCAGTAAAACTTTAAAATTCACGTTACAAGAAGTGGAATTGCTTATATCGAACTCGCCATTCTGAGGTTTTAATGAGCTACGTTATGCCAGTTAATTATAGCATGTTGCAATTACCAGTCGAACTATAAAGTTCATTTATCTCAAATCATATCGTGGGTGGATTTCTTCTGTAACCGTAAAGATTTCAAATTATATTTATCTTGTGAATTCTAGGCAGTCATAAAATAGTTATTTTTTGCTGCACGCACACAGCTGATGGCAAAAACTTTGTAATAATCAAGATGTTAAACTTTCACAAGTCCATTAAATTTTTTCGTTGAACATTTTATGTTCTTTACAAAAGGTATTACGTTATTACTAAAAGCGACAGTAAACATATCGTCGCGTCACTAGTTATTTTGACGATTAAAAGAGTTCTCAAGAGACAAATTCAAACCGCAAACAACATATGGGAAACGGAGACTTTTCAAATGAAATACGATAGGGAGATACATTAACTGCGACATTAAAATCGCAATCTGCTTGTTCAAGGACTCAATAAGACCAGTGATGATTAATCGAAGAAAATCGTGAAAACAAGAATAACTAAAACATTTCTTATATAGAAATATTTACTATAGATAGTCATCAACGTTTCCAAGTTATTAGAAAAAGTGGAACAGATCAGATTCCAAGTAAACGTTTGGGAAAAATAAAGATAAATATTCAAAAGGAACTAGGAGTTTCATTTATAGACCAGGGATGTAATTTATTTGATTTAAAATATTTGTTTTTTCACCTTATTTTGACTCAGTATCAAAAAAGCACCCTAATTTTCAATCGAAAATTCTCGCGTCAACAAAAAGCACACCGAAAAGTCGGTAAGTACATTATTATCGTAAATATTCTCAGAAAATGCAAAATATCGAATAAACTTAATCTCAAGTATTGAAATCATTTCCTAATAGGTTTGCCATGTTTTTTTTCAAATCTATTTACATTTATATAATGTATAATAACCGAAACCTTGCAATTAATATTTTATCCATGTTTAGTGTGAGGAATTGACCAAGTTGAATGAATTGGGTCTTTCAAAATTCGGGATCCTTCAGATTAAGCAACTGGTTTCATCTTCATTCGTCGAAATGATGTCTCACCTAATCCATAATATATTTATCATCGGTATAAACTATTGTTTTTTAGTGGTTTTCATTCAGTCAGACCGCAAATAACATCCTGGTTCTCGTCAATGATAAGATACTGAATATGACGAACAAAAATTGCTTAATTTTGTCGGTGATGATTCATATTATTAATTGATTTAACGCTGCGTCCGACACGTGGACTTTTTGTAACATTTGTAGACACGTGGGGTGTGTGAGACCCCAATATGATTTTTCTATTAAAATTAACATTTTCTTGAATTTTAACATAGTTGCTTTGAGAATTCTATACTGTAATATCTCTTTTTGCAAAAAAAATATCTTCGATTTACCAAAACGAGCAATAAATCGTTATATTCCGTCTTTACCAAAACAATGAGTTCTTCCAATGTAAAAAAATTTAGGTTTACTCGAAGAAGAATGTTTTGCACATAAAACGGCCAAATAAATATCAAATTGCTGGTTTAAACAGATGATGAAACATCATAAAATAGAAATTAAAAAACATATATTATCGAAAAGCATAAAAAAAATTACAGGTCATTTGCCATTTCTACGCATGATTTGCAGTACATTTCTGCATGGTCCAGACATGAATTTATTGCATTTGTTACAAATGTTTTTTGTATTTCGATAAGGGGCACGATGGAAATCTTGACACCTTCCTTGTCCATTTTGTTTAAGTCTTTTGGATGGAGGTTCTACAGTTTCGCCTCTGATCTTCGAAATCTGGATAGTTACTAAAGATGCTAACATTATCGCTCGTTTCATCACCATCAGATTCGTCAATTTCATCATCACTTCCTATTTCATCCCATAAAGACTGAGGACGGGCCATTTCTCGCTCATAATCACCATTTTTTATCGAATAATCTAAAAAACTACTCGATTTAGTTTTCTTTTAATGCGCACGATTTTGGACCATATAGAGATACGTGGGGTTTCGTGCACCCCAGTTGCTTTATAACAGGTCTGATTCAAACATACGTCAAACGACGACTGATTTCAGATGTGAATATGAGAGCGGAGGCTATATGCGGAAGCTACTGAATATATTCGACGCTGAGGCGCCAATTTCGAAAAGTTATATGGAATTTTCTACGACTAGGGTATGTCACACCCCACATGTCGGACGCAGGGTTGAATATAATATTGAAAATTAGAAGACTTCAGTTTGTGTCACATCAAGCTTCAATTAGGCATTTGAGCTGAAATACTGAAGTTATCAAAATATGTTTTATATAATGTTCCCAATATCAATGTAATGGGCTTTTCTTGAGATATTCTCCCATATACAGGATATCCAATAGAAGTGGGACGTATCAAAGTTAGGTTTTTCTCACATGTAATGAGATATTGATTTCCGTATTCGTATTCAGTTAGGAAACTAGTTTTAGAAAATATGGAATTTTATAGGTATGTACCAAGAAGTTGAAAAGTTATACCAGAAATAACGTCAAATAGTTGATTTATCCAACCATGGACATTTTCAATGAAAACTCTTTGTAATACTCATTTTCATTTTGAAAATGTGGATTATTGAATAATCTGACCACAATTTCTTTTTAATACTGCAGTTTTTTGTTTTTGTTTTTGCAATTAAAATACTCAATATTTCATTAAAATGTAATTACTTCTTGGAAAAAAGAGGTTGCATAGGTAAATTAATACATATACAGTGTGTTTCACTTCTCATGGAAACACCCCCGTATCTTCCGTAATATTCGAGGTGGAACGATGAAACTCTCAGGACTGATGGAAGTGCTCAAAATGCACCTACCATCTAAATGGGGTTGGCCAAAGTTATATACACTGTCCGCCACTCGCGATGGAACACCCCATTTTTACGGTAAAACATATCAGGGGGCAGAATAGGCTCAACACTTCTTCAGATTCGTGATCAGGACTACCAACTTACTACGATTACACTTTTTTCCTGAAAAAATTTCAGTCCTGAAAAAATCCGAATTTGTCTCATTTCTTATGGAAAAACCCCCCTTTCTTCCGTAATATTCGAGGTGGAACGATGAAACTCTCGGGACTGATGGAAATGCTCAAAATGCACCTACCACCTAAATTGGGTTGGCCAAAGTGATATACACTGTCCGCCACTCGCGATGGAACAGCCCATTTTTACGGTAAAACATATTAGGGGCAGAATAGGCTCAAAACTACTTCAGATTCGTGATCAGGACTACCAACTTACTACGATTACACTTTTTTCCTGAAAAAATTTCAGTCCTGAAAAAATCCGAATTTGTTTCCCTTCTCATGGAAACACCCCCGTATCTTCCGTAATAATTGAAGTAGATTTTTTTTTGGTTTTGACATCAAAACATAAACGAAATTGTTTAAGAGAAACTGGACCTTTGTTTTCGCATAAATAATTTATTTTTTATTTTGTTGTCAGGAAAGTTATTCCTTCTCAATAAGAGAGAAAATGGTAATTTTGTAAGATGAACGGAAACATGTAATCAGTGAGGTTTTAGGATGGTTAATGTTAGTTCATATTCTCATTTTTCCATTATTTAAAAAAAAAAGATATTTTGTGGCGAAAAATGTTATGTAGTTCAAAATTCTTTCGAAGTACTAGTTTCAAAATCACATTTTAAATTAAAAAACAAAACAATCAATTTCAAATGATTTAACTGTTGACAATTTTATATTTTCGTCCCTTCTATGAAATTTCCCTCCAATCGAACACATTTTTCTAATATGCGCCTTCTATTATCCTCCAACTCTTCTCAGTTCTCTAGGTGTGATTTCTCTACACGCTTGTATAATTCTTACACGGATATCTTCCTTATTTGTTGGCCTATCCTTATGAATTTTATTTTTCTAGTTTTCCCATAAATAAAAGTCCAGTGGAGTTAAATCTGAGAATGTGGTGCTGTGACATTTTCCTCAGATCGGCTCAAAATGGATAATAGCTTCTCACAGCATCTGTATCTTTCATACCTGAGAGTACTCTCCACATGGAATGAAGGGGTTCAGGTATTGGAAGCGAACTATTTTGCGACGTAATATGTTTTACCGTAAAAATGGGGTGTTCCATCGTGAGTGGCGGACACTTTATCCCCCAGGAACCCAGTAAAATAGTAACTCTATAATTTTTGAAACAACTTCCCTTGGGCAAATCAATTGTAAAATAAAATAAAGGGTATTTCATTGAGAAAATAATAATTTCGTGTTTTTATTTATCCAGTATTAAAAAAAAAAGGTCTAATTATTATCTGATTACACTAAATCCCCCAGGAACCCAGTAAAATTGTAAACCCATGTATTTTGAAAGAACTTCTCTTGGGTAAATCAAATGTAAAATAAAATATAGGGTATTCCATTAAAAAAATTAATTCGTTTTTTGATTTATTCAGTATTAAAAAAAAGGTCGAATTATTATCTGATAACACTTAATCCCTCAGGAGCCCAGTAAAATAGTAACTCTATAATTTTTGAAAGAACTTCTCTTGGGCAAATCAATTGTAAAATAAAATATAGGGTATTTCATTGAGGAAATAATAATTTCGTGTTTTTATTTATCCAGTATTAAAAAAAGGTCGAATTATTATCTGATATCCCTGAATCTCCCAGGAACCCAGTAAAATTGTAAATCTATGTTTTTTGAAAGAACTTCTCCTGGGTAAATCAAATGTGAAAAAAATATAGGGTATTCCATTGAAATAAAAAGGGTCGAATTATTATCTGATAATACATTTTCACAATAAAAAAAAAGTGTTTTAATGGGTGTGCATTGAAAATGGGTCTAATGAATGAATCTATTTTTAGACAATCTTTTTAAAATAACTTCAAATACTTTCCTTTTTCATTCTCCCCGAATCGAGAAAATACTTTTGAAAAGTATAAAAGTATGGAGTTGTACCAACGATTTCCTAATGGCAATCGATTTATATTCGTTTCGAATGAAATTAGTTGCTGGTAACGAGTTTCTTGTAAATCAATCTGCTAATGAACTTCAGTTAACTATAATTATCCAAACCGGTTTCCAATGCAGTTTAAATCACAAAATACCACTAAACTTTCATTTTCAACTAGTTTACGTTCCAAATTAACAGAACTATTAAACGTGTCAATAACACTTTTGATATCTTTACGCAATCCAAGCACATGTTACGTTAAAACCATTAAAATTCAAATTAACTATAAAGACTGAATGTCTAAAGACGGATTCCCTCCAAACGGACAAAAAACGACAAAAGAAAAACTTGAGTTGTCGAAATAAGTTGTCAATTCGTTTAATTTTCAGACAGTGATGCGGACGGGCGTTGTCGTGGAGTAAGACCGGACCTCTTCCGCTGACCAGTGCTGGCTGCTGTTGAAGCAATTTTCGGAACATTGCGTCGATTTCCTCCAACTAGGATTCTGCTGAGAAGGTTTTGCCCGGTTTCAGAAAGTTATAGTGTATCATACCACCCGCTGACTAACCGCACTCCTTTTTAGTGGGTTTTCGCCTTTGGGAAGTGCCGGGGTGGCTAATCGGTGTCTAACCACTGTCCTGAACGTATCCTATTGCCATAGAGCCACTATTCATAAAATGTGACGATCCAATGATAGCTAAACTTTACCAAATTCACTATTCTACCACTAACACAAGCGGGTAGTTCAACTGCAACAACAGCCATAGGAAAAGCAAATATACTAGCTCAACTATTTGCGTCCTACTCCAAAGTCGAGTTTCTGGAAAAGGTACCACAAACTATTTCCACACTAGAATCCACAATGCCGGAAATTACTTTCCTACAACGTATAGTCAGGCGAATTTTGAAACAGCTCAATATCCAACCAACGGTGGTGTTCCCCAGGGATCCATATTGTTTCCAACTCTCTTTTTATTGTATATCAACGACTTATTAGAAAAAAACATATATTGCTTTGCTGACGACAGCACACTAGTCTCGTCATTCAATTTGGATTCCAGAACATCGGATGCAGATGCAGATCTTCACCGGCAAGAGGATGTTGCATATCTTAATGAGGATCTAGAAGCGATTCCGAATGGGTGTGGAAGTAACCACCCTTGAGGGTGGTGGAAGAGTACACGCATGCTATCGGTATGAAATTCGGGATAGACGAATGTGCAATGGTTCATCTCAAAAGAGGACGATGCGGGGACTACGGAGAGGATGTGCAGCTCGTAGATGGAAGCATCCTACACCATCTGGATGCCGGAGAGACGTATACTTACCTCGGGGTGGAACAACGCCACTCACAAGAGGTAACTGCAGTGAAAAACTCTCTCCGCGGCAAGTATCAGCACAAACTTCGACAGATCTGGTCATCGGAACTGTCGGGGAAGAACAAAGTAGCTGCAACAAATATGCTTGCCGTTCCAATCTTACTCTACTCCTTTGGAGTAGTGAAGTGGACTCGGGAGGAGCTGTATCAACTCGACGTAAGGACCCGAAAAATGATGCATCTCTATAGGAGTTTGCATCCCAAATCGTCCGTTCCACGGTTGTACTTCCCCCGACAACAGGGAGGTCGTGGACTTTTGAGTTTGGAGTGTCTACATGACAGAATGGTACTGGATACAGCCTGTAAAGTCGTCAGGAGTTCGGATCCCCTTCTCTGCATGGTCCGTGACCATGAGAGAGCAGGAATTGGAGCATTTCTCCTTAGGGCAGCTGCTCGAGCAGCTGATGAACTCGGTATAGTTTTCGACTCTGAACGAGGTGACTACAACTCTGTCACCGAGTTGGAACCCGTTCAGCAAAAAGCTCAGATAAAAGCCGCAGAGATCACCTTACTTCTGCGGAGACACAGGAATAAGCCGATGCATGGGGTCTTCTTCAATAACATTGAAGACCTTGGCTTATCAAAGCGCTTGACGTTCGCTTTTCTCAGGTCGAGTGGGCTGAAGTCGGAAACTGAGGGGTTCATCATGGCTTGCCAGGATGGTGTCTTCAACACCTTAGTCTACCGCAGTCGCGTGATGGATATAGAGGTTCCTGACACAAGGTGCAGGGCCTGCCGCGAGGCGCCCGAGACCCTAATGCACTTGCTATCAGCATGTCCAGCATATGCGGTCTCGGCCTATATCCATCGACATAACGCGGCCTTAAGAGTGCTATATTACCATCTACGGCACTCTTACGGTATTGACGAGACACCGGTGTTGCCCTACGCTCCGGGGGATATTGAATCCGTTGTGGGGAACGAGAAGTGCCGAATTTATTGGAACTATTCGTTCCCCACCCTCAGGCTCATACAAGCTAATAAGCCTGATGTAGTCCTTCTCGACCACCAGACCAAAACGATATTTGTCGTGGAGTTTTCAGCTCCTGGCGAGACGAATATCGTCAGAAAAGAGGAGGAAAAACGGATAAAATATCGAGATTTTCTCTTCGAACTCCGCAGACTCTATCCAGATCACTCTGTCAAGATGGTCATTCTGATTATTGGAGTCCTTGGTGGAATGATGTCTTCTCTACTCTCGAATCTCAAAATCATACCGGCTTGCCGCACTAAGGCAGAAATCTTAGCCGCACAGATGCAGAAGGCTGTCATTCTTGGCTCACTGCGTTTGCTCAGGGCATATGATTCTCGGACCCAATGATCACTTACCCCACGGCGTGGGGAGTGGTCATTGGTTGATTATGCTGGCGCGCCCTCCCGAATGTATCGGGGCTTCGGGGGATAGGGCCTGACCAGCGCACACTAGGGTGGAAAAAAATAATAATAATAATAATAATAATAATAATAATACGTCTTTATTCACCATAAAAATACAAATGGAATAGACAAAAATAACATAAAACAGAATAAAGGAACAATAACAAAAACAAAAAAAAACTTCTAGTATATGGTGAATAGGCGGAGTATCAGCCAAGGCTGTTTTTCAACTCAACCAAGGTCGTGAACGGACAAGAGGCTAATGAGATAAATAAGTCTTCAGTCTTTTTTTAAAGTTTACGATGGTGTATGATCGAAATTCGCAGGGTAGTTGATTATAATATTTGGGTGCATTATACGAGAATCAGCGGGTGAAGGTGGAAGATTTGTGTTTGGGGATGACTAGAACTGAACTGTTCCTTGTAGTAAAGCTGTTAATCGTAGAGAATGTTTCAAGCTTCTTCAGTAAGTAATCAGGTTGTCGAGTTATCAAAACTTCATGTGTGTTGGTAAGAAGGTGTAGAGTTCTAAGTTTCTCAACATTTAACCATCCTGATTCTTGCATTGCTGGTGATATATGGTCGTATTTCCGTATACCAAACGAGAAACGTACACAGCTATTCTGAATACGCTGTAGTCGGAGAGCATCCGATTGTTTCAAAGCAGGTCTATAAATACTGTCGCAATAGGAAATTTTTGACATAATCAGAGACTCGCATAGTCTAAGTTTTAAGTTTGTGTTGAGCAAATCACGATTAGGAAAAATCCGTCTGAGAACGTTATAAGAAGATTGGTTCAGATAGCTGACATGTTTAGTAAAGCGAAGATCCAGATCAAACCACAATCCTAAATTTTTTATCTCGTCCACGGAGGGAAGTATATCGTTTTCGATGCGAACTTAAAAGGTAGAGTTGGTGAGCTCCCTGTTCTTCTTAGCTCCGAACATCATTATTGCGGATTCGTCTGAATTGAGCTTGAGCTTATGGGCAGTAGAAATGACAAAGATGGCTTGGAGATCGTTATTAATTTGCGACAGAGCAGATGTAGATTCGCCAGGCGAAAAAGAGAAATATAACTGCGTGTCGTCTGCATAGTGATGTATATTGCATTTTTTCACGGACAGATAAAAGTCACAAATATACAAGCTAAAACAGCAAGGGCCCAAGAATAGATCTTTGTGGCACTCCCTTTAATATCGGTAAAGCATCTGAAACAACTTCATCCACAACAACTCTTTGAGTACGATTCTTCAGATAGTTTTCTAAAAGAGACACTGCTTTCCGAGAAAAACCGAAGTGGACAAGTTTGTCACACAATATCTCATGATCTAGAATGTCAAATGCCTTGCTGTAATCTGGAAGTATTAAACAGGTCAAATTTTGTTCATCTGCAGCTTGAAAAATTCGTCAGTAATTGACAGAAGAGCCGTGGTGGTACTATGCTGAGGTCTGAATCCTGATTGTACAGATGTTATAATATGATTTTCATTGACGTACTCATTAATCTGATTTTTCTGAATCGATTCCACTACTTTAGAGAGATACGGTAGAATTGTAATTGGTCTCAGGTCGGAAAGGACAGTAGGTGAGTTACACTTAGCCAGAGGGATAACCAATCCATTCTTCCAATATTTTGGAAACTGGCAACTGGTAATGATAAAGTTTATGAGAAAGGTGAAGTGATTTATCGAAAAAGAGTCAATGAGATTGATCATTTTGAGGGATATCCCGTCAGAACCCAAAGCGTTGCTCTTGATGCGTCTCAGGGAACTTCGCACAATCTCACAGGTGACTGAGGTGAAGTGAAAGGAGTTTTCAGTTTCTTCCGAATTAACATATCGATCTAATAAGGACAATTGGTGAGCAGATCTGATAGGTTGAGGTATGGAATTGAAGTGCTGGTTAATGAGATTGACGTCTTTTAATTCATCAGGGATATCTGATTTTTTTTGTTCCTCAGGATATCAAGCGTTCTTAAGGTATTCCAAGTTGCTTTGGAATGTTTATTTCTTAAAACAGAGTCCAGATAGGCTTTTTTCTCACGTCGTATCGCACATGTATAATTTCTGAGGTCCTTATAGCTATTCCAATCGGCGATAGATAAATATTTCTTGTATTTACTCAGAGCTCGGTTTTTGAGTATGATTTATCATACGCAGCTATTGAATCCTGTCATTTGATTGGTTATAATTGTATGGAGCCATTAATTAAAACCATTATTATTATTATTATGTATGAAGCTCCGCTCCCAAATCTTAGCGACTGGAGAAATGTATGGTAAAATGGATTAACAGGGTCTCTCAGTCAAAAAAACAAAAATCAAACTCTGCTTTACTTCGCCAAGCTTTCGCTTCTAATGGGAAGCTTCTTCAGGGCAGTAAAAATGAGTGAAAAACAATAAATTGAAGATATAAATTGACGTAAAAGTTAACAAAAAAAATCCCATACATGTTAACTTTTACGTCAATTTATATCTTCAATTTATTGTTTTTCACAAATTTTTACTGCCCTGAAGAAGCTTCCCATTAGAAGCGAAAGCTTGACAGAGAGCTCATTTTGTTAATGGATAAGGAATTCATTGGCAAAAATTATTTTTTTTTTATTGAAATGAAAGTGAAATGATTTTCAATTTGTGAAAGTAGCTCGACAACCATGAAGTTCGATTTCATAATCAAAGAATGTTACAAAACAGCTGACATTTATTACCATTAACTGTATTGGCACATGTCTCCTTCTTCCTTCACTCCGTATAATTTCCTCAAAATGTTTTAATAATCTTCATGAAATCATATTTGAAAACTGATTTCGACTGGCAGTAATATAATTCTTCAATTTTTAATTCAACAAAAAAATTTGGTAAAAATATTTTGAATGAATAAATGAAATGATCATATTTTTAGGAGTGAATTATTTTTTGGGAAAGGAAAGTTTTTGGCTTTCTACTACTCCACTTTGATACAATGTCATCGATGACATAAGTCGATCAAACTTATTCCGTGACATAAAAAATCGTAATTTATGAATGAATTGTGTGTTTTTTCTTATAATGTCTACCAGTGACGATGAGTGTGTTCCATGTATAGTCTATCCATTCCCAATTGAAACGGCAATAAAAATAAGAGTACAGTCATTAACATTTCTTGCCTGCGGCCCCTAGTCGTCCAGATAGTTAGTAAATGTGCTATCAAATGTAGTTGAAGAATAAAGGCTCGGCTAGCTAGACTGGCTGAATACTAACTTTTTGTCCGTTTCACAATATTTCTTTATCAGTGCCGTGTGTTCGTGGGGTTAGGTGAGGTAGTGAGTGGTTTTGCAAACCGATTTTTGAAAACTTTTTCTAGAGATCAATTACCCTAACACCAAACTAATATTTTTGCACTCGACGCGGGTTTCGCTAACAAGGTTAGCATCTTCAGGAGAAACAAATTGATACTGAATCTAAAGACAAGGGTTAGCTGTTTATATACCTAAAGTTTTTTGGTCCGATGTGGACTTTGTTAAATGATGATTATCCTAATTGATTTTTCGGTAATTAACTAGTGGAACCACTACCTGCAAATTAATTTGTCCGCTTTTTATTCTATTGCTTTCTTGAAGACCTTTTGAAACAAATGATAACATTACGTATCAGGAATCTGTGTCAATCGACAGGGATGGGGAATTTGAAAATAAGGACTTTCATGTTCAAGTTCAGCGAGTAATTTTGAATATTCATGAATGCTTGAAGAAGGAAGACTGCCACACTTCACAGAATGCTATTGTAAATAGAATATGCGAGTTAACGAAACTATCTCGTTCGACAGTTCTTCGAGTCATTAAAATAGGGGATGTCATTGACCATGCAATGAAACGAAAACAAAGGAATAAAAAATTCGCAAACGTTGATGGTGTTACAAAAGATGTGATTCGGCGAACAATTTATGGTATATACCAAAAAATGAAGTACCAACCTTGCAAATGTTTTGGTATAAAAGTAGTTGTTTACAGCTGATTCTCGGCCTCCCCCCACCACTATGACGTATTAATTGCTTTTTTTATTGGTTGTTGTTTGGTGAAGTTTTTTTTGTTGTGCAGTGAAGTCAAGGCGTTGTGACCTTGAAGTGTCTGGTGCATGGATCGTTCAGATTTTTTTTTTCATATGAGATTTTGTGTGTTTATGTGTGTGTGTAGGAGAATGCACGGTACAGGGTTTCATCATGTGCTTGTTTGTCTATGTACAAACATACGTCTGCATACTTCGAAGATCCTCCAAGTAATAAATGCTCCATCGGTGTTAGGGCACCAAGTTAGTAGTGGAGTGACGTCACAGCAATAACCGTTCAACGGCTAGAGAGCGACATGTTCACTCCACGACGTGTGGCAGAGTAATGCGTATTCATCGGTCTGCCCTCACCTCTCCTGAAGCGATGAAGGTTCGCTCTAGCCCCGCTATCCATGGTGACACAACGGCAGCCGAGGACTGTTTGCCTAGCGTCTACCCTCTCCGAGACCGCAACGACCACTGCTTGCTCGTACCGGCAACTGTTATCGCATCAAGTTGGGAGATGGGCTTGGCTGTGACGTCAGGCATCTCTAGTGGATAGCAACTAGCAATGTGAATCTTTCAAGGTTTCATGGTGGGGGTGACTCACACTGTTTAATATAAAAGAAATGCCTGGCACACTATGAAATCAGTAGACGAATATATCTGCAGCAGTTAGCAATTGGTAGAGTGTTATTCAGTTCGTAATAGAAGGAAGACGGTGAGTGTATTTGTCTGTTGGAAATTGTTTATATTTTCATATATATTTTCATCATGTCCGTTTCAAAAGTAGACTTGAATAAAATTAATAATTTGATTGTACAGGAGGTTGAAATACTAGAGCAAAAGGCCTTATCATCATTGCCAATTGATGAAGTGTACATAATTAAAAATATGTCAACTTATTCTACACGATTTGGTAAATCAATTTTATTAACTTTGCAAGATGTGAGCAATGATAAATTATTTAAAACATGGCTACCAAAACGTATTTCGTTGCAATTCAGTGATGACGATATATCTTGTATCAACTCATCAGGTGGTAAATATACGATGATGTATTTAGGACAGAGCCAACAAAGTTTTGCTGGCATGAAAACGCGATCTCTAGTCAAATTCAATATGATTGAATAATAGTAATAATTTATAGTGAATTTCTTTAGGTCATAGCTTACAAAGTTTTTTTTGGTGTGAAAACGATAACTCTAGTCAAATTCAATATGATTGAATAATAATAGTAATTATAATGAATTTCTTATTGTTTTATTAATATTCATATATTAGATGATAATTATATGGAAATATAAACATTACTAACTTAGTTGAATACACTCACTTTGTAACTACAAGTAAAATGGGAATGTGAGTATTATATCACTGAAAAATTGGAGGTTGCTTATTGTTTTTTTTTTTTTGTTCGATTTCAGTTCCACCATTTAAAGATGTGGATGCAGTACGCAAGTCAAGATTGGGTCGATATTGTAGATCTCAAATCATCGGTTCAACATTTGTCGTCTAAATTGAAGGTGTTGGGTGATGGAGCCGAACATGCAAGCGTTTATGATATGAGTGTATGCTATGATGAAAAACAAATCGAATTATGCCTTCGTGATGCTGAGAACTATTGGAGTGGTGCAGAAGTTTGCAACAAATTTTTGGATAATGAATTGGAATTGTGGCAACTTTGTGAGGTTATGATTGAACTGAACCTAAGAAGATTCCTGTATAGCCTCCAACCATACTTGCCAGAATGGATTATTCATCACTTTGAATTGAATGATGAAAATCGAGAGGAAATTGAAGATGGTCGCGAAAATGATGATTATGAGGAAGAAGTTATTTTAGATAGTCTGTATGTTCCTGTGAATCATAAATAATGTCAAATAAAAAACTTTGTATTATTTTCATGTTTTATTTATTTAAATCTGATGAAATACAATAGAAAATGATTACAAAACAATAAATATGATATAAAATACAATACATGATATAAGTCAGTTACAAATAAAAAAAAAAAAAGATCATAAAACAGTACATGATAGAGTGAAAAAAAAGTGTCAATATCTGCTATGAACTGAACCATCCAATGCATTGTATGTTAAAACTGTATCATGCAAAATTAATGCATATACTTTAGTGTTGTCTGGAAACTTGGTCTTCCTCGTCTCAAACTCAATCTTTATATCAATAGTTGATGATTTTGTTGCATTCGGTTGATGGGAACAATCGATGACGAATAGTGGATTCTCTCTAAATTGTCCAATGTCCATCAGAGGTTCACTCATATCTTTATCATAATAACTTCGCTGGAAACTCTCAAAAGCATAATAAGCAGGAGCATCAAGTTTTTTATCGAAATTCAAATTCCAACGCTCATATGGATAAACTTCAGAATTCAAGTATACTCGAATACTATTGATATCAGCAGTTGTGAATTTTGTAATATCTTGTGTTCTATCTTCAGATGTGGTAGTACTTTGGAATGCGATGATGACAAAACGAGGAGTTTCCAATGCGTTAGTTGTTTTGATGGCCCATATGTCTGAAGAAGTCCCACGTAATGATGGTAGTTCATAGAGGTCCCACATACGATACGCCAACTTGATTTTGGCATTCAGACCGCTTTTGTTTATTCTACTCAAAAGTTTGAGCTTGTGTTTATCATCTGGTACAATATGCCTTATTTTCCATTCGATTTTATTTATTTCCAAATCAGCATCAACCTCACCTATATATGAGTTTTTGAATGATCGAGCGATAATCAAAATCAATTCCTGTTTGGCATTCAAGATACTTTTGTTGTAATCTTCAGCAAAACCCATCAAATATTTCAGTGGTAGTTTTCCACTAAAAACATGACTGTTTGTATCCAAGATATCTTGCTTCAATTGTGAAAGTCCCCAACCAGATGTCAATAATGTGTTAGCATGAGATTGTCCAAATGATATCATGGTTTTCATTGTAGATGTTATCCCAGGTTTTCTAACAACAGCCACTTGTTCACCTCCCATTTCATAACGAATTTCGTCAAAGAGAAATGCAATTGCATTATTCGAGAGATAGCATGTTTTCGCTACATCTTTGGGGGTGAATTTACCTTCTATGTAAATGAAGCTCTCGGCAATATCTAGTATAACATCTTGATTATTGATTGCAATTCTGATTTCATCCGAATTCCTGAATAGCGGTGATCCATAGGGCTTATATGTGTGCTCATGTAAACTTATGAGAGAATGATCGAGCACTGGTTCATTGAATATATTCAACTTTTCATTGTTTGTTTCGAGCACCATTGTTATTTTCTCACTTTCAATCCAATCGATTTCAAAAATTTAAGATCACTCACAGACAGAGCGTTATGTGCTAACTGTTTAGCATACACTTGTGGAATGAGCTTCTTTTTATGCACACCTTTCTTTTTGATAGTGCAACTCGTTTGGGATTGTTCAATGCGATTTTGTCTATTATAAATGAAACCCATAACAACAGTTATTCGATTTTCTTCAATTCCAAAATAATGAAAATCTCTTCTTCACTTCCAAAATCGATAAGGTTATTTTTTTCATCCAAAATACGCACTGTAATGTTGTGAATCAATTGACGACCTTCTGGACTGACAGGCATATATATAATACTGTGTGGTTCTTTAGTAAGATTGTAGCCAGGTTCAACATCAATATCGAATGAGAAAAGAATGTGGGATTCTTCACCATTTATATATGAACCAGATATTATATTGCAATCTAAGCGGATAAGTCTCACAGTTGTAATGTTTATTGGTAATGATGATTCATGTATCTGATTTGGTGGAAATATTTCATGAGCGAACCCCATCATTTCTGCTATTGAATTTGGATGTGTCAGATCAATTTCATATTTGGATCGCATTTCACATTTGAATGTATTATTATTGGCGTGTAGATAGAAAATATCATCTGCAACGACATCATTTGGTTTTTTATCATGAAACAATCTGAACATGATATGTTTCTGTATGACGGCATTGATCTCTTCTATTTCATAAGCACCACATGGAATTTCAATTGTCAACTTTTGGGGTATCGATGAGTTGTCATTACTGATTCTAAAACTAACTAAGTTATTAGCTTCAGTTATATTATTGATTGTATTGCATCCATAGAATCCCAAAAGTCCTAATCCATAACGACTGTTCCTATCCAATTCAATTGGTGGAAAAAAATCCGCACTCAAGACACTTGTCCCGACAGCTTGTAGCTCGAACTTTCGTGACATGACTGATGAATATTTTGAAACACATTTCAATTTATTATTGTACACAGCAACAGCACATTTGAGACAATTTACACTTTTTGGAAGGTGTTGTATTGTAATAAGTATCATTTTTATTGATACCAATATTCACATCCTCTATATTACAAATACAACACATAGATTTCCGAGGTATAGGACCGTCATTAACATCCGATTCTGAATTTTGATCGTGGTGGTGGTGCTCATAACAATATCTATGTTTCATTATATCGATGTCATCTTGCAGATGCTTAGGCAACTTTTCCCAAACATATGCAATCTCATGTGCAACACATGCAAGTATCACTTCCTTAGGCATATTTGCAAGCATCACTTTATCCATTTTTTTCAAGGTACCATATTTTGAAAACATTCTAAGTGAAAACCCCATTCCCTTGATAGCCTCCCGATCCAGTTTTGGTGTTGAATCCATTTTTATTTGGAAAATTATTTAGAGAGAAACTGCAAGCACAAGTGACCACAGAGAACTGTATTAAATTTCTGTTGTCGATCATAGTTATATTTGATTTTTACATTCGAACATTTTCGAAAGAATCGAGTCAATTCCAATGGTGGGGGTAGATCTCCAAAACTATCGAAATATGTGACTTCTTTCCCACATTTTTTATATGCCACCCAATGTGTTCCTGGTCCACTTATTCCATCTAAATTAACAATAGCTGTCTCGTTTTGTTTTGGACCTGAAGATGGTAATCTATCACGCATAAAAACACCACGAAAATGTGGAATTTTCATTTTTTGTGCATAATAACTGAGATCGAGATCAGTAAGAGGCCTCTGAGGTAGGGGTTCAATTAGTTTTTTGTTTTGTTTGTGGCTTTGTATGGTTTTAAATATAGTCCTAAACCTTTACGGTATGGTTTGAGATATATTCCACTTCCGCGTTTGCCTAATGCTACAGCCTCCATGGTTTTATTGTGACGATTGGCTTCCATTAAAGCCGCTCTGCTGGCTTTTGCCGAATTCACGGCCTTGGTAATACCAGCAGCAGCTCCCGCCAAACTTCCTAGTGCGGATAGTCCAGCAAAAATTGGTATCAATGGTAAAAGTCCACCGATCTTGGGAACAGGAATTATGCGTGGTGTGCGGATTTTCTTCTTTCCACCGGCAGCTTTAAGGTATTTACGTGCCGCCTGCAATGCCACAGTGATAGCTTTTTTGCTATTATTCGTCACAAATTGATTCCCACCAGCTTTCTTCAATACATTTCGCACTTTATGGACTATCCCAGCACCAAATGCAACTTTTTTAATTTTATTTTTCTTCGTTTGTTTCCTCTTACATTTTTTCTTATTGGTACTACAACCCATGCCCATATGTCTTTTCGCTTTCATAATGTTGGTGACAAGTAATGCAGCTGCTCTTTCCCCAATACTCGCGTCCTTCGATTTAACCTATCCCAAGCGCTGTATTCAAGTTCTTTGTCGGCTAAATGTCTTGCTGCAAGATCGGATGGATGCTTAGAATATTGAATATCGTGTTTTTTTGCATTCAATATCTAATTTATTGATTCCAGGGTCGTTACGAGCTAAACGTTGTTTCAATTTTGTACCCGGTCCACAGTATGATAACCTCCGGTAGATGTAATTCGAAAGGAAGTTTGTTTATTAAATCATTAACAAAACCACAACCTCTTTTAATTTTACGATCACTTTCAATACGTCCGTATCGTTTGATGGTACACATTGAAATGAATAAGCTAATAACATTTATATAGTCTCCAACCACGGCACGATGCGCATTGTAAAACAGAAAGAAAAGTTTGCTGTAGATAATCTAGATGAGAAATTTGGTTGTGGATTGAATGGACAAAGGGTATTCAGACATGGTCCACTACTTCCATCATCAGTTCGAGGACTCATTATAGGACCTTCAAATTGTGGAAAGACGAATGCAATGATATCACTATTAACACATCCACAAGGACTGAGATTTAGAAATGTGTATCTCTATTCGAAATCACTCAATCAACCTAAATATCAGTACTTGCGAAGTGTTTTGGAACCTATAAAAGGATTAGGTTTTTATACATTCAGCAATAATGCAGAAATAGTGGAACCCTCCGACGCTAAGCCTAATTCTGTTTTCATTTTCGATGATGTAATATGTGAAAAGCAAGATATTATTAGATCATATTTCTGTATGGGACGTCATAAGGATGTTGATTGTTTTTATCTAGCACAGACATATTCACGGGTACCCAAACAGTTAGTGCGTGACAATACCAATTTCATTATAATGTTCAAACAAGATGAGACGAATTTACATCACATTTATTCAGATCATGTTTCACCCGATGTAACATTCAAACAATTCCAATTGATGTGTGTTAAATGCTGGGAGGACCAATATGGATTTCTAGTCATTGATAAGGATAGAAAAATAGATGAAGGTAGATATCGCAAAGGATTCGATAGTTTTATATACCCATGATCTTGTTTTTGGAACTTATTCGATCACTGAATATTGTAGTGGTCACTTCACCAACGAATTAAGCTTTAATTCAAAAAAAAGGGCATTATGAATACAAAAAAAGATCCTGAAAATAAAAACAATGAAATAAATTTGAAACGTCAACTAGTAGAGACAACAGAAGCTGTCAGGCAGAAATTCAACTCTATCAAGAATGATAATATTGAAAATCGTACGACACTTGAAAGATTGTATGAGCCCATAATGAAACCATTGAATGTTTTATCATCAAACGCTACTTCTAAATCACCAGTGTTATCACCAATCATGGAACTGTTCAATCTACTTCAAATTATCCCATGAGTACTCCAATAGGAAGAAAACAATCTTTTGGTAGTGTATCATCTGTGAATAGTGACACGAGCACACTTCAAGACGATATGAGAACAACTCTATTCGAAACACCATCATCGTCCCACATCGATTCCTCGGATCCTGACATCTCACCTGTTATGAATGAAAGTGGTGAAGATGTTTTTGATGAAACATTTGAATAATATAAAATCTAGAATCCAGCATATGATGGAACATTTGGCGTACGTATGGATCCAATTACACAAAAGCTGAAAATGGGAAGTCTAGTGGTAAATTTCAAAGATGGAAACATTTCATTTTGGGATGCTAATAAAGTGAAAAAATATGAATGCGCAGGTAGTCCAGAATTGTATGATATGATTTTTTTGAAGAATCCACAAGATGTTGATAATGAAGAAACTCGTCAAGTATATTCCAAAATATTGAAAATAACGAATGCTCCATATAAACAATATCATCTGAAGAATGGTTTTAAAAATACAAATTCTAAAAAATTTCGTGAAGTTATCAAACCTCTATTAGACTCACGACAATATCCAATAAGAAGTAGAAGTAAAATTGGTGGAGCACTCAAACGAGTGAAAATGGAGAAAATATATAATTCTAAACCTGTGAATTATGTGTACTGGAATTCACCGAAAGAGTTAGTTGCTCGCCTACGACTATTGGTAGCTTCAAAGTCAGCCGGACATACCGGACATGATAATGAAATAATTTCAATAATTGAAGAATTACGTGAAGAAGGTATAATATATTAACATATTCACATGTAATGATCACTGTCACATCATCATTCAATGCAGTAACATTATCACCTTTTCTCTTTAATCATATTGAAATAGAATGACTAATGAAATAAGTGATGTCAAACGACAAGTTGTTAATGAATTACATAAACCTGCAAGACGTAATTTTCGTAGAAGAATAACCACCATCAAAGGTTTTGCAGATCTATGGCAAATAGATTTAGCTGAACTGCAACCTTATGCAAAAAGTAATGAAGGATACCGATATATACTTGTAGTGATAGATTGTTACTCCAAATATCTGTGGACTGTAGCAGTTAAAGATAAAACAGGTAGTACAGTAACTAATGCAATGAAACATGTACTGAAAGAAGCCAAATACTCCCCCAAACACATACAAAGCGATCAAGGGAAAGAATTTTTCAATAAAAGCTTCTCATCTCTCATGCGAGAATATAATATCAATCATTATTCAACATTTAGCACAAAGAAGGCAGCTATAGCAGAAAGAGTGATTCGTACAATAAAGGCATGGCTCTACAAGGAATTTTCGATGAGAGGTCACCACAAATGGCTTGATATTCTTCCAATTATAACTAGTAGATATAATAATAAAGTTCATCGTACAATAGGTATGGCACCCATCAATGTTGATTCAACAACAAAATTAAAATTCAAGGGTATCAATGGAATTGGAGGAAGACAAAGTAAACCCAAATTCCAATTAAATGATATTGTACGTATAAGTAAATACAAACATATTTTTGAAAAGTCTTACACTGCGAATTTTACCACGGAGCTATTCAAGATTGTTAAAATTAATAAACCATCCCAACGACTTATAATCTTGAAGATATGAATGAACAGCCGATTAGAGGATGTTTTTACGAAGAAGAGTTATTACGAACCGAGAATCCTGACGTATATCTGATTGAGAAGGTGTTGAAGAGAAGAAAAAATAAAGTATATGTAAAGTGGTTAGGCCTTCCTAGCGAACAAAATTCTTGGATTGATGAATCAAATATGGTTTAAATGTATATAATAGTGACTTTTATGAATAAAGTAATATTAAAGTTCATTTGTTTTCATTTCAATTATAAGTATGTGAACTGAAAAATATTGCAGCGGTAAACATTGCCCCAGCCATTCGCAATGTTCTGTGTATACCAAACCAAATTAATTGTATACTCCATTCCCGCTTATATTTTTCAACTCACGATATTGAAAACACATTATCATTCCCAAAACTAATCGCCGTCACTTTGAAATGCAGTATCAACTCTTTTTGCCAATTATCTCTCACTGATAATGCTGTCTCATAAAGCTTAGTCGACTCCTCAAGCTCAGCCTGAGCTTGCATTCTCGAACGTTGATGGAATTGCTTATCTTTACCAATTTTTGAACGGAGTTCATCAGCATCTTTAGACATTCTAGCCAATTCAACCTTCGCTAATGCAATCTTGGCATCTAATGCTTCAAGAGTTTCATTATTAGCATTAATAGCTCGCTCACTCTTTTCAAGTTCAGCAATAGTCATCTGTGCCTTTACAAGACGGCATTTTGCTTTCCTTTTCATTTCCCCAAACCGATGGAGGGGCTGAAAGAAGATAGCGGTTCAGCTTTCAAATCACTCTTCATTTCTTTAGGAGTACCTTTTGGCTTCCTCTTCGATCTGTCACTTTTCGTTGCGGGTTTTTTCTGTCGCACAACACTTTTGGATTCTTTCTTTTCTTAAAGTCAGTGACAATCGATGAAGATGCCTTAGTAACCTTCCTCTTGATTGTTCTAGATTTCTTATCAACACCAAGAGGAAGGGTAGATGAAGAGTGTTTGAGTGATGATAATTGCGAAACGATCGGATTTTCAATAATAATTTGCTCATTTGGTTCTGGCACATCTGCAAGTTAACGAAGTCGTTAATATCAAAATCATTTATCGAATCTTGACTCGATAAATGTAATACTGGAATATTTTCAAAATCAGTCTGATCGATATCAACAAGTGGTGAACCATCTTCAGCAATCAATAGCGGCATAGAGCTCATGATTATTAAGGTCTGAGGAATGATATGTGATAGCAATAGAATGTGGATAGGAAAGGTGATGATGTTACTGAGACCTCACCATTTATAGAAGAAAATAAACTAGCGCATGCGCTCTTTCATCAACTGGCACATGCGCTCTCTCACTAAACTATTCACGCATGTAACAATCTTTGTCATTTAAGAGGAAAACTTTGTGTTGCATGCATGTTTTTTAAATGTTAGAAAATAATACAAATAAATTCAAAATATATATATATTTATTAATAATAGAGGACAATAACGATAATAAAAAATGAAAAATGTTAATATGTCTCTGTGGATGTGGAACGTTCTTTGACTCTATTCCTCAATAGTTGTTGCTCGTGCGTCAAACACCAACATTGAAAAAATGGATTCTCCTATTGGGTAGAGTTGACCAACCTTCTCACACAGATCCCAAGTACTTCTACATGCATTGCATACATGATTCCAACAATTCATGGAATATGTATCACAACGCAAACAACGTTGCAGTGGAGTTGGAACGGCAGCACAGATACCACAAATATTTCTACAGATACCTATATTGTTAAATATTATAGGTTCGGAACACTTCAGACACTGTAACTGTTGTTGACGATAATCGATTTTGTTCGCTTCGGTGGATGAGAAGGAGGCGATAGTTGAATCCGCAACACGCAATCACTACACATACCAGTACATGGATTGATTGAATCCTTAGGTCTACTTATTTGACAAAAGTAGCACACAATAGCCCCTGCAATCATCATTGGGTAGACACACACTTTTGGTTTTTCATTCCACTCTTTTGGAAACGGCATTTTACTAATTCGATTAGAAATATAAAGAGATGACTTACAGAAACTCTGAATGCTCTCTCCTATACCTACGATCTCTATTTATACAAATCAACATCATGTGGAAGTATAGTGGGATAACTTCTCCTACTATTCCACTCTAAACGAGTCAAGTGGGAGTCGCATCACCTCCTATATAAGTTGACTTGCAAACCTAGAGTTCATTCATTCACTCTCTACAACTGTGAGCAAACAACAACAAGATGAATTCTGCAAAAATAAAGCTGCATTAAATAGAATAGCTGCTGTTGATGAAAAACAATTGGATAGACGAATCAGATGATGAGGATGTCAATGTTCCGCTAGAGGAAGTAATAGTTGAAGCAGAAGATGTTGGAGTCGATGAAGATGAGATAGACGAAGTTGAAAACGAGGCCAACCAAAGCGACGAAGATGATGACGTGATGGAGTTTGAGAGGGTCATGGATGAAGAAGGAGATGATGAAGGGATAGAAGCTGACACAACTGAAGGTGATGGTGCTATGAGGATCGGTATGCGAACACTCAATGTCAGTGAGACACTGGAAGATCCCTTGGATTTGTATTGTGCATTGGATGCATACGTATTGATCAGCACAATAGATGGAGAGAACAAAAAACTATGTTGGTGCTGCTTTCGGTTTTATTCGCATAGAAACAATAATGGAGGGTGGTATGCCCATGTCAACACCCACAACACTGTCTCAATTATGGAAATGGGACAGAATTGGTGTGAAGCTTGCGAGAGGCCACTAACAAACTTCACCGAGTATCTACATGTATTATATGTAATAATGTCCAACCTGTGGCACAATAACCGTGGACCTACTGGTCAAAAAAAAAACAAACAGCCCTTTTCAGGGCTACATTATTCACACAAACAGTAGTTAGTTGTATTAGTATTCATAGATTATGTGACAAATGAATACTTTGATTAATAAAAGTCTAAGTTGGAAATTTGTTAGTCTTTGAATATCTATACATTATATGACAAATAAATTACTACTTTGACTGAAAAGTCGAAATTTGGAATTTGATAGTCATTGAATATCTATGCATATGATGAGTACTACTTTAAATGAAAGTTGAAGTTGGCATTTGTCAATCATTCATATGCATATAATGATGAATACTTTCACATACATATATTTCGTTTGAGATTATAATGTTAACATAATGTTAACAATGGTATGAATCTGTTTTCTGTTGAAAGTATAATGGTAGCTCTGAAAAGAGCTATTTTTTTTATTGTTTCAGTCTTTAATTGTAGCCCTGAAAAGGGCTGTTATTTTTTTATTAATCCATGCAATGATATGGACTAACGCTCCTCATCATCAGAAACAATAATTATGGTATCGTCATCTGAATCAGATGATATACTAATGATATCATCCTCATAGTAGTCATCTGAATCAGATGATATACTCATGATGTCGTCGTCGTCATAATCAGCTGAATCAGATGATATACTAATCACATCATCCGCATTATTATCGTCAACAGCATCTATGTCGTCCTGAATACCTTGTTCCACTCGTTCTGCGAAATCATCAGGAAGATATAGATTCGCTGCAGAAATTGAGCGAAGGTTGTACTCAAATGATCAGACGTTGAATCTATTTCATGTACTTGGATGGGTCCTGTACTCGACATTGTGGAAGAATGATATAGAACTGGGATTGTTGCTATATTTATATTGGAAGAAATGAAATGGAGGGGGTGAAATGTAGAACAGTGTTTGAGATTCGAAAACATCAAGAATGAAACTCTGGCGATTATTAGGAGAAAATTCTAGTGATTATTATGGAAAAAAAACTAATAAGAGGAGAGGAAGGGAGGAAGACACTGCCCCAGCCTCGCAGTGCCTCGTGTACACCAACAAAAAGTGTGTACTCCGTGGAAGGAAAGGAAAGGAAATGATGGACGAGTAGATGATATGTCATCATCGGAATTGAGGACTCATCATCGATTAGGATTGGGGATGGCGGAGAGGACTATCCTCGATGAGGATAGGGGATGGTGGAGGACGTCTAACGTCAAGCTCGTCATCAGCATCATCACCAGAGTCGTCGTCGTCATCATCGTCGTCGTCGCTACTCATTGGGACAATGTCATCATAAGCAGGGTCCCACATCCGTCAGGATCTGGATATTCCGAGTCATCCAAGTGTCCTTCGTCACTGCCAGTGACATGCTGAACTTGCATCCTGATGTCGTGATCCCGGTATTCGTTATGGCGGACTGTGGGGTTCCGTGGGGAAGAGACAACCTGTACCTGGCTGTTATCCCAGTAATTGAAGTTGTACCCCTGATCCGGGCAGCTATAGGGTTCGGAGGTTGAATCGGGTTCCATCTCGATGCTAGCTGATCAACTGAATGTTTCATCAGATGATTTCTACTTTTATACTTTCGAGAGGGAGTGGGAGAGGAGTGGAACATTGAGTAGGGGTAAATTGTAGTGTGACATAAGACATATTCAATGAGTAGGGGTAAATGCAAAGTGACATAAGACATATTCAATGAAAGAGATACTTGAATGGATAAATACAAATGAAATATACTTGTCGATTTCACTATGAAACATGTCTATTTTTTTATTTTTTAAATTTTCTTCACATGAAATTATTTACAAGTGATTAGAGAACACAAAAATTGATGTGAGGTATTTGTCTAGAAGAACTTGGAATTGAAATAAAAAAATAATAATGATAATAAGAGGAAGTGAAGAAAAATGCTCCAACCATCGCATTGTTCAATGTGTACCAAACCAAAAAACAGTGTACACCCTTTATTTCACTTCCTTTTCTTTATTCAATATAAAACTTAACAAATATAAACTTAAAACTACCATAATTAAATACTCCTAACTAACCTAAAACTAATCTTACATTTACACTTCATCTACAAAAAGAGTGTCCATAACTGTCACTACTTTTTTGTACAGCTCTATCGAAGAGGTCTTTGCTTTACACCTTTCCTGCAGAGATGCATAATTCCGATCTATTTCGGCCATTTCCTTTTGGAGTTCCCTCCGTCGGTTATCCATTTCAGCCATTTGTCGCTTCATGGTAACCAACTCGGCCTCGCTAGATCGGGCAGCTCGTTCTGCTTTCTTGCATCTCTGCAGAAAAACACTCATCTTTTCACTAACCTCTCCGATAGGCTGTGGCACCAACACCTCAGGATCCGCCGGTGTCGCTGGCAGCGGTGGTAGTCGCGTCACCAACGGCGACAATATCACCAACTCCGGAGAAGGACTCCTCGGAATTTCCACTGCTGCTGGTGCTGCTGCTGGTGTGGAGGCCCTCTTACGAGAGGTCGAAAAACTACCTGCATAAGGATTAGTCCTATTGCAAGTAGCTCGGTACTTTGAAATAGGACCAACCTTTGCTGCAGGTCGTTGGCAAACCTTCTTCACAGCCCTGACTTCCTCCTCCTCCTCGAATAAGTCAGGGCTAGAAGATCTGCACCTAACTCGCGAACGCGAAGTGGTTGGCTGGTCAACCGTCACCGCTCTCGAAGATGCTGCCTCCTGGTCAGCGGACACCGGCAGAATAGACGCCACAGCATTATTCACCTCCTGTGTATTGGTTGCCATTCTGAAAAAGAAGAAATAATACAAAGTTAGTTGATATAAAAAATAACATTCCTAATTTACTTACTCAAATATCAAGTTGGTCGTTGGAACGTACTGCCTTGTTGTGGAGTGGACTGCTCTCGATGAGATGACTTCTCGAACTGAATGTTGTGGAGTGCTCTCCGGAGGGTATCGACTTCGATGCGTGAGCGGTGGGAAAATGGTGGGAGCGCACATGCGCGATGAGGGTAGGGGTGTACATGCGCAAATGTTGGGAGTCGGGGGGCGGGGCTTTCGGGGAGGGGAGGGGCGGGGCTTCGGAAAGGGGGCGGGGCTTCGGAAAGGGCGGGGTATCCGAAAAGTTGGTGGCGACGGGGGGGGGGGGGGGGGGCGTGGCCCTAACGGGCCCCGCCCACTGCCTGGGCTCCGCCCAGGTGGGTGGGGCTCGGCCACAGGTAGGCGGGACATCTGGAGAGTCATCTACGCCCTCTTCGCGCGCGCGTTCGTAACAAATATGCAACGAACACCTAACCCTAACGTATTAACGTATTAACGTAACCTAACCTAGTACGCTAACTACCGCTATGCAACCGAACACCTAACCTATCGTATGTATTACGTAACCTAACCTAGTACGCTAACCTACCGCTATGCAACCGAACACTAACCTAAACCTAACCTAACCTAACCTAACCTAACCTAACCTACAGTAACTATTAACCTACCTAACGAGGGAATACTAACCACACCTAACCTAACGTAAGTATGCAGCTAACCTAACGTAGCTATTAACCTAACCTAACGAGGGAACATTCACCATGTTGGTTCCATAATACATCATCAGTTGGTTTTGGTTGGTTGTATTATTCTATGATTTGGATTAATGTTCAGTCCTGGATATCCAGTCCACCTGATGATGATGGCCTGACTTTATAGTTTTCTCCAAAACTTCTTTATGGTTTTTCTCCAATACTTCAACTCTCTGTTCCAGTACATCATACTTTTTCATTGTAGTCCCTGTTATGTTTGACATAGCATCAAATTTTTTATTTGTAGACGCTGTTATGTCAGACATTTTTATGTCTACATCACTTGTAAGTTTGTCAAATTTACGAGTGAAAGTTATCCGAGCCTCTGCAATTTTATCGTTAAATGCTTGCGGGCGTCCCGAGCAATATTGCCTATTGTGGATGTATTGCAGCTTGTAGGGCCTAGAAGTATAACTTCCTTTGCTCATTAATTTCCCCCTCAAGATATGATACAGTTACACAATCACTCTTGTCAATGGTTCACTTGTATTTTTCAATATTTTCCTTATTGCATGTCATAATGACCATCTTTTGTAATTTAAA